>NC_048228.1:91338652-91406023 GCF_002007445.2 Ailuropoda melanoleuca
CGTCTTGACCGTCGGCCGCCGCCTGTCGCTGCGTCAGCTCCTGCCAGATGGCCGTCACTTTCGCGTGCATGTCGCGGATCTGCGCCTCCGTGCTGGAGCCGGGCTCCTCCGGGCTGGGGCCGGGCCCGGCGCGCGAGGCGGGGGCCACCAGCAGCACGTAGACACACAGCAGCGCCGGGGCCAGCATGGCCGGAGTCGGGCACCTGCGGGCACCCCCAGGTGTGGGGCAGAGAGAGCCTTAGTCCCTGGCACCGGGGAGTCTCGGGACCCCCAGCCCCCGGGGCTTCCTGGCCCAGTGGGCATTCCTGCCTCCGCCCCTGCGTCTCCGGGCCTGCTGTGCTCCAGGACCTGGGTTAGGTGCTGAGGGTGTAAAGATGGATTTGGCACAGTCTCGGGCAACTCATGGGGATCTTTTTGAGCCACCAATGTGATCATGGTCCTTTCCAGTCCTGGCTCCATCACGTGGAGGGAGGCCTGGGGCAATCAGGGGAACGTCTCAGGGTGTGTAAGGATGGCCCTTCCAGACCTCCTCCGTCCCCTGACCACCCCACCGCATGCCCTGCCACCCTGGCCAAGCATCCTCCCTTACAGGCATACTAAGACTTGCTTTCCCTGCCTTCTTGGGCTTTGCACAAGCGGTGCCCTCTCTCTGAAGTGCCCTATCCCCTCTTGTCTGCCAAGCACAATAGATTTGAAGACAGAAACTCAGTTTTACTCATCATCCCCAGCACCTGGGCCCGCACCTGGCTGTAGGTGACATTTAATATGTGATTGTTGAGTGAGGAATTCACCAAGGGACAGACGTGTCATCAGATCATTCTAACGCCATCCTGGGTTTGAAGATGGTGGAGTCTTGTGCTGGGGAAGGACAGAGGAAGGAGTACCCACCCCCAGGGGGATCTCCAGGAAGGCTTCCGAGAGGAGATGACATTCGAAGTTGGTCTCATAAGGCAAGCAGTTTTTGAGCTGAGTCAGGTTGGAAGCCCATTTCAGGCAGGAGGCACAAGTGACATGTTCACAGGGCATGGTTTGTTTAAGGAATGGGGGGAAACTTTGTGTGGCTGGAACATAGCCTTTGCAGTCAGGGAGGAGAGGACTTAGAACCAGGGGCTGAGGGCCTGGTTTGCTGTGCTCAGGAGTGTGGATATTGGGCTGGGGGCTGGGGGGTGGGGGTGGGGGGTCTAGAGCCGGTGAAAATTTTAAAGCAGAGGACGATGAGATAGTCTTTAGTTCATTGACCTGGCCGGAGAAAGGATATGGGCTGGTTCTTTGGGGATGGAGGGGACAGGGGAGAGGGAGTGGGAATAGCCCAGCAAGAGATGGAAACACAGAGAAGGAAAAATGGGGAGAGCCAGAGGGAGATGAGTTGCCTGGTTGCCTCAACCCAAACCAGAACTGATGAAGGACTTCATCAAGATGGAGACAGCAAAGATGGAGAGGCATGGATTGGGGAGACATCTTGAAGAGCGCTTACAGCCGGGCCGGAGAGGGAGCGAGAGCAGCTGTGATGCCTGAGTTCCCAGCAGGAAAGGAGGGCAGATGCATGGTGGTAGGAGGCCCTGAGAAGTCGGGAGAGAGAGTGAGTTCAGCCTGAGCCCGCTGGGGGTGAGAGGCTGGTCACTGCCCAGGTCGGGTGTTTGGCAGCTGTTTGGAAACATGGGTCTGGCACCTAGGAGAGGCGGTGTCTTTGCAAGAGGTTTTCACTGTTGACTGCACATGCCCAAGCCTCGCCCAAGAGACTGCGATTCAGTGGGCATGAATTCTTATTTTTTTAAAGCTCCATCAAAGACTCTGGGAGTCCACCAGGGTTTTAGAGTCAGACACAGATTCAGACCCCAATCCCAACGTATGCTAATCGCGATATTGTGAGGAAGTGACTGACTCTGTCTCAGCCACCCGCAAAAGAAGGTCATGTCACCAAGGATCACGGTGAAGATTCAGTGAGATATTATACAGCAGGCTGTCTTCCTAGTTTTAAGTCTGTCCTCACGGACCAGTGCTTTCTCCACAGAACTGGTTGGCAGGTCAGCTGTGCTTTCAAAGGCAGGTGCCATTTGAAAAGCTAACTGCAGGGTGGAGTATTTATTCCTTCTGGAACCATGACAAGAAGGCAATCTAGTATGGCAATGAAAAGAATGGATTCTGGAGCTCACCGTTCGTGCGGAGTAGCAGAGAAACTGCTGGACTGAAAACTAGTTGGGCTCCACCTCTTTTCGGAGCCTCATTTCTTTTCATCGGCCAACAGGGATAATATGCACGAGGCTTGCCGTGACGCTTCAGAGAGACAATGTGAAGGGCTAACATTTATCATACACACCTATAGGCGCTGTTAGAAGCACTTGGTCTCTGTCGAGTCATAGAAGCCTCACCTGAACCCTGTGGGGTAGGTGTTACTGTTATTCCCCCTTCCAAACAGCAGGAAACTGAGGCACGGAGAAGCAAGCGTCTTGCCCAAGGTTACATACTCGATAAGCAGCTGAAGGCCAGGTTTAAAAGTGTGTGGTCCAAGGGCACCGAACAGCTGTCACGTGGAAGGCATACAGCACAGATCCTGGTAGGTATAAAGTTCCCAGTATCTGGCAGCTCTTACAGACCAGAGGGAAATTCTGATAGAAGTTTCAGGATGACCAGCTGAAGCCATGGGAAGAGGAGGTACCCAGGAGAGGCTCCAAGAAGGAGTGGCAGGAAGTTAGAAGAAGCCCAGAAAGTGATGTCAAGGGTACCACCGCCCAAGACATAGCCTGGTGTGGGGTTCCTCACTGGAGCCCCAGGGAGCAGGTGCGGGCGTCAGGGACCACCCCAGGCCTCAGCCTCGAGCTCTCCATCATCATCATCACCTCCCCCGCCCCTGCCAGCAGTCCTGCCCCTCGGGAGGGCTCTGCCAGTTAGAAAGCTCTTCTTTAAAAACAGAGCAAAAACAGATTGTTCGGGTGTGTCAATCAATCTTTCTTTTTTAAGAACGCTCTAAGGAGATTCTTTTCTCTTAAGAGAAAAAAATTCTTCTGCAACCCCAGGTGAGCCCTGACTCCGTGGTTCTAAACCTTGACATCTACCTCCTGAGGCCAGTCGGCATCAAGCTCACCCGTCTCACACATGCACACCGAACCCCTGAGATTGAGCTGTGAATGGCCACATGGTTGTGGTTTGGGGGGCTTTGTGCCTGGTCTGGAAAGGAAGACAGGTTATGGGAGGAAGAGGACGAAGGAAGCCACAAAGCCTGTGCCTCCTTCCTGGGTCTGGATCTGGGAAGACAGTGGCCCTTCTGACACCTTCCCGATGTTCCAGCTCCTCGGCTCATTGCTAGAAGGAGCCCTGGATGGGAGCCTGAGGCTCCCCTAAAGCAGGTGGCTCTGCCTCGTAGGTCCCGGCACCCAAGGCTTGCAGCATCCAGAGAGGCGGCCTTCCTCCCTCCAGATTTCTCTTTTCTAACCCTGAAGTCCACTGGGACAGGCCTTCAAAGGTGAAGTGTCCCCCTCGCCCCTCCCCCCCCAAGTCATCCCCTTCAGAGCAGCCAAGTTCTGTCCTTCAATGGATCCCTTGCAAAAAGATGACCCAGTACTTTTCCAAGCAGAGGTCAGACGCCCCGCCCCAGTTCCAAACGCGTAAAAAGCACCCTCTGAGAAGAAGCAAATGAACTTCAACTTGGCACCCACCTTTCCAGCTCTTCCAAGAGAGCTTTCCTTCTGAGAAGCAGGGAGCAGCACCCAGAGTTTGCAGGAATGCAGGCTGACTCCTTCGGCTGGGCCGTTTGTGGCCAGCCGGCGGGAGGGGCCCCGGCCAGGGAGGCAGGCCACTGGGCTGACCGTGGGAGGCTCGGGAGGCCCTGTCTCCCGGAGAGGAATGGCCTGGCCACCTCCTTCTCTGACTCCACCCTCCTCTGTCTCCACCTCCGCCCTCCCCGGCCCGGGTTCCTGGCCAAGTTTTCCTTCTTGCGACTTCACTGGTTTGTGCAGACGTAGCCAGTGACCTTCAGCCTTCAGCCGGGGAATGAGAAGTCGGCAGAAAACAGCCTTTTTGGACAGGGGGACAATGGTCTCTTTCTTGCTCTCCCCTGATTTCCTCCACTGTTGACTTATTTTTGCTGGATGCTTCTAAGAAGGAAATGGGCCCCTTGCAAATATGCGTGGTGTTTTCTCCCCGAGTTGGGGGTGCCAGCCCTTTGAGAGGTGTGGGGCAGGTGGGTAGTGGTCACGTGGGCCGGGCTGCCCAGGCCCAGCTGTGTCACTTCCTAACTGTGCTCCTGGACCAGCTCCCCCGGGGGTCTCCCCTTCATCATCTGCAAAATGGGGATCTGACGATAACCCCGCAGCCGGCACACAGTTACGCTCACACGCCATCGCCATCACTGTTGCGGTCGCTTTATTATTCAAGTTATGGAGGAGTCTTCTAAGAGTGTGTGGCCCAGGGGACCGTGAGCCTTTTCCACGCCTGGAGGCCTGCCTGCCTTTGCTGCCTTGGTCTTTTCTCCATCATGGCAGCCCCTTCCCGAAATAGAAGATTTTCTCTCCCAGAAAAGCCCACATGGAAGAAGACGGATTGTCTGTCTGCCTGTCTGCCTTCCCACCTTCCTTCAGCAAATGGGTTGTGGGTGCTCCCTCCAGGCTGGGTACCCAAAGCTGCATGAGCCCCTGTGGTCTGGGGCTTCAGACTCTGGGAGGGAACGGTGATGTCAACAGGTCCATCCAGTGTGGAGTAGGGAGTGCAGCTGGGGAGGGATGGGGGGGCCCCTAGAGACCCAAACACTAGTCTTGGCAGCAGGAAAGTTTGTTCAAAATCTAGACTTCTAGGCTCCACCCCAGGCTGAGTGAATCAAATGCCAGCTTCCTAGAACTGTTGTTGTTTTTTTAAAGTTGGTCATTCTGGTGTGCAGTCAGCTTTGGGAACATCTATTCCTGCTTCCTTTGGCAACAGCACCTCAGTTTTCTGCTTGGAAACCAGGGCTCATTCCGTGCAGAAGACATTGACTCCATCCCTCGCTCCAGACGTGGGAGTATGACTAATCAAAACATTGCATGGGTTCCAGGATAATTCATTCAGAGCCAACGAGATGCTTTGACACCTTTCCTGGGACTGCTAGAAAGATTAGAGTTATTGTAGCCCCCTTGCCTCACTAAGGGAGAACCCATTTGAGGAGAGGGCCAATGTGGAGGGAAGCAGAATAAAAGTAGAGTGAAATCTGGACCTAATGGCAGAGTGTGAGCACCTGGATCTAGCCATACCTGAAGGTCTGTTTTTATGATGTCAGTCAGTGCATTCTCCTTTTGCTTAAGTTGTCCAGGTTCGGTTTTTTGGACTTGCAACTGAACACTTTGAGAAATGCCTTCTCGTATAGCATTTTATTTAATGCTTGTAGTAATGCCGTGGGGTGGGTATGAATTTGCCCACTTGGTAGATAAGGAAATGAGGTTCAGGAAGAGTAAGTAATGGGCCCAAGGTGGCAGAGCTGGAAAACAGCAAAGTCAAGATCTAAACTCAAGGCTCAGATTCCTAAGCCTGTCTCCTAATCATTACACTTTACAACCTCCCGGCCTGCGAGATGAAGGGAAGGACCAATAGGTGAGCCCACACCCCACAGTTATCTCCTAACATCAGTGACTGCCGTGCAGTGAGACGCTGAACCACTGACCTCTCTTTCCTTTCACATCTGTTAATGTATAATACAACAAAAAACCAAGTGAGGCTTGTAAAAGCCGCAGTATTTGGAGACGTGCTCAGAAGTACTCCCATCCGTGTAGAAGAGATCTCTGCCAGAGAACCTTGACCTTCTCTCGTGCAGGGATCCCTGTTGTAGGTTCCCTTTCACTGTGTTCAGAAAACCCATAGAATAAAATTCCACCGGGAAACAGAGTGGTTCCCATGAGGAGAAAATTCCTAAAAGCAATAATTAGGGTTTCAAGGTTGTCTCCCAAAAAGGCCAAATTCTCCGTGATGACAGTTTACCCACGGCGAGTACTTTCAACACACCTGAGAAAGCTTCCCAGTGTGTCTTTCTGCCTGAGGTCGGCCCAGAAACCCCGAGGGGAGCAGAAGTGGAGTGAAGGAACTTCGTAGTTCAGGCTTGGATCTTGGCATTTTGTCCAAATACCTCTAGATGATATGGGGAAAAGGAGGTCCTTGTGAGTAAGGTGGGCAGGGGGAAAGAAGCATCGTTCTTATTAATAGCAATAAAATCAGAACACCCAGCATTTAGGAAAGTGCCTCTTGTGTGCTGGGCACTTACTAAGCAATTTGCCTGCACCTTTTTTTTTTTTTTAAGATTTTATTTATCTATTTGAGAGGGAGCGAGAGAGAGAAAGAGAGTGATCGAGAGCACAGAAGCAGGGGGGAGAGGGAGAGGCAGGGAGCCCGACTTAGGGCTCGATCCCAGGACCCTGGGCTCATGACCTGAGCGGAAGGCAGACGCTTCACTGACTGAGCCCCCAGGCGTGCCTGCCTGCACCTTCTCCTTCATATTAAGAGCACGCCCCCCCCCGCGAAGAAGAGAGATGGCATTTGTGTCCCAGTGCCACGTTCTGGCCAGCTGCCTTCTCACTGTGAATGTGGCATCCTTCTGTTCCAATGTCAGGTCAATGCGTGTGGATCAGAAGATAATGAAGGCCAGCCAGAGCCAGGAACTTCTCAGCTAATGACACATGGCTGGTCGCGTGAGGAACACGACCAGTGACAGGACACGAAAGCAGTGCCTTTCCGACCGGAAGGTTAGTGTGCGTGAAGTTCCTCCCTCAGGAAAACACCAGAGGGCAGCCCCTCCGGCCGAGGTCTTCATGGACTCTGACCTTGCCTCCAGTCCCTCCTCCTGCCTGCACCTGCGAGAGGAGACTCAGGTCGTTCCTGCTTTGCCATACAAACACACGACAGCAGCGTGCATAACTGAAAAACACGTCCAGTGTAGTGCTGCTTCCTCAAAATAGCTGCAGAGGACATTCCTTTTGGGAAAAGAAAAGCATTTTCAGCTCACTTTCGAGTAATATTTATTTAAAAATATTTGCCAAGCCCAGGGGTGCTGGGGTGGTTCCATCTGTTAAGCGTCTAACTCTTGATTTCGGCTCAGGTCCTGATCTCAGGGTCCTGGGATCAAGCCCCGCATCAGGCTCGGCACTCTGCATGCAGAGCCTGCTTAACAGTCTCTCTCTCTCTCTCTCCCTCTGCCCCTCCGCACACACTCTCTCCCTCTCTCTCTCTCAAAATAAATAAATAAATAAAAATATTTTTAAAATAAATAAAAATATTTGTTGAGCCCAACAGCCACAACTACCCCTTCCTCTTCTTGTCGCCTCCCACTGTAGACGCTGTAAGACCAGACACTTGCTTTCCCAGTGTCCCTTTCAGCTAGTGATAGCCATGTGACCCAGTTATCGCCAGTGAGATATATAACCTGATGCGGCTTTAGGGAAAGCTTTTATTTTCATTTTTAAAAGGACAGAAGTGGCTGGTGCCAACTCTTTCCCCTTTCTCCTGCCTTGAATGTGGGTTTGACGTCTAACAATGTGGCCGCTCCTTTTGGACTACAGGTTGGCAAGAATGAGAACAAAAGCCAACATGCCTAGGATGGAGGAGGGGAAGAATCTGGGTCCTCAAAAGCCTCACTGAAAAAAAATACTAAAGAAAAGAAAAACTAAAACAAAAACAGTGCCTCACTGAGCACCCTAACCAACCCCGGCACAGCCCTGGTCTTGTAGAGGAGAAAAGAAGCCCCAGTATGTTTCACTGTTAGTGGGCTTCTGTTACTTGCAGCCAAATTCATGCCCAAATGATACAATTATGTGCCAGACCCTTCACTGGGCATCATGACTATGAGGTTGTAGAAATCCCAGCCTTATCTCAAGCAGCCCATAGTCTGTTTGGAGAGACCAATATATGAGAGACCCTAGCATCTTCCCTAGGTCACTCCCATATTTTATAGACAAGGAAACAGACCCAGGGGAGTTAATTGACTTGGCCATTGTCACACCTGTTAGGTGCAGAGGAAGGGTTCGTGCCCAGATGACCAGGTTTTCTGACTACCAGCCTCCTACCTCACCAGTTCCGAGACTCCATCGACCATCTCCTCGCTTTTCCCACGCTGCTCCCATCACACACACCCTGCAAGCTCACCTTGAAGAGGCAGCAGTCTGCCCACTCAGGTGGCCGGTTCAGCCCAGCCCCTTTCCTGCACACTCACGGAGTGACCAAACTCACAGAAAAGATGGGCATGAAAAGTCCAAGGAGCTTGTGCAGAATGCTCAAACATCACAACATGTAGAGAATAAAATCTAGAGACAAAGGTATTAGAATGTTCTCTACTCTTAGGATTATGGAAAATTGTTGCTGGAAGAAGCTATAGAGAAAAGAGAGGTCCTCTGACTCAGCCTCTGTTTTTAAAAAGAAATTAGAAAGTCTGAATGCTGACAGGATATTCAAGGCTCAGGAAAGAAAATAGGGAAGCAGCCATGTGATTCACTCAGAAAATGAATCCAATATGGTTCTGGCTCATCTTCAGTGATGGTCTCGCATGGAGTGGGTTGGAACTCCCACCACAACTTCCAAATCGCCATCACCCACCAGGACCACTCATGGGGGCAGCAGCATCTGGAAGATCAGAGCAGTTAGAGCAGTTAATAAATTGAATTAATTTTGGAACAATCTAATAGAGTAATGAGCCTTCTCAGAGTACTTCTGGGCCCTGGCCCAGCTGTGCAGGACACCTCTTGTCCTTTCTGGAACAAACAGGAGAAATAGGGTTGGGTTTTATGGCATTCTCCTCACAGTGGAGAGGTAATAGGATCTCCTGGCAGCTCCATCCAGGGGCCAAGGCATGGAACTTCTTAAATCTTTCCCTCAACTTTTGTCCATTTTGGTGTAAGAATCTTTTCACACTGGTCTTTGTCCTCAAAACTTACATCAAAAAGAGGAGTTTATCGCTCGTTAGCCTATTTCCCTCAAAAGCCAAGGCGAAAGAGATGGGATCTAAGTGTTGGTGCAACTATTTTATTTTACTTACGGAGACATGTTTTAATAATTAGTGTGTTGTTCCAGTTGGGTTTTATCGACCAGAATAAAGTTATCTTTTCATTTGTAAGCATATATTCATTATATAAACACTAGTATAGACTTGAAATTGCGTTTACAGGTGAGAGCATCCATTTGTGAAAGAAAATGGCTTTGTATAGCCTGAAACCAGCATCTCTCCTTTTTAATTCTAACCCTCACAGTTAGATCATCTCAAACAGAACTTGAATGTTTACAACGGGAATTGAAAACTCAAATGCCTATGGGGGCCAGACAGGTTATATAATGAATAAAATGGGCCAGATATATGTCCTTTTCTTTTTGTCTTCAAACACACAGCCTTCTTATCTCCATTGTGTCCTCATATTGTAGTGGAGATATTTATCTTACGAAATGTGTGCAGCTCATTGAAAAATGGCAATTCAGCCCCACGGCCTGGTCACAGCAGAGAGGAGTGGGGATGGCGACACATGGAAGAGGATACACCGAGTCTACAGGGGGCCGCAGCAGCTTGACCATGTGTTGCCATAGGGGAAGGCAGCCTGTCTTTGCCATATCTTCCATTTCTCAAGAGAGGCCCAGATTCAGACTTCCATGTGATCTCTCTCATTTTTTAAAAAGCAGCTCAGTAGGAGAAAAATAGCAAATAGAAAGACACAGATAGATTGGCAGTAAAAGGATGCAAAAAAGATATACCATGAGAGCCGTAAGCATAAAATGAGCGTGATTATATTAATAGCAGATAAAGTAGATGTCAAGACAATGACTGTTGCCATAGATTGTCACAGAAATCGGACAGCTCATGATGATAAAAGGCACATTTATCAGGAAGCCAGTACTCCTCAATGTTTATTTATCTACTAACGAAGCTCTAGAATACATTTAACAAAGACTTATAAAGCTAAAGAGAGAAATAAATCCATAAATCATAGTTGGACATTTTTAAACATATCCTCTTATTAAATGATAGAAGAAATAGACAGTATATAGATTATCTGAACATTATCAACCAGCATGACAGAAATGATATTTTCCCAACAGTTCAGAATAAGTGTTCAAGTTTACGTGGAGTGTTCATATCCTAGTGTATCTTGTTTTCACTACATTTTAAAAGGTTAAATCTTTACAGACTATGTTACCTGGTTGCAATGAAGTAAAAAATAGAAGTCAACAGCAATGAGAGATCTAGAAAATCCCCAAGTATATGGAAATTAAATGATGTACACTAAATAATCCGTGAGTCAAAGAAGAAGCCATAAGAGAAATTAGAAAATATTTCTGGGCGAGTCATAATGAAAACAACATATCAAAATTTGTGGGATGCAGCCAAAGCAGTGTTTAGAGGAAAATATATAACTTTAAATGCCTATGTTAGAAAAATACTAAGGTTTAAATGTTATGAAGCTATAAAAATAAGAGCAAATTAAACTCAATGTATGTAGAAGGAAAGAAATAATAAAGAGCATAAATCAATGAAATTGAAAACAGATAAACATTACAGAAAGTTTAAAAAGCCAAAAGTAGTTTCTTTAGAAAGATTATAAAATTGATAAAGCTCTAGCAAGACTAATGAAAAGAGAGAGCTCTGAATTACCAAAAAAAGAAATGAAAAAGGGCGTATTACTTTGTATCTTATAGCTACCAAAAGGAAAAGTAAATATTTTGAACAAATTTATGGTTATAAATGCAATAACAGATAAAATGGAAAAATTCTTGAAAAACCTAACAGCAAAATTGACAAAAGAGAAATAGTTTAAATGGCCCTATATATTTAATGTCTATTTTGAAATTTAAAAAATTCTTCCCACGAAGAAAAGTGTAGCCCAGATGGGTTCACTGGTGAATTCTACCAAACAGTCAGCAACTATTTAAGAGAGAAGGTATACCAAACTTAAACAAACTCATGCAGAAAATAGAGGTGAAAATTCTTCTCAATTCATTTTATGAGGCTAGCATAACCCTGAAACCAAAATCTTGACAGACCAATATCCCTCATGAACACAGAAAAAAGTTCCTCAACAAAATAATAGCAAAAGAAAATATAGAGAGAGGGGCGGCTGGGTAGCTCAGCCAGTTAAGTGTCTGCCTTCAGCTCAGGTCATGATCTCAGGGTCCTGAGATCAAGCCCCACATCAGGCTCCCTGCTCAGTGGGGAGTCTGCTTCTCCCTCTCTTTCTGACCCCTCCCCCCATGCTCTCTGTCTCATGCTCTCAAATAAATAAATAAAATCTTTTAAAAAAATGTTCTTCAAATGACACCTTTATGAAACTGAGAAGGCAAGTCACAAACAGGGAGAAAATATTCCTAATACACATATCTGTCAAAAAACTTGTATCCAGAATATATAAAGAGCTCTTACAACAGCATAAGAAGAAAGTCTAATTTTAAAAGTAGACCAAAGAATTTAACCAATGCTTCACAAAGTAGTCATACAAATGGTCAATAAGCATCTTTATTGGTCGTCGGGAGAATGCAACACAAAATCACACTTAACATCACTCTGTATCAGTCTACTTGCTAAAAATACAAAGACTGACAATGTAAATGTTGGTAAGATCATAGATTAACTAGAACTCTCGTACATTTTGGTGGGGCTATAAAATGGTACAACCGCATTGGAAACCTGATAAGAAGTTTCACATAGGGTCAAATATGAATTTAACATGTGGTCTGATCATTTTAGTCCTAGATACTTATTCAGGAGGAATGAAAATGGATGTCCATACAAAGACTTTTTCAAGAGTATATGTAAGAGCTTAAATCCTAATAGTTCCACTAGAAACATCACAAATGTTCAGCAGCAGGTGAATAGATCATTTGTGTTATATTTCCACAATTGAATACTATTCGGAAATAAGAAACAAACCACTGATACATACAACAACATGAAAGGATCTCAACAATATTTAACCCTGGGTGAAAGAAGCTAGACACAAAATAGTGCATACTGTATGATTCTGTTCACGTGAAGTCCTAGAACAAGTGAGAACCGTGGCTTCCAAGAATGAGGTGCAGGGCATTGGATGTGGGTGTGTGTTAGAATTAGCTGCAAAGGGACATGAGAAGTCTCTCTGGGGCGATGAAGCGTTCTACATATTGAATATAGGATTCTTACATGAGGGTTTACATTTGCCAAAGATACGTTTTATTGCTTATTAATTTGATAAATTTGAAAGGCAGAGACATTTGTAAACGTTAGCAGAATACCCAAGGTTGGCAGCTGTTGGGCTGACCTCATTGGTGTGAGGATAACCTCAAGTTCAGGGTCTTTCCAGGCAGTCATCTAAATGGAACTCTGCATTATATGTTGCTGGCCTTAAAATTCAGTCTTACAGAGTTTGAGATCAAATCTCTAACGAGCCAGCATTCTAGAGCAAAAAGAGAAGGCTTCATTGCAGCGACGGTTGTCTTGTTGAGGTATTAAAACAACTGAGACCATTGCTGGACCCTCTTTCCCGGAGACATCAGGAGAGATGAGAGCACTGCCCTTGACCTCAGGCTAACCAAGTTGGCACCTCCTCCCAGCATTTGCCACTCTGAACCTTGGGGTCCTCATATGTAATAACAGGGACAGGAATTGTGTGAGGATTAAATGAGCTATGTATGTGAAAGTAATCAGCAAAGGGCGTGGCATATGGTAATCACCCCATGATGTAATTTTATTACTTGTTTTTGAGGACATTTCATTTTATACACTGAGCTAGGAAATACATGAAGGTATTAAGGTGGGGTTAGGGAGACAGTTGTAAATAGAAAATTTTTTTTTAAAAAAAGTCACAGGTGACCGTTTCCTCTTTAAGACTCAAGAGGGTCTGGCATCTTTGTTTCTGTATATCAGCTAGATCTCCTTACATGGCAGAAATGCAACTCACATCAACTTCAGCAAATGGGGTTTTATTTGTTTCTATAACTAAAAAATCCAGGCTCTTATATTCCGGTAGCTCTACAACTCCTGATAATTCCAACAAAGTCCCAGGGTGAGTCTCACAGAACCTATCCGGGCCGTGTTGGCACATCTGAACCCACTACCGAGGATGGCATACGAGACTGGGTCCTAGCCCCGCCCCTCGAGCCAGGAGCTGGGCCAGCACCCCAGAACCTCCTGAGGAGGGAAGGAAAGGCATAGTTGCCCGAAGGAAAACACAGGTGCCTCTCTGTTCGGTCCTAGCTCCGTCCGTCTGGCAGGTGGTTCCTGGTCCTACAGATTGCTCTCCCCTGCACATGCCACAGCCATGGTGGTTTCTGCATAAGCAGCTTAGTGGTCTCGCGAGAAATGAACTCTCGTGAAGCTGCCTACGCATCATGGGATCCTGTCGCTCCGTTATCGCGTCCATTCCCAGCGCGGCACTTGCTCTTGAAATTCCTGAGAACGTTAGCTCCACACTGAGAGACTATTTCCAAGACGCAGCCATGATTTTGTTTTGTTATTAAACAGACATTGGAATCTTCTTCTTTCCACTTAAACAGAGTTTTGGGTTTCCTTCAGTGCCACGCTTTCGTAATGCGAAGGTGGCTTAGTTGGGAGGAAGAGAAGGGAGGAATTTTTGTTGTGTTTTTTTTCCCCAGATATTCCATTTTTACAAGTAGACTGCTTGGTCCCTTGGGAAACTTTAATTGCTTCCTGTTATGAGACCAGTCAACTAGGAGGAATGAATTAGACCATTCAGTTGGAAGCCATAAATATTAGCTGAATGGACAAGAAAACAAGCCCTCCTTTTTTAAGTGGCTGCCAGAAAGTGCTGGCAGTAGGCTGGTAGAACCATCAGCATCATTTTGTGCTCTGGGGCTTTCCGCATTTTGCAAAGCACTTATACAACATGTGTGTAGAGCCCACTTTGGGTTCCCTATGATTATCAATCCCTGCTTTCCCTTTCCTTTGGTTCAGGTATCCAACCCTACCCCAGGGGACCCAGGGGCTCACCAAGGAAATTTTCTGATTCATCTAGTTTAATGAGCACGTAGCGTTCCCCAAGGGTAACCAAGTGGAGAGATGGAATAATCTGGGTCCCGAAGGCTGTGATGATTCCGCACCTGTGTCTTTTTTACCTCTGGACTTGCCACTCTGTGATTTGTTACCTAAGTCCGTGTGAGCCAGGGGTTTCTTTTATTTGTAGCCTAAACTAGTACAGTGTCCCCTATGAGGAACTGGCCTTCGTCCAGGCAGTGTTCAGTAAAGAATGCTTTTTCCCTTACCTACTCTGGGCACCAGAATCCAGACTGCAGTTTTCAACGAGATCAACCCAACAATATCTGCCAGGAGTGCCTTTGGCTGCAAATAACAGAAAATATGCTAAAAAGTTGCTTAAGCACTTAGATGTCAGTCACATAGAACAAAAGGTCCACAGCTGGCAGAGCGACTCCATTATTCCATCAGAGCCCAGAGCCTTCCCATCTCTCCTTTCCAGCATCATCAGTGCGTAGACTTCTGAGCTCATGCTGTTGCCTCATCGGCTGCCCGTTGGCTTTCACCCATCTAGATGTGGCATCTTATTTCAGGCAGGAAGAAGAAAGTGGGGGAGTAGCAGCACCCTATGTCCCAGACTTCAATCTATGTCTCATGGCCACAGGGCCTCCCTCGACGCATAATAATTTGGCAGAATGAGTGTTCTTAGCTGAACCTATTGCTACCCTAACAAAATTGAATTTTCCTCATTAAGAAGGAGGGGAGACTGTTTATTAGGTAGGCAGCTAGCAGCGTCTGCCACACAAGTTCAGATATTTATCTTTAGCCCTTTAAGGAACTAAGGAAGTTCTTTAATTTAGGATTTTATAAAGACAGCAAGAAGGTTAGATGAGAAGGACGAAGCTCGTTCCATGGAATTACCTGCTAACAGTTAACTTAAGTGTGAATAAAGAGGCCCCCAGCTAGGAACTTGGGGTTCTTCTCACACTTGCTGACCCTTGGCTGCTGGGGCTGCCACCAGGCTGGATAGCCCCTGCTCTGGGCTCAGGGCCTGGCAGAAGTTTCCCTGGGGTCAGAATGCTTAAAACCTCACTTCCCCCAAATTCTATCGGTCAAAGCAGTCCAGCATCAAACTCAGATCAGGTGGAAGGGTGTGTATAAACATACGAGAGGAGTTTTAATGCTTTGAATGCCACGCGGAAGAGAGGAGAAGGCACCGAACATATAACTTGCCTATCTCCCGACTTGACTTGTAGTCAGCACCCGTGCCCTTCTCGCATCAGATTTATTTAGAAGATAATCCTCACGTAGGCGGCCCGGGTGATGAAATAAGGTTGTGTGCAATTTGGGAGTCTGGCTCAGAGTCAGGGAGAGGCAATAATGCCCTTATTTCCACTCCACAGTTCCACATTTGTGTTCAGTAATCCATTCCTCAGAAGGAAGATGAAGCCTGCTTTTGAGCATCAGAAGAGAGGGGAGAGGCATGGTCTCGTGCTGCTCTGGCCAAGGCAGACTTCATGACCACCTGTAAGAGCGCCTTATTTAAGCAAAATGTGTTGATTATTTTTAGCATAACTTAAGCCCCGGGAGACTAATGAGGTGTTAACAGTGTGTGTTAATTATGTGATTTTTGTTGTCTTCATTAAAGTTAAGATTCTCAATCCTATTTGCCACCTGAAATCCCAGCGGAGCTCCATTAGTCTTCTGACCCTGGCATCTTTTCGTTTCCCGCAGCTCGCACAATCACAGAAACATATTTTGTTTCCCCTGTGGAAAATCAGAGGAGCACAGCTCACACGCTCACAAGACCTCAGATACCCCCGTTTCGATTCCTATCCATTTCTCATCTCCGTCGTCAGTCGTTGGGTCTTACAGGAAGCTCATGGTGCAGGAAGCTAGCAACGTTAGCTCATTTTTGATCATCTAAAACGGACTGTCCTTCAACTCACAGAAAAACTGCCAGAGAACCTGAAAACCCGGAGAAGGAGGAACACAGAAATCAGCTTTCATTGCTTTTCACGGCATTTTAATTAACCAAGGAATTGTGTTGCATACACATGATGCCGATTATTCTAAACTCCCGCGATATTTGCTCTACCTCTGTCCCGAGTGACGAAACATCCCACCCGGAATAACCCTTTCGCAGGAGGAGCTAATCGCCTATCCCAGACTCAGTCGGAGCAGTAATCAGCATCCCGTTCATGACTCTGTCTGCAGTGCTGATGTTCTGGAGAAACTTTATTTGGCAGTGGTGTTAGGGGCCTTATTGCAAGTCCAGGAGGTAATGCAGTTCAGGATTTCAGCTGAGGGTGTCTTAATGATGGCCTCATCAGGGTGGATGAAGTTGTAATGAAAATAGCAGGTGAACCTAACTGGCAAATAGCACATTATGGGTCTTCCTAGTAATTAGAGTTGTCTAAAGTTGGAAGGGGCTGTCACATGAGGTGGTGCGCTCCCCATCTCAAAAGCAGGATTGTGGAAGCAAGAGTCCCTTGCCAAGGGGGCGGGGGCATGGGTTTAGACTCGATACTCTTTGGGGCCCCTTCCAACGTGCATCCGCATTCTCTGACTGTTCTAAGCCCACGCAGAGCAGGAGTCTTGACTTCAGGATTTTGCAAGTTGGGTTCCATGGTGGGGTGGGATCAAGTGGAAAGTCAGGCGGGCCTGGGCTCCCATCCGTGCTCTGACTCTTGCCGGCGCTACGTGACTGTGCACGCCTTACTCTACGCCCTGTAACATGAGAGCGGAAATATGTTGCTTCTAGGGCTGTTCTAAGTGTTACAAGTAATACATTTAAAATACGAGGCCCCAGGTAAGCACTCAATAAATCTCAGCTCTAGTTACTCTTCGGAGTCTGCTACTTTTACTTTTTTATCCTCTCTCTACTTCAACAATACAGTCTTGATTTGTAAAAGCAGAAGAAATGGAAGGCTCGTAACAATCGCAGAGAAAGACCATGCTAGTGGCTGGACTAGTTGAACAGAGAAGGCTGAGCACATCTTCATGATAAGCCGCCAGGTAGTCTCCTGAGCAGAAAGAATCCGGCAGCCCTGCCCTCTTCCTGGGAAAGAACATTAACCCTGACGAGTGCCTGTCATGTACTGGCCATGTACCTATTTTATCTGAATTCTCTATACGATTTCCCTATCAATTCTGAAAGGTAGGTCTGATCATCCCCATTTTACAGAGGAGAAAAGTGAGGCTCAAAGAGGTCATGTGACTAACCCAAGGACATAGGCCCATTTCCCAGATCCACCTCACCCACCCTATTACCAGTTCTCCCGAGCATTCCGCTGTGTCCTCCGCTCACAGGGCAGAGTAAATCAAGATGACTAATTGCCAGCTGAAAAAGAAACTCCCACCTGATAGCCCCCTGGAAAAGATACTCCCACCTGATAGAGTATGGTGGATTTAACCCAGCCAATGGGTGCCTGAAAGCTAGTCGTTTGAGAACTGAGCTAGAGGCTTATTTTATAGATTCTGGGTTAATTGGGATCTGTCACTAACACATTTTCCACCTATTTATCTTGCGCTTTGTAGAGGGTATGCATGTATCTGTTACCTTCATAGCCCCTCTTGGCCACATGGTTCAAAATTTTAAAGTAAAAAAGGCATCCATGGTAAAGTCACCTTTGTGCCCTGTCTGCTAGGTACTCATTCTCTTCTCCTGGGACAGTTAGTTTACCAGTTTCTATGTGTAGTCTCCCAGAGGTGGTCTTCTTCTTTTTTTTTTTTTTCCAAAAATTGAAGTGAAATTCACAGATAGTCATTTTCAAGTGCACGGTTCAGTGGCCTTTATTGTACTCTGTCTAGTTTTCCAAACTTTTTCGTCAACCCAGAAACAAAGACTAAAACAGTCAGCCATTAAATAACTACTCCCCATTTCCCCCTCCCCCATCCCTTGGGAACCACTAATCTGCTTTCCATCTCTATGGATTTGCCTATTCTGGATACACCATATAAAAGAAATCACACAATATGTGACCTTTTTTGTTGGGCTTTTTGCACATAGCATAATGTTGTCGAGGTTCCTCCAAGTGTTGGTATGTATCAGTTCTTTGTTCCTTTTTATGGCTGGATAACATTCTGTTGTACATATGTGCCACAATGTACTCATCCATCGATGGACATTTGGGTTGTTTTCACCCACTGGCTGTTACGGTTAATGCTGCTATAAACATTTGTGTGCAAGTTTCTGTGTGGACGTATGTTTTCATTTCTCATGGGTATACATCTAGGAGTAGAATTGCTGGGTCATACAGTAATTCTGTACTTAAATATTGAGGAATCAGAGGTTTTCAATATGTCATTTCCCCTGTTTTACACAGTAACTAGCGTACGAGGCACATCGTGCTACACCTTGCTTTATGCACCCGACAATAGGTTTTGGAGATCTTTTCAATGATATGCTAAGAAATGTTTAACACGAGCTCTCATGGGGTGAGCAGTGCCTTGAGGGGTAGCATGTACAGATTTCCGTGGCATCACTGCCACCATGGCCAGTTTCAAGCCCGTGAGGTCACTGGCTGCAGAGTTAAGAACACATGCTAATAATCTGCCCTCACGGACTGGTCCGAGGTACCGCCAGCGCACAACTGGATCTTTCCATATCAGAGCATGAAGAACTAACTGGCTCATTCCCTTTTATGACTGCGTAGCATGTCATTTTCGGATGCACTATAATTTTTTAACCAGTCCCTCGTGGTAGATACTTAGGTTGTTTCCAGTCTTTTACTTTCACAAACCAGGTTTTAATGGATAACCTCGTTTGTGCGTCATTTTGCTCATGTGCAAATCCAGCAGCAGACATGCTTCCATGGCTTCATGAGAATCACTATGGGAAGAAATTCTCAAAAGGCAATTTATTCCTTCATTGGACAGTTATGGTGTTAGGAAGAACTCTATGCGAAGAAACTGTGTTTGCCCCAGTTTCCTTGTGAGTAAAATGGATCCAAATGAACTATCCACCCGCCAGCACCAAAGAATTCATGTAAAACTTTGAAGTGAAATTGAAAAGCATGCTTTTCTTCTTAAAGGCAGGAATTTCTGTAAACACAATGTAACGTGGTTCACACTTGGTGACCTAAGGAGCTCTCACAAGTAGGTTGGTGAGAAAAAAAAAAAAAAAAACCATTCCTGGGACATCGTGACCCTGCTCTGGAGTCTCGCAACAGAAGGAGCCAATCAGCTGGTCAAGAATAGGATAGACGAAAAGCTTTAGCTCTGGGAAGCTTTTAAAATCTTGATGCACAGGCTACAGCCCAAACGAATCAAATCAGACTGTGCAGTTGGGGACAGAGGCATCTGTGATTCTTAAAGCTCCCTTGGTGATTCCCCTGTTCAGCCAAGACTGTGAAAAGAATATAAGGAGGGAATCAAATTAGGGAAATAGGAAAACACATTGGTATTAGGATTCTCCGGAGAAGAACCAAGGGGAGGCATATACACATAGAAGGAGATTTATTTTAAGGAATTGGTTCATGTGATTATGGAGGTACAGATTCAAAATCTGGACAATGGGCCTGCAGGCTGGACACCTGGGAAGAGCAGATGCGGCAGTTCAAGTCCAAAGGCCACCTGCTGATGACCTTCAGCTCACCTACATTAGGGAAGGCAACCAGCTTTACTCAAGGTCCACTGGTTTAAATGTTGATCTCATCTAGATACACTCTCACAGAAATATCCAGAATGATGTTTGATCCCGTGTCTGGCCACTGTGGCCCAGCCAAGCTGACACATACGATGAGCCATCACAATTTAACCATTGTTTGGGGCGACTCCAACATGTCCTCTTGAGGATGCAGAGATAGGAGTTCAGTGATGGCTTGAAGGTGTGTTTCTCTGGTTTGCTTACAGATTCTCACTGAAATTCCTTGGCTACTCCCCCAAGAGGAACCCTTTCCTTGTCGTTTGTAAGCCCTACTCCCAGAGCCCACAGACTTTATAAAAATTATTAAAATTAAGAATTATGAGAAGATACAGCGTTTCCTGCCATCATCTTGGAGTTGGCTCTTTTTGTTAGAAGATAATCAGCCCTTTTTGTCAGCAGGAATGAGTGTTGTTAATTGTGTAAGGAGATTCACTAGAGTAGGTATAAAAAGGTTGATCTTAAGCCAGGAATATATTCGTTTGAGAAGATCTGATTCCTTCTGCTCTCTCAGAAGAACCCCAGCATCAAAACCCAGAAATAAAAGAGATTAGTGTCAAGAGTTCTATCAGTCTCCACAGGAAGGAATCCATGGTTTATTGGGAAAATCATGGACAACTTAATTATTTCTTCTCTCCTTTATAAAAAGTGTGTTAGCGCCTTTTCATGTCACCAGCAATAGAGTTTATGTTCTTCCATAGTGACTGGGGGTGTAATCTAGAATCCAGTGTTTCTAAGTAGCTAACCATCAGGTTGCGTGAAAATCTCAAGGTGTTTGATTTCAAGTAACAGATGAGCAATTGAAGGCCTTTGGCTCAGCAGCAGTCTCAGCCGTGTGCTTCCAGGTGGCTTTGTACTTCCCACTCTTCTTCGAGCTCCCATTTCAGAGTGCACACTAGAAATACTCAACCTTGTGAAGACGTCCAGGCCATGAGGAAAAGCAGGGAGTCTGAGGACTCCTGAGTCTCTCACGGGGACCCTATGTGATGCTCTGACTCCTGGGGATCTTGGGTTCTGTCCCGAGCCACTTTTAACCCGAGAACCAGCTGACTGGTAAAGCCAGAACTGCTGTGAGTCAACAGGAAACTGAGTCAGCCTCATTGATTTGGAGTAGGAGGGTGTGGGTTGAATGTGTCGGGACCTTGAATGGGTTTCTGTGGTCATGGAAATAGTTTAATTCTGCCAGCTACGAATCAACTAGCATTCATGCAGGCCTAGCAGCAGAAGAGCTACAGTTAAAAATAAGTCAACCTTTTATTTTTAGGCAAGGCAGAGCACAGCCCTAAAATGGGAATTGGGGCATGTGGACCTGCTTCTCTTTGGAAACTCAAGGGGAAGGGGCAGTAGCACAAGGTCTCGCCCGTGTAGCTTCCCTGGCTATGGAGGAGGGTTGTGGAAAGAGCCGTCCGAGCATGGGAGGTGGCCTAAAGTGAAGCACTGTTGCTCTCCTATAAGTTCAGGGGACCCAGAGCCTCAACTTTCTATCTAAACCCTGTCATGGAATGACATCACAGTGGGGACACCTCTATTGTGGATAGATTTTATGTGTATAAGACTGGTGAGCCTCAGTACCCAGCTGCTCTGGTTGTCAAAATTTTAGAATTTCATCCTATTTTCATACTACTTGGTAAATAGACATTAACCTAGTGAGTCCCCTATTTGCCTCTTCATTACCGACTACTCATCCCCTCCTCTGGGACTTCCTGGACTCCCCTGGTACCCAGCAACTAAAGAGTTCATTCCTGGCCCAGCAGGGCATCCGGAAAATCTGATTCCCTGTGTTCGCTAGAGAGAATGCCAGTATCAAAATCCAGAATTCAAAAAAGGCTGGTGTTGAGAACTCTGCTGGTCTCAGGATGGAATCCATGATTTATTGCAAGGATCATGGGCAATCCAGTTACCCCTTTTCCCCTTTATAAGATGTTTTTTAGACTTTCCAAGTCACCAGTGACTTCTATAAATAATTGGAAGCTTCAGCACCAGGGCCAGCTACATCCCTTGGAATTATCGACACAGTAGTGGTTAAATACAGTGACCATCGCCAGTGGGTGTGTATGTGTGTGTGTGTTCCATCAAAGGCAGGTGTTGGGCTGGTAACCCGAGGGACTAGATCCATGACCCTGCCTACTTAGTTGCAGAAAATACTCCATTTCATCACCACATGGTCCAGCTACGTTAGGCCTTGGGCTGCCTTCTCCCACGTGCTTGGGCACCGACTTCTGGGTTCTGCCACTCAGGCCTCTTCATCATGCCTCCACTTGGTGCCTCTGCCCCCAGTGCTCCTCTTCTGGTAAGTCCACTCCTGCCAGGTGACCTCAGGAAGTGAGGGCTCCCCTTCCTGTGTCCACTGAATCCCCAAAATGGGCAGCCTCTTCCACTTGGTTCCCACAGGGGATCAGAGACCAGGGTGTCACTTTTAAGGAGGCCTAGTGTAGATGAGGCAGTAAAGACAGGAAAGGAAAGTACAAATAAAAGTTTATAGCTCTATGGGCCCAGGTCTATCCTGGATTCTTAATAGGTCAGTTTCCCTGACAGGCACCCCAAATTTGGGCTGCTTTGGGGCTTGGATGAGCTTCCCTCGGCTGCCATTCAAAAGGCCCCAGATCTTACCACATCTTAGTGTTTAGGCCAGGCTGACACGGCCAAGCTCTACAACAAAGGAGGAAAGGATTTTCTCACTCAGCTCGAGGGCCTGCTATGAGACTGAAAGCTTAGCTTAGTCAAGGTGAAACAGCGCCAGGTTCAGTGTCTCTCTAAGTGTCCAAGCATCCTGCAGACCCCACTTACCACGAGTGTGCTTGTTATATTGTCACTCCCATTTTATAGAAGAGAAACTGAGGTCCAGAAAAGTTTAGTAACTCAGTGAAGTTCACACAGCCTGTAAAGCTTGTAAGGCCTTATACCTGGGTGATCACTCCAAACCCTGAGCTTTCGCCACTACACAAAGCACATTTCTTATGTGGATCTGAGAGTTTCTAAAACTCTTCAATTATCAATATGTTACAAAGATGCAAAAGGCATGTGGCACTCACAAGTTAAGCATGAAGTTAAACTTGAAGACCTCTGGTGGGTTCATTGGGAACAGGAGCCAATAAGAAGAAGCTTAGAAAAGGACACATTAGCCGAATGCTTTTGACATTTTCCAGGTGATTTCTTCACCATCTTGGGGGTAATGTCAAGAGAGGCAGCTTCAGCTATAGCACTAGCATTCTTGAGTTCTTTGGTTGCCTCATTCCTGCTCACGTTATTCACGTGCAGCTGTTTAAAGTCAGCAAACAACAGGTGTGACAATCACAAAAGCTAAGTGTTTTCACAAGACCTTGATCTGCTATATTCTGTAGTTTCTTTTGTATCAGGCTTCTTTCAACTGTGATAAATAAAGCTTCATTTGGGGTGAGTATGATTTTCTCTGCTGACCTTTTTAGATCAGGTTTCTCATTGCTGTGTCTTTCTGTTTCCCCTCTTTTATTTTATTTATTTATTTAATTTTTTAAAAGATTTTATTTATTTATTTGACAGAGATAGAGACAGCCAGCGAGAGAGGGAACACAGCAGGGGGAGTGGGAGAGGAAGAAGCAGGCTCCCAGCAGAGGAGCCCAATGTGGGGCTCGATCCCAGAATGCTGGGATCATGCCCTGAGCTGAAGGCAGACACTTAACGACTGAGCCACCCAGGTGCCCCTGTTTCCCCTCTTTTAAATTTAGTCATCGGTTGGGTCACTAAATGAGTCCTCTGGGTTACTTGCCAATACCAGAACAATGTCCTTATATATCCCAGGTGATCTCTCTCGTTGCCCATGTCAATGAGAATCTATCCCTAGATTATAAATTCTTTGAGGACACGGACTGTGTCTTAAGTACCTTTGTCTTCCCCTCAGCTCCTAGATCTCTCCCTTACCGTCAGATGCATCGGAATTGTTGGGAATTGGTTTATGTGTTCTATGTCTTCCCTCAAAGAATAGTTTTCAGTTCATGCCTGGCCCTTTCCCACTGTATAAGCCCTCCACGCGCTGTACCACCCACCCACGCCCATCCCATGGCGGCTCTGTACCATTTCCACTTACTCCTGCTGTGCGGAGGTGGCAAGCGACTTCTATAAATAATTGGAAGCTTCAGCACCAGGGCCAGCTACATCCCTTGGAATTATCGACACAGTAGTGGTTACCATCCTCATCCTGGAAACGGCTCCTCATTTTCTTGACTTTCAGTTATGTTCATTTTCAATATTTCTCTCATCAGGAAATATTACAAATGTGTATGTTTCAAGATTTCTTCGTGGAAAACAATTTTATATGATGGTAGTATACCTACTGGGCTGGTCACCTTCAAGGTAAGATATTCATGAGTTTGGAGAATTAAGATACAGACATTGATGGGGTGTGGGGCATTCTTCTACTTGCCACAGGCAGGAAGAACATTAGATGACCTAAAACACTGTATTGTTCCAGAAAATAAAGAAGTATTCAATAAATGATGAGGACATGTCACAAGGACTCCAGGAGCCAACTTGAAGGGCCTTGTATTTGTCTGCTCTGGCACCATAACAAGGCTACAAACTGGGTGATTGAAACAACAGATATTGGGGGGGCATTTGGATGGCTCAGTTGGTTGAGCATCCGACTGTTGGTTTCAGCTCAGGTCGTGATCTCAGAGTCATGGGATTGAGCCCTGCATAGGACTCCATGCTCAGTGGGGAGTCTGCTTGAGATTCTCTCTCTCCCTCTTCCTCTGCCCCTCTGCCCCCATGGGCATGTTCTCTCTTCTCTCTCTCTCTCTCTCTCTCTCTGTCCCTATCTCTCTCTCTCTCATAAATAAATCTTAAAAAAATATGTTTAAAACAACACATATTTTATTTCCCACAGTTCTGGGGGCTGGAAGTCCAAGACCAAGGTGCAGGTTGGATTACTCCTGAGGCCTCTCTTCCTAGCTTGCAGATGGCCATCTTCCCTCTGTGTCTTCACCTGGCCTTTCCTCTGTGTGCATTAAGAGGGAGAGCTCTCTTGTGTCTTCCCTTATCAGTCCTGCGGGATTAGGGACCCACCCTGATGACCTCATTTAACCTTAATTACTTCATTATGGGCCCTACCTCTGAACACGATTCAGTTCATAGCAGTTCTTCCACTTCTACTGTGATATGGGCCCTGCTGTGTGAGCAAAAATGGATCAAGAAAGCTCTCTGGATATGAGAATGGGGCGGGCGGGCAAGATGTAGTGTGGTGTATAACACGTGGATGACTTTGGACCCCACACTGGTTGGGTGACTGAAAGCAAGCCCAGGTTGGTACCATTTTTTAATTTCATTGTTTGTTTTGTTTCTGCTGTAGATTGTTTCATGGGGGAGACAGAATTTGATTGTAATGGAATGTATAAACCTATTTTGGGAGCTCTTAAGCCTGTATCTAAGAAGATAACACCTTTGGGCTCCTTCTTGGCCCAAAATTCGATAGTCCTGGAAGTGTCATATAAGAGCCGGAGACCACTGCTCTGTCAGTTCCCAGTGCAGTCAGGGTTGCCTGCATGTCCAACGGGCCACCTTCTCAGTGCCCCATCTCACCCCTTCACAGTTACCCTACGTGTAAACTATAAGAAAATGGGAGGGGTCAGAAAGCAAAAGTATAGAATCACTTAGAAATATGTTACATGTGTTGTTTTCTTGTCTTTCCTTCCTGTTATAAAATAAATGGAGAAAATCATCCATAACAACAGAATAATTATAATAATGTTTGCATATTTTTCCAATGTTTTCCATGTGCCTATTCCTTGTGTATCATTTCAGTCCCAGTATACATGCAATCCTAGACTCTGCTTTTGCACTTAATCTTAGAGAATTTAATGGGCTGTGTGGCAGTTTTAAAACAAACCTGCAAATTCTTTGTCATTCCTCTATTGAGAGGTGGTGTCTGTGTTTCATCCCCTCCTATCTGGTTGGCTTAGTGACCTCCTTGTACCGACAGAGAGCAGTGGGAGTGATGCTGTACGGCATTCTCAACTGGGTCGGAAAAGACCAAGCAGCTTTTGCCTGGTTCTTTTGGGATGTTAGCTCTAGGGGAAACTCACACCGTGTAAGAAGGCCAAGTATCCTGAGACAGCCATGCTGGAGAGCCCGTATGTACAAACTGATTGACAGCCTGGATGTGCTCACAGCTGACACCAGCGTCAACTCCTAACCAGATGAACGAGCCATCTTGGACATCCGGCCCAGTCAAGTCATCAGAGGTTTGCCTCCCAGCTGACATCTTACTGCAACTGCGTGAGTAACCCCAAGTGAGAACTGTTCAGCTGAGCCATTTTCAAATTTCTGATGCACAAAATGATAAGCAAAATAAAATGTTTGGTTTCAACTAGTAAGTTGTGAGGTAGGGTCCTACACAGCCATACTAACCAAAATGAATTTTTGTACGTGAAAATGAGGGGCTTTATAACATAAACCTAAAGGCTTATGACATACCCCTAAAATGGGTAGCATTGACTTTAACACTGGGCAGGAGGGATGGGCTGGAAGGCCTTGAGAAGCACGTCAGTGAACGCTTAAAGGAAAGTAAGGAAAATGTTATAAGGAGCCGAAGACCAGTATTGTGTAATGGTGGAAGGTTTAGCAAAGCCATCACCTGCTGTCATGTGGAAAGTAGAAAATGCATCCAGTGAACTCTGTGATTGAGCTAAGAAAACTTCCAGGCAGAATGCTTCAGATGTCCTCTGCCTTTGTCAAGCTGCCTATAATAAAATGAAAGCAGAGATATATAAACAGATAAGCTGAAAAACCAACCATTCAGCTTTCAGGGAGAATTTGGAAGAAATACAAAGGGCCCAAGAGAATATTTTTAGCCAGCAAAGGTTTCTTAAAGTAAGAAAGAGCCTTGGGGCAAGATTTTTGGGAAAATGTGGTCATAGGGTAAAATTGAAGTCAGAGGGATGACTTTAGAACATGTTTATTTAAGGGCTTCAGAAAGATTCCAGGCGGCATCTCGTAGACATCGTTAACCAGAAAAAAAAAGCGTCTTAAGGATCTTAAAATCACGCTTTGTAGACCATACCTTTTAGATAATAGAGCTTCTGGGCTCTCCAGGATATTGCCCTTAGCAGTGTTATAGGCAGTCTGAGATAGAGAACAGTCCGTCTCAAAGAACTATTGTGGTTTTGGTCTAATGAAGAGAATTCTAATAAGGGTCATAAAAACCCAGAAATTTTTCAGAAGAATTATATTGGCCAAAGTAATGCCATCTTAACCAAAAGAGTCAGAAGGAGCACAAAAGGAAAGAGGCCTTTGGATCTCCGACCTTCTGTAGGAAGGAAGCAGAATGAGAAAGCAACCCAGCTGCAAACACAGGCTGTTTATTGTGGGAAAGAGTGGGCTACCCAAAGCCATCTACAGATTCAATGCCATCCCTATCAAAATCCCAATGGCATTTTTCACGTAACACAAAAAGCCATCTCATAATTTGTATGGAACCACAAAGGGCTCCTAGTAGCCACCGCAGCCCTGAGAATGAGGAGCAAAGCTGGAGGAATCACATATCCTGATTTTAAATTATGCTACAAAGTTATATAATAACCAAAACAGTATGGTACTGGCATAAAAATAGACACATAGACCAATGGAATAGAAACACAAGCCCAGAAATAACCCCCATATATTGGGTCAACCAATATTTGACAAGGGACCCAAGAATACTCAATGGGGAAAGGATAAACTGTGGTGGGAAAACTGGATAACCACATGCAGAGGAATGAAATTGGACCCCTATCTTATACTACTCATAAAAATTGACTCAAAATGGATTAAAGACTTAAATATAAGACCTGAAAGCATAAAACTCCTAGAAGAAAATACAGAGGTAAAGCTCCTTGATATTGGTCTTGGCAACAATTTTTTTGGAGATGATAGCAAAAGCACAAGCAACAAACGCAAAAATCAATAAGTGGGACTGCACCTAACTAAAAAGAAAAGGGAACCCTTGGGGCGCCTGGGTGGCACAGTGGTTAGGCGTCTGCCTTCGGCTCAGGGCGTGATCCCAGCGTTGTGGGATCGAGCCCCACATCAGGCTCCTCCGTTGGCAGCCTGCTTCTTCCTCTCCCACTCCCCCTGCTTGTGTTCCCTCTCTTGCTGTCTCTATCTCTGTCGAATAAATAAATAAAATCTTTAAAAAAAAAAAAAAGAAAAAGAAAAGGGAACCCTTGTGCACTGTTGGTGGAAATATAAATTGGTTCAGCCATTGTGGAAAAAGTATGGAAGTTCCTCAAAAAGTTAAAAATAGGATTACCATGTGATTCATCAATCCACTTCTGGGTATATATCCAAAGGATGTGAAAGTAGGATCTTGAAAAGATACCAGCATTCCCATGTTCATTGCAAGCCTTATTCACAATTGCCAGGATATGGATACAACCTACGTGTTCAGCAATGGATGAACAGGCAAAGAATAGATATATAAAGTAGCATATATCTACAATGGAATTTTATTCAGCCATAAGAAAGAAGGAAATCCAGCCATCCCTGACTACGTGGATGAACCTTGAAGGCATAACACTGAGATACGTCAGAGAGAAAGACAAATACTACATGATATCATTTATATGATCTAAAGATGTAAAAACCCCGAACTTGCAGAAACAGAGAGTAAAATGGCTGTTATCAGGGCCTCGGGGGCTTGGGGAATTGGGGAGATGTTGGTCAAAGGGTAAAAATTTGCAGTTAGAAGATGAATACTTTCTGGAGACCTAATGCACAGCAGTATGACTATAGTGAACGCTACTGTATTATCTAATTGAAAGTTCTTGAAAGAGTAGATATTAAATGTTCTCATCACAAAAGAGGAAACAATGTGACATGATAATGGTGTTAGCTGATGCTGCTGTGGTAGTCATATTGTAATATGCAACTGTATGAGATCAACATATTGTATACCTTCAACTTACACAATATTATATGTCAATTATATCCCAATAAAAAATAAAAATTACTATAGCTTCTTCCAATTTATTTGCTCAAATACAGATAATTATCACTTTCCTCGTTTTCCTTCTTTTGGACAATTTTTTAGAATACATTTCCAAAAGGAAAGTAACCAAGTGAAAGAATATGAGCGTTTTTATAACTTCTAATTCACACTGCCAAATTACTTTCCTAAAAGATAATACCCATTTGCCACCAAAAACTTATGGGTATAGCAGCTTTATTGCAACTTCTCCAGCTTTGAGTGTTGTAATTTTAGGTATATTTAAAAGCATCACAAATTTAAAAGCTGTACGTACTGCAGAATTCCATTTCCCTACTTGTAGAGAGGAACCCACACCCGTTATAGCCATAGAGCTCTCTCCCACTCAGTCTAACTCAGTTCTTTTTTCTCTGGTTAGTACTTTTTTTTTTTAATCTCAACAAAATTATTCTATTGTATCCCCAGTTTCTTTCTGGAAAGTTGGCCAAGGAGAGCCTTAGCAGCACAGGCTATACCCAGCCCTCAGCTCTGCTTGCATGTCTGTTAAAAATAGCCCTGAGCTATACTGACTTTCTGGTTTACCTCTAGCCTGTTATTGTTACCACTGATTGAGACTTTAGGGTGAGGCATACATATGTTATTTCATTCTTTGAACGGCCTTGTAAGGTAGACTTTATTCCTCCCTTTCAGATAAGGAGTAAGGATCAGAGACATTAAGTAATTTACCCAGGGCACATAATGTGTAAGTGATGGGGACAGGATTTGAACCCATGCTTCTGGCCACTACACTGCCTCACTTGGACTGTCAATCTATTGCGTGTTTCCTTCCAACACACCCAGACTTCTTGGGAGGAAGGGAGAAGGTGGTGGAAAATTCTCGTTTGCTCCCTCCAAACGTTGTCCTGTTCCGTATTTTTGAACCATCCCGATTGTAAAGTCAGTGTCCTGGTTTTAACTACATCTGTACCTCCACATGACAGTAGCATTTAGATGAATCTTGATGCACATTTTGTTAGAAATTATTTGGAGAAAGTAAAAGTGAGTATGCATACATAAATACACGAACATCTTTTCTGAAAAGATTTATTCATGAGTCTGAGAAATTTTATACTTCTTAAATAAAATAGGAAGGAAAAAGTATTTTAAGTTATTCTACTTTTCTGCAGTCCTTTATATTTCTTCTCCTTCCTCAGGATAAGCTGTGATATGAAATATTGAAGCCAAAAGAAGAATCCTCTGAGATTTGGGGAATGAGCTGTAAATATGACTTGGCTTCTCTGGAATGTGAACTCCATGAAAGCAAGGGTTTTGATTGTTCACGACTATGTCCCAGCACCTTTAACAGAAACTGGTGTTCATATCTGTGGAATGAATGTACGAATGGCCTGGCTCCCTGTCCAACAGTCTTCCAGTCTCTGGCCCTGAAATAATTTGTCACATGACTTCAGGCCCAGCCTCTGCTTTGGAACCAGTCTGAGTCCCTTAATACTCAAAGCCTGGTCCCTGGCCCAGCATCGGGAAGCTTGTCCAGGGAATACAGAGTCTGAGGCCCCAGTACAGACCCTCTAATCAGAATCTGCATTTTAACAAGCTCTCCAAATGATTTTTTTTTCCACCTTAAAATTTGCAAATGACTGTGGTCCCTGGACCAGCATCATCTGCATGACCTGGGAACTTGTTAGAACAACTACAGAATCTGAAACTTTGGGGGTGGGGTCCAGCAGTATGTGCTCTAGGAGGTTCTGATGAACCCTCACTTTTGAAAATCCCTGACACAGCCCCACTAATATTGTTCCCAATTCGACTCGGACTTTAGATCTTATTTCCTATGACCAAACCTTTGCTTGGGCCCCTCTAAGTATGGGGAATCCACTTTCTTTTAGAGCTTTATCTTTCGAATTTGGATAACTGTGAAAGTCCTTCCTTACCAGTTGTATGTAATGTGACATACTCCATTCCATTCCAAACACAGTGAATAACCTCATTCTTCTGATACAGCCCTTAAGGAGTCCAGATATAGAGCTCTATATATGGGTTCCAGAATATAGGACTAGATCATGTCAAGACTCTCCAGGTCTGTGGATTCAGCTGTTCCCTGCACAGAGATGCTCAGCAGGAGGGGTACTAGAAGGATGTCGTCGAACCCACGTTCCGCTGTGAGAGATTCCCCCGCAGAGCCACATCCTCCCAGCAGGGGGCGTTTTTCTAATTCACCCCAAGGTGTTTCCTGAGCCCGCTGTGGTCCTGAGTCTTACTCCTGTGACTATGGATGAGCCCTTAAATGGTTATTACCGTGGAGTACCCCTGTCCAAGATCAATGCAGTGCACACAGTTCTAACGTTTTTCCATGTTGCGCCCACCCACCTTGATGACAGCTGGTGGAGTATTCTCTGCTTCTCCTGACAGTTGTCGTGCCGTTTGCTCATCTCATTCCCACACTTTTCCTTCAGGTTCACTGTTAGCCTCTCACTTGTCAGCTGTTGGATCTCTTCTTTGAGGCTTTTTTGGTGTATCCTCTTCCATTTCTTAGCGTTCTTATACGCAGTTCTGCAATTCTTTTAAAACTCTTAAGCACCCTTAAGCAGATAAAAGGCTCAAAATAGATATAGTTCTTTTATAAATAGTGTTTGTACACTGTATTAATTTCAAATAGGAAACACACATTTGCTATTACAGGTTACAGCCTGTAGTGCAGTTGCTAAGTTTCATTTTCCAAGAGTAAGTGAAAAAAACCTTACAAATACACACACGTGCACACACACACACACACACACACATACACAATTCATAAGCTATCGCCTACTTGCCATGTATTAGTGTCGGTTTTTATAAATTAATAGCTTTGGTTTTCACAATGATACATTCTTTCACTGGAATTATAAAGTGAAAACCCATTTTCAGATGACCTTTGGGAAAATATATTTAAGTACTTCACATAGAGGGATATGGAATTAAAATGTGTCTATTTGTAGCTTCTGTCCATTGATCCTAGATCTGTCACTGGAGGCAGAGAGAACAAATTTTAGTCTTCTCCCACCTGTCAGACCTGCAGATATTTTAAAATAGCTATCATACCTCCCGTTCTCTATTCCTACCCCCTTATTTTCTCCTCTATCAACTAAATGCCTTCTGTTCCTTCCATTGTTCATCACATGGTAATTTAAGTCAATTTGCCATCTTGATTGTTCTCTTCTGGATGTGTTCTTGTGAGTCTATGGCACACACAATGTATGATGCCAAAACGAAGACATAACTTTGAGTGCTCTGAGAAGCATGAAATAGAGGACTATCATCTCCTTTGTTTAAGGTAATAGACCTCTATTAATGTTACTTAATATCACAGATTACTTTCTTAGCACCTCTATCCTGTTGCTGGCCCACATCAAACAAACCCCAAACTGTCATATATAACGTTGGTAAGTAAGACATGGCTACCCATGGGGCGCCTGGGTGGCACAGCGGTTAAAGCGTCTGCCTTCGGCTCAGGGCGTGATCCCAGCATTGTGGGATCGAGCCCCACATCAGGCTCCTCCGCTATGAGCCTGCTTCTTCCTCTCCCACTCCCCCTGCTTGTGTTCCCTCTCTCTCTGGCTGTCTCTATCTCTGTCAAATAAATAAATAAAATCTTTAAAAAAAAAAAAAGACATGGCTACCCAATGCTCCCGTGCACGGTTTTTAGTAGGACTTATTTCAACCATAGCCTTCTGGGGCTTTCCTCCCAACCTCATGCCCCTCCAGAAAAGACTACCAGCAGCCAAGTCTCTCTATGCCATGTTCCTAGCCCCAGTCCCAGTCCAGTCTCCCGGCAGCTCGGGACAGCCTTTAAAACTATTGCTGGCTTCTTATTCACCAGCAGACTTGAAAACTTGATTTTTAACAATAGCAACAAAAAAGAAGTGTTATCTATGAGGAAATCTGGTGACAATGATTTGTTATTATTACTGCTATTCCCAGCCCAGATGGTTCTCCAGATGAAATGGATAAAAGCTGGATCCTCTTTGTGGCTGGTGACAGGTGCAGCCTTGGCACCTGCAGTGGGATCTCATCAGATGCACAGCACACTGCGGCTCAGGAGCTTTCCACAAGCACGTGCATGTTGTAGCAGTCCTGAGAACTGTCAAGTGAATAATTGGCCTCTTTTCTGGAGTCTTTAGAAGATTCCCTTTTGCACATCCTTTGAAAAGCCATATCAGTCAGGTTCTTTGTTTGCAAGCAACAGAAATGGGCTCTGGCTAACTTGAGCAGAAAAGGTTATTTTTTTGGATGGATGTGGCAGTTCTTCCACAGTTGATGAAAGGCCAGAGAACTAGGCCTGGGGAACTACATGATGGGAACCAGGGAGCTCTAGGTAGCAGGAGATAATTAGGAATCTTGTCAAGGTATGGGTAAAATGAATGGAGTACAACCTTTTTTCCTGTTTTTGTATTTCTCCCACCAAAATTTAATATTTGAATCAAGAGAGTTTGTTGACTCAGCTGTGTCTTAGGTGTATCTCTGACTAGAAAAAGGCATGAACTCTGGTCAGCAAAGCAGCACACAATAGAGAGATAATGACATAAAATTATATTGAAGAGGGGGGATTTCCAGAATGGCAGAGGAGCTCAGCAAATTCTTTCTCTGGCCAAAACAACTATAAAACTGGACGAAATTGTGAAAAACAACTTTGAGACACTGGAAACTGACCAAAGACCTGCAAAAAGTTCAGAAGTGTTTATTCAAGTAAACCTATTAAAGCTTGGCTAAGGGTGGCTGGACTCTAGGGTGTTTCAGCCTACGGCTGTTCCCATTACTCCTTCAGTTCCATCAGTATAGTAGGTCTACCAGGGCAAGGCAAGCTGTGAAAAACAACAACTTTTCTGCCAGAGGAGGCTGACTTGATTTTGGAATGGAGCATGGAAAAAAATCTCATGCCCTCAGAAATCATGGGAAACAGTAGTGATTTCATTATCAAATGAGTGAGGAAGGCCAGTGTCAGTTATTCTGAGGTTGTGATATGGATTGGGACAAGCAACAGACTAGAAGCTTAGCCAGATATTTGACAGGGACATTCAGGGAACAAGACAGGCATCGTGGGCCTAGGAAAGCTCCAACATATCCCTAAAGGTCTGAAAGGCTGTAACCATGCTCAAGGCTGAGTGCATGCTCAATAGAGACTGGAGAAGACTCTAGCCATCTACACATCCCTGGGTAAATGCAAGACCTTGTGGACATGCAGAGAAGACCCAAACAGGCTCAGCAGAAAGTAAAGACAGGAGCAGATTTGTAAAATGTCTGACCTTTAAATTTCTTCCCCACTCCATACAGCGATTCATTAGCAAAGGGTAGAAGGCTTAGTAGCTCAAGGTGTTTGAGCACAACTTCTGATCAATTGGTAAGCTGTGTTGAATGAAGGGTGAATGGTAGGAAGCCAAACTTAGAAACGAAAACAAGAACAAAAATAAAACATAGTAAAATCATCAACTGTCGACGTTGAAGTAAAGAGAAACTCTACAGAATAAGTCCAGGCAAATCAGTAAACAAATACTAACAACAACTCCAAGAGAGGAAGTGAGAATCCAGAGCTGCTACAGTATATTATCTAAAATGTCTAGTTTCCAATAAAAGATTACAATACATTCAAAGAAACAGGAAAGTGGGTAAAGCTCAGGGAAAAAGCAATCAATCGCAACTATCTGAGAGGTCCTCTAAGATGGTGGACTTAGCAGAAAACAACTTCAATGCAGATAGTCAAGATTTGTTCAAAAAGAAAATGCATTTTAAAAATTAAGGGAAAATGTGATGACAACGACTCATCGAATAGAGAATATCGACATCTAGATAGACATTATATTTTTAAAAGAACGAAATAGAAAAATCTAGAATTGAAAAGCAGAGTACAATGCAATTTTCACTAGAGGGGCTCATCACTTTATTTAAGATAGCATAATAAAGAATCAGTGACCTTGGCTATAAATCAAAAGAAATTATCCACTCTGAAGAACAGAAGAAGGAGAAGGAGGAGGAAGAAGAGGAGGAGAAAATTGAACAGAATTTTAAAGAGTTGTAAGACTCCATCAAGCATACCAACATATATGTATCTAGATGTAATCTCAGGAGAGAAATGAGAGAGCATGAAGATATTTGAAAAATAATGGCCAAAACATCCCCAAATTTGATGAGAAACGTTAATCTACAGATTCTAGAAGATTTATGAACTCTAAATAAAGTAAATATAAATAGATCTACATCTAAATACAAATCTACGTCTCAATCAGGTACAAATTGTTGAAAGCTAAAGACAAGCTTGAATGCACCAAAGAGAATGACTCATCACGTACGAAAGACATAAATACAATTAACAACAACTCTTTGTTAAAACCAATGGAGGTCAGAAGGCAGTGGAAGGACATATTGAAGGTGCTGGGGGGGGAAAAGTCCAATTACAAAGAAATAAATTAGAAGTCAGCTGCAAAGGGGCGCCTGGGTGGCACAACGGTTAAGCGTCTGCCTTCGGCTCAGGGTGTGATCCCGGTGTTATGGGATCGAGCCCCACATCAGGCTCTTCTGCTATGAGCCTGCTTCTTCCTCTCCCATTCCCCCTGCTTGTGTTCCCTCTCTCGCTGGCTGTCTCTATCTCTGTCGAATAAATAAATAAAATCTTTAAAAAAAAAAAAAAGAAGAAGTCAGCTGCAGAAATTATATCAAGAAATCCACAAATATTTGGAAATTAAATAATGCACTTCAAAATAGCCAATGAACCAAAGAAAAAATTCACAAGCAAAGTTGGGAAATATTTTTAAATGAATGAAAATGAAAACACAGCATATCAACAATTTATCAGATGCAGCTAAAGCAATGCTAACAGGACAATGTATAGCTTTAAAATGCCTGTATTAAAAAAGAAGAGAGCTCTCAAATCAAAAATTTAAGTTTCCATCTTAAGAAACAAGAAAAAAGTAGCAAACAAATCCCAAAGCAGAGAAAGGAATAAAAATTATGCTGGACATTAACAAAATAGAAAACAAAATGACACTGAAAAATCAATGAAACCAAAAGTCGATTCTTTGGAAAAATAAACAAAATTGACAAAGCTTTAGTTAGATTGACCAAGAAAAAAAAAAGAAAATATAAATGACAAAAATCAGGTGTGAAAGAGAGGATATCATTACCTACCCTACAGAAATTAATTATAAGAGATTAGTATGAAAACATTATGGCAACAAATTAGACAACCTAAATGAAATTGACAAATTCCTAAAAGAACACAAATTATCAAAATGGACTCAAGAAGAAATTTAAAAATATGAATAGACCTATAAAAAAATAAATTGAAGTGCTAATTTAAAATTCTCTCCCCACCACACACAAAAACCTCTAGATCCAGATGGCTTCATTAATGAATTCTATCAAATATCTAAATAATAAATAATATCAATCATTCAGAAACCCTTACAGAAAATGTGGGAACGGAAACACTTTGCAAATCATTCTGCGAAGCCAACATTACCCAGATGCCAAAGTCAAAGATATCACGAGAAAATAAAACTACCAATATCCCCATGAATATAGATGCAAAAATCCTCAACAAAATATTAGCAAAATGAATCTAGAAATATATAAAAATAATTATACACCATGACCATGTAGGATTTCTCTCCGTAATGCAATAGTGGTTTAACATCTAAACATTAATTAATGTAAAGTACCATATTAATAGCATAAAGCACAAAAGCCACGTGATTATCTCAATAGATGCAGAAAAAGCATTTAACAAAATCCAACACCTATTCATGTAAAAAATTTTCAACAAACTAGAAATAGAAGGGAACTTCCCCAACCTGGTAAAGGGCATGTCTGAAAACCTTATAGCTAAAGCTCGGACTTATTGGTGAAAAACTTCATGAACCTCCCTCAAGATCAGGAACAAAGCAAGGATGTCCTCTCTTGCCACTTACTACTTAACTTTGGGCTAGAGGTTTCAGCTAGTGTATTAAGGCAAAAGTTTTAATTAAGACCATTCATATTAAAAGGAAGAAGCAAAAAGGTCTTTATTTGCAGATTACATGATCCTGTGTGGAGAAAAATCCTAAGGCATCCATACAATTTCTTTTTAAACTACTAGAATTAACACATGAGTACAGCAGAGGTCACAGGATATAAGATCCACATACAAAAATCAATTGTATTTCTATATAGTAATTACCAACAATCCACAAAATGAAATTAAGAAAATAATATTATTTACAATAACATCAAAAAGGATAAAATATTTAGGAATAGATTTATCAATAAAGGTTAAGACTTGTGGACTTGTGTACTGAAAATTACAAACCATCACAGAGAGGAATTAAAGAAAATCTGAATATATGAGAAATATTCCATGTTAGTGGATTGAGGACAAAACTGTTAAATCAATTATTCCCATATTAATATTTTTTTTTCCAATTGCATGGTCTCAATTTATTAATTAGAGTTTTTTTCTTTGGCAGAACTCAGCTCAAAAGGTTGTGATTTTAACTTTGTTTATGACATATGATCCTTATTTCCATGCAGTATATTTAATTATTAACAATGTACTAGGTAGCCCACATTAATCTTTTTTTTTTTTTAAAGATTTTATTTATTTATTTGACAGAGATAGAGACAGCCAGCGAGAGAGGGAACACAAGCAGGGGGAGTGGGAGAGGAAGAAGCAGGCTCATAGCGGAAGAGCCTGACGTGGGGCTCGATCCTATAACACTGGGATCACGCCCTGAGCCGAAGGCAGACGCTTAACCGCTGTGTCACCCAGGCGCCCCAAGACTCAACATATTCTGTATTAAAAAACCAGAACCTTTTTTTTCCAAAAATTGACAAGCTGATCTTAAAATGTATATGAAAAGGCAAAAGTCCCAGAATAGCCAAACCAATTTTGAAAAAGAAGAAAAATGTATGAGAACTTTCACTTTAAAACTTACTATAATGCTATAGTAATCAAAACAATGGGGCACCTGGGTGACTCAGTCAGTTGAGCAGCCGACTCTTGATTTTGACTCAATTCATGATATCAGGCTCACAAGGTTGAGCCCCGCATCAGGCTCCATGCTCAACTTGGAGTCTGCTTGAGATTTTCCTTCTCCCTCTCCTTCTGCCCATCCCCCTGCTTGAGCGTGCGCTCTCTCTCTAAAATAAATAAATAAATAAAATTTAAAAAAAAAGACAGTCTGGCACTGGCATAAGAAGATGTATGTATCTAAGAATTGAGATTGGATATAAACACATATTTATGGTCAATAGATTTTCGACAAAGATTCCAAGACATTTCAATGGGGAAAAAATAGGCTTCTGAACAAATGGTACTGGGACAATTGAATATCCACATAAAAAGATGAATTTAGACCCTTACTTCACACCATCCAACAAAAATGAATTCAAAATGGATCGTGGACATAAATTTAAGAGCAAAAATTATAGAAATTCTAGAAATTGAAAGTAGGAATAAATCCCTGTGAGCTTGAATTAGATCAAGAGATCTTTAGATGCAACACCAAAACCATGATCCATAAAAGAAAAAATTGATGAATCAGGTTTCATCAAAATTGACAACTTGGTGCTTCAAAAGATACCATCAAGAAAATGAAAGAAGTCATAGAGGGGGAGAAAATATTTTCAAATTGTGTATCTGGTAAAAGACTTGTATCTGAAATGAAGAACAGAATAAATAAAGAAGACAACAGCTCAATTTTAAAATGGGCAAAAGAACGTGCATCACCAAAGAAGATATTTCAATCACTGATAAGCACATTAAAAAATGCTCAACATCATCAGCCATCGGGGAAATGCAAATTAAAACCACAATGATACTCTACGTGCACTAGAATGGTTGTAATCGACAAGACAAGACAAGACAGTAACAAATGTCGGCAAGAAGGCAGAGAACTCAGACCCCTCATTACATTGCTGGCAGTAAGGCAAAATGTTTACAGCTGCTTTAGAAAACAGTTTGTTTCTTTTAAAGGCAAATATAAAAGTATTATATGACCTAGCCAGGCCACTCCCAGGAATCTACCTGAGAGAAATGAAAACCTATCTCAAAAAAGACTTGTTTGTCAATGGTCATAGCAGCATTATTTAAAAGAGCACATACTGGAAACATCCATATGTTCATCGGCTGATAAATGGATGAACAAAATGTGAAGTAATGGAATTCTATTCAGCAGAAAGGAAGAAAAAAGAGAAAGGAAGGGAGGAAGGGAGGAAAGAAAAGGAAAAGAAAGAAAGAGAGAGAAAGAGAGGAAGGAAGGGAGGAAGAGAGGAAGGGAGGAAGGGAGGAAGGAAGGAAGGAAGGAAGGAGGGAGGAAGGAATTACTGATACATGCTTGTTATGTAAATGAGCCAAATACGGTCTCTGTGTATTGGCCCCTAGATTGGCTATTTCTGTAGGCTGAGACCCCTTAGCCAAAAAGCCTGATGAAACCCAAATTCTTATACATCCAATTATTCTAAAAGCAGTCCCGACAAGCAGATTTTTAACCATTTAAAGCTTGTCTGCTTTGCATTCCCCACTAAACCCCATCCCATATCTGCTAGCAGTAGGAAAGACCCCAAGCTGCTCCTGCCTGCCTCTCAGACCCAGAGAGCACTGCCGAGTGACGTCACTGAGACACAAAAGCCCCCTTTCTGAGCCAGCTCCCTGCCCGGAGTTCTCTTGCTCTCCTCCCTTTCTGAATGGTGGTCCCAGAACCACAAGCCTCCGGATGGCCTTGTCCTGACAGGGGTTTACCCTCTCCTGCAATCCTGAGCACCACCCATAAAGCTTGCGGGTCACTGCCTCCTGGGTCATGTATATTGTTCTTGATCACCCCCAAATCTTTCAAACCCTCTACAATGCTGCCACATAGGTGAACCTCAAAAACACAAAGTGAAAGAAGCCAAACACAAAAGACTACATACTGTATGATTTCATTTGTGTGAAATGTTCCGAAAGGGCCAACATGTAGAGACATAAACATTTGCTTGAGGTGGGGTGTGTGGGTGGGGACTGACTTCACACAGGCAGGAGGTCATGGAAAGGCTGAATTGGGGTGATGACTGCACAACTCTATAAATCTAAACATCATTGAAATTTGTCACTGGTCAAATTTGTGGAATGTAAATTAGATCTCATTAGGTCTTTTAAAAATTATGTTCGAGTGCTGATTCCAAAAGGAGGAATTCATGTTGGGTATCAAAGCACGACAAAGGCTCAAGCTCCTTGTTCCTCAAACTGTCACCGACGCGTGCTGTCTTTGTTTGGAGTGAAGCGTGTATAGTCAGACAGGACCACTGAGGGCAGCTGTGCTCATCATTCTTGTTGCTCATCAGTGTAACTTTCAGTCCTCTGCTTTGTGGGCACCTGGTGGGATGGCCCCTTCTGGGCCCCGCTGTTGGCAGCACCACGTGACTCGTTCTGGCCAATCAGAACAGGAAGTTACGTGGGTCATGTCTGGTCTGAGTGCTTGACAGTGGAAGGAGCTCTTGCCAGGAAGAAGATATTCCTCTCTCATCTCCTGGTGAACAACAATTGCAATGTTCCATAGGACTGAAACTCTGGCAGCCCCCAGCCAACCTGTGATGACAAGTAATATGGATGCAAATCAACCTTTACTATGTTATGTCCCTGAGATTGAGGGGCTGTTTGTTACCACAGCGTAAGTTAGCCGATCCTGACTGATACATGGCAGCCAAATTTGAACTGAGTTAATTTTTGGTCTCAATCTGAGCAATATCAATCACCACAAATGATTGTTGTACCATTTTATTAATCAGCTACTATTTGCCATATGCTCTGCAAGGTGCCTGACATATTACTAATTCTCAAAATAGAAATCACTTTTCTCACTTTACATATGAGAGAACTGAACTTTAGCAAATTACAATAACCTGAAGCAGGTGATATAAATCTGATCAGTTACTAATATGAAACTCATTTACTCACCTAGTCACTCAATATTTGCTATCGCCGATTGCCTGCTGACCCCATGCATTAAGCACCAGGAATATGATGGTGAGCAAAGAAATCACAGCCCCTCCCCTCCCAGGGTTTAGATCCTTCAGAATGACCCAGATGCCTCAGCCCTACCCCTGGAGATGGTTTCGTTGTCTAGGAAGGGGCCCCTGACATAAGTGTTTCTTAAAAGCTCGCAGGTATTTCTGTTGAACATACAGGCAGTGACCCACTGGTTCTGAGTCTGGATGACCCAGGCTTTCTGGACTCCAAACCCTTACTATCCAGTCTCATCATAGAGCCTCTTGCTTCTTTACAACCTGGACCAGGTTTGACTGGGCCAAAGCAATTGGCTGGGTTGATAGTTCTCCTCACTTCCTCTCATAGACTTTGCCATGTTTGTCTTCTGTTCCCTCAACCTCTCCCTTTCTCCATCTGCCCATGTTACAATAGGACCTTTGAGCTGAATGGAACATTAGTTAGAAAGAATCATGGTTTTCTAACATTTTAAAGTTCTTACTTAGTCTCTTTTTTGAAAAAATTCTTACGAAAGTACAGTATGTGACACGGATGTTGGTAAGACCTGAATGGAACTAGAAGATGGGATCAAGGAGTTGTTTTGCCTTCTTTTGCCCCTTACCTGGGCCATCTCTCTGGAACCCTCAGGCTCTGAAGGACATAGTTTGAAGACTACTGACATAGTCCTACTCCATCATTCAATGCCACGAGAAGAGAAGTGACTTTACCAAGGTCCCACAGCTTCCTCAGTGGCAGACACTGGGGGAAGAAGAGAGAACCTAGGTCCCCTTGCTGTCTGCTCAGTGCTTTTGTCACCACAAGCCAGAGCCCCCCAAGCCATGTTAAGGGTAAGGGTGGAATCAATGTTGTTCCAGAACCTGAAAATATCCAACCAAAGAATAGCAGATTATCAGAAAAGGCCTCCTGGAAAAGGGAGTGGCTGAGTTGACCCCTGAAGAATGAGTTGACATGGGGCACGCCAAGAGAGGTGGGTAGCATTTCATCTTGAGGGAGCTGCATATGCAAAGGTCCTGAGGCAAGAGAGAGAGAGAGAGTGAAAACTTCAGTAGCTTCAAGTCTGACCAGAGGACAGGTGATAAGAGATGAGGCTGAAATAGCCACCAGAGGCCAGATCATGAATGACAAGAAACCATGCTAAGGAGCTTAGACTTGAACCTTGTCCTAAAGACAATGAGGGTCACCTGGAAAAATTATATATGGTAGAACATTGCTCTGGCTCAGTGAAGGGAATGGTCTAAGTTGATTATGATTTGACACAGAGAGTCCAGTTAAGCTACTACGATAACCCACAGGAGGGAGGGCAGGATCAAGGGAGCAATGACTGAGCACGCTGAAGGCCAATAAGGGGGTCACGGTCAGGGCCTAATGAATGACTAAGTTAGGGGGTTGAGAAAAAGGCAGGCACCAAGGATGACAACTGGGTTTCTCCTTCGGGCATCTGGTGATGGGTGGTGGTGGATGGTGAAACCATTCACAAAGCCAAGGAACATGGAGGGGGGATCTGTCTGAGCAGGGGAGATAGGAGATCAGTCTACCGGTCAGATGCTCTTGTCTGCAAATCTCAGAAAATTCAATCCCAGCTAGTTGAACCAATAAGGATATACACTATTTCATATTATAAAGTTTAGACATAGGGCAGTTTCTGAGCTGGTTAATTCGGAAGCTCATCAAATTCACCAAGACCCACATTTTGCTGACTCTGCACCATCATTCCCAGTGTGTCTGTGAGCAGCTCTCGTGGTAACAAGATGGCACAGCAGTCCCGAGCCTGACATCTTCACACGCTGTTTTCATTCCCTGGGGCTATTGTAACAAAGTGCCACAAACTGTGTGGCTTAAGACAACAAAGTTTACTGTCTCATAGTGCTGGAGATCGGAAGTCAGAAAACAAGGTGTTGGCAGAGTTGGTTCCCTCTGAGAGCTTCCAGGCCTTTCTCTTAGCTTCGGGTATTGCAAAATCCTTGGCTTTTCTTGGCTGGCAGCTGCCAAAACTCCAATCTGTCTCTGTCCTCACATGGCCTTCTCCCAGTATCTGTGTCCAAATTTCCCTCTTTTTAAAGGGACACTAGTCATATCGGATTAGGGCCCACCCCATGCCAAATTGACCTCATCTTAACTAATTACACCTGCAATGACCCATTCCCAAATAAGGTCACCTTCTAAAGTACCAAGGGTTAGAACTTCAACATATCTTTTTGGGAGACACAGTCAGCTAATGACCTCTACCAAGTCAGAAAAGGAATGTCATGGGTAATTTTATGTGTCAATTTGACCAAGCCACAGGGCGCCCAGTTATCTGGTCTAGCATTTTTCTGGGTATTTCTGTGAAGGCGTATTTGGATGAGATTAACATTGAAATGAATAGACTGAGTAAAGCAAATTGCTTCCCTCACATGGGTGAGCCTCATCTAATCAGTTGAAGGCTTGAATGGCACACAGAGGCTGACCCTCCCCCCAGGTAAGAGAGAATTCTTCTGCCTGCCTTCAAAATGAGACATTAGCCTTTTTCCTGCCTTCAGTTTCAAACTGAAGCAGTAGCTTCTATTAGATCTGGGTCCTGCCGACCTTCAGACCAGAACACCACCATTGGCTCCTGGTTCTCCAAACTTCAGACTCAGATTGGAACTAAACTATAGGCTTTCTTGGGTCTCCAGCTTGCCTACTCAACACACAGATCTTGAAACTTGCCTGTCTCCATAATCATGAGAGCCAACTCCTTATAGTAAATACACACACACACACACACACACACACACACACACACACACACAGAGATGCATACACATCCTATTGTTCTCTGGAGAATCCTGATAACACAGGGAGCCAGTTCTTCTTGGTATCTCTTCTATCCTTTTTCTTTTTTTAGAGTTAAGAAACCTTGCTCATGTGTTCTATTCTCACTGGCTGAATTTGGGGAATGGGACTACCTGATTGGCTTAGACCAATCTGAATTCCTCTAACTGACTTGGCAGAGATGTAGAGACTGGAAAAATTAAGACTCCTCCAATGTGGAAGAGGGGGAAGGACTTGCCTGTGTCAGCTACAGCAGAAAGTTCAGGAGTTCAGGAGCAGCAAGCCTTAGGTCGGGGCCCAGTCAGGCACCAGCTTCCAGGAGGTCATGAGACACCAGTGACCCCTGACTTGCGGCTCTAGTCCAGCGAGCCATTTCCTTCTTTCAGGGCCAGAACCTATCCCATCTCTGAGCCTCCGGTGGGCCCCCTAATTGAGACTGGAAGAAACGTAGTTGTCTGGAAACGAGGAGACGCTGAAGGCAAATCCTATGATCCAATCTTAACAGGAATCTATTTCCTCAGCCATGGAAATGTAGCGATTTTCAGATGTTGCCCACTTGTGTCAGTCCCAGAACTCATGCTTACCCTTGAAATGAGCTCAAAGATGCCGCTGCTCTCAGTGTCCCTTGAGGGGCAGTCAAAATATCTGTCTCCGAGATGTAGGCTGTGAACCTCTGTGGTCACGGAACACACCACAGAAGAAGCTCCAGGTGCTGGACGCCGCTCCTTCAGAAAACCAGCCGGTCCCTTCCCCCGAGGAGCTCACCATCTATTCTGTACCCCAAAATATGAGGCTGCCATGACAATTGCTCCAATTTGTCAGGAGAATTTCCGCAAACGCCAGGCACGGAGCCGAGGACCTCACGAGTATCCGTTCCTCTGTTTCTCACAACGAGACAAGATAGGTGCTGTCTTTCCGTGTTACAGAAAAGGCAGCGGGAGCTCAAAACCATTCCCTAACTTGTTCGAGTCTAGACGAGTGGCAGAGTTGGAACTCACACTGGGCTCGGTCGCGCACCAAAGCCTGTGTTCTTGCCCATAAGACGTGGGGGCAAATGATAGCTCTTGGATTCTGAGAAAGAGAGAAATTTTTGTGGGTGGGGTAGAGTAAAGAGCAAAGATCTCCGGAAAGGAGAGTAGTTCAAGGAAGCTCACCTTGAATGATGAATAGAATTTATTATAAGCTCTCTTTTCTCTCTCTCTCTTTTTTTTCCCCAGAGTGAGACAGCGAGACACAGCAGGGGGAAATGAATCTTCCAAGGTCATGCCACAAGTCACTAGCCAAGCCTGGCCTGTCACTCAATGTTCTGAATTCCCAGCTCACTGAATTCAGCAGTTGAAGCATGTGTGGTGGGACTATGTCAAATTCGTCTGGAATAAAACACGTACCCTACATTGTTTCTCCTCTCCTCCTTTCCCCGCAATGTCCCTTGCTCCCTCCACAAACCACCCTCTTACCATCCCCCCCACCAATCCATAAACCGTCCCAGGAAATGTCAGGATCTGAACACCATATTGGCCATGAGGGACTCGGTCAACTTCTTTGCCTTCTGGCTGTTCTAAACAAACAAAGGGCAGTGCACAAGTTATTAGTAAATACCAAGGCTTAGTTTATTGTATAAAACTTCAATCCAACAAATAAATGAGCCATCAAGTTTGAATTTATGTAGCATTCAGAACACATTAAAGCCATCTGACCATGACAAAGGCCTTTCCTGCTTTGAATGATGAAGCCAGCATTGCAAATACCCTTCAGATGAGGCATTAAGCGAGGTCCTTTCGGTTTGTCTCCGGGGACTGTCAAGGTGGAAGGTAAAGTTTCTGGCACTTTTCTAAAGAATTCTTCTGGGAAAATCCCATCTTGGCTAACATCTCCTTTCTCTTAAAAAAAAAAAACAAAAACAAAAAAAAGAGTTTGTGAGCCCATAACAGTCAGAACAATTACAGTCACTCAGCTAGGGGTCATCTGGCTGACCGCCCCAAGGTCCGTCCTTACCTTGAGCTCCTTCCGGGGACATGTCAAGGAACACACGACTTCTCGTTAAAGGATCCTGGCGGCAGACCACAGGAGGTTCCAGATGTTGTGGTGGCCTGTCTCAGAGCAGTTTCTCCACCTGCTAATTGGAGACAAGCGAATGAGATGATACAAGAAAGAGCATTTTATCAGTTCCAAAGCCCAGTTCAAATGAAGGTGCTATGGTTAATAATATAGAAGAGAAAGAGCTGGGCCCACCTTGACACTCCAGGTTAGTTTCTCTTGCTTTCGTTACAGGCAGTGGGAAGTTTCTCATCGCAACTGGCATTTCTGCTTTTGCAGGGAGCCCCTGGGGTCTGCCGCTGCTATTAACGATGGGGGTTCCCTCGCTGGCGTGGAGCTCCATCTGGCCAAGGACAGAGCCTCTCCGGCAGCAGGCGGTGTTCAGGCAGGCGTTGCCTGTAGATGTATGTAGAGAGCCTGGGAGAAATTATATTTGGGTGGTCTTGTTCCCGTGGCACCCCCAATTCCCACCCAAATGAAGATCAAAGACAGTATTAAAAGAACCTCCTCGAAAAAGTGCTCTAAAGAGGTGGAAGTCCAATAAATCTGGAGGAGAGGGGTCGGGAAGGGATATTTATTCGGCACGTTGATTAGACACCCACCCCGTGCGGGCACTGTGTTGGCTGCTGAGTTACAAAGACGAGTAAGGCACAGGGCCCGCTTTCTTTCACCTCCACAAGGACCTGGGTCACTAACTTCCTCAGTCTCAGCTTGGGGTGGCTGATCTCCGGGGAGGCAACGTGACGTACATACCGTGCAAATTCTCTGCTAGAAGGCATGCTGGGTGGCAGGAGAGAGCTGAAAGCAACCCAGGGTCCAAAGGGGACAAAGGAGACAAAGTAATCACACAGAATAAATGCAGTCTTTGGTCTCTAGATGTCTGAACTTTTGCATAAGAGCTGGAAATAATTACAAATATTTATGAAATTTTTGTACTAGGCTCTCAATCCCACTCAATTGTCACAGCAACCCCAGGAAAGAAATGTTCACCCCTGGTAAATATCTTTTCCAAAATCCATAGCTAGTGAAGTCAGGATTTGGACTCAGACCTAGACAACTTCCGATCTGGACTTGGAGCTGGGCCCTGCACAGCCCCCGCCCAAGCCCTTTACCTTGGACTCCTCGTTAAAGGCCTGATCTTTTGAAAATACGCTTCAAAGATTAATGTTCAGATGAGATGATGGGTGTAAGGCACCCAGTGTAATACCTGGAACCTACTAATGGTTGAATATATGACAGCTACATTTCCTCCTACTGTTATCATCATGCTGTGGCAGGAGCTCAGTGTTGGGGGGGGGAGTCAGGCAAATTATCAGTGTATTCAGGGCAGGACCCAGGTCTTAAAAGAAAAGACAGACCAGGTGAGTTCTGGAAGGCAGATCTTTGTGCTAAGCAACAAGGCTGCAGAGTACATGTCTGTCTGTCCGTCCAACCGTCCATCCATCCAACACAATGTTTCCAAGCCCATCTCATGGGCCTGGCTGGCACTGAGGATAAAGTGATGAACAAAACAGACATAGCTCTGATCCCATGAAGCTCACAGGTGGGGAGCATGGACATCCGTAAACACAGAAGGAAATAAATCTGTCATCACACATTGAGAAAAGCATCGTGAATGTGATGTACAGGGTACAATGCTAGAGAACCCTGGGGGAGAACACCTACTGAGAATATCAAGGAAGTCCTGTCCGAAAAGGTGAGATGACACTTAAAACAGTCTCAAAGGATAAGAAGCCAGCCCAGGGAAGGAGGTGGGCAGTGTGAAGGGAGACCTATCCCGCACAGAGCTGCCCAGCAGGCCACCTGATAGCCAATCTTGTTGGCACGAGAGCTCACTTGAAGCCCTCCATTCATGAGAGAGTGAAAGATGGTGAATGACTCTCCCCGCATCATTGGTTTGGAGACTGGGGCCCTGGGGTCCTGAAGGAGGCCGGGAGGAGCTAGATATCAAAACCGAAGACACCAGTGGGGACCCATGAGTTGCCATCCAGATTCTCCCCGAGTTCCTCATGAGATGCCTTGAAGGAAGGGGTTGGGTCTGGGTCTGGGGAACCTGATGGGGACAGGCCACCCAGTGAACTCTAGTCAGTCTGTTTTCCAAAGCCCCAAAAAGAGCACTACTGCTATTTACATTTCAATGTAAATCAAGCCGCCTTCAACCAGCAAGGCTGTGTAAACTTGTGTTTAATGTCAGGTTTATATTAATATTTGCATTAACAAGATTGATCGTTTACATAACAATGCATATGTACCGTCTGGGCTAGGTTTGGGTTTACACACATTTGCATAATGTTTACAGATTGATTGATTAGACAAACTGTGCATAAATCCAAGTAAACTACTCGTTGTTTGTTTATTTTTTCTATTGGGGCTGGGTAGCCTACATCTTAATAAGTGGGCTAAGCTGAACCTCAGCCCTCTACTCTAACCTTCACAGAAGACTTAATAGTTTGGAAAAGTAATTTTCGCTGAAAAAGAGCAAGATGAAGTCACTGGGGCTATTTTGTCCTTTAATCTCCTGCATTGAGTGGTAAGGAGGATCCTGGCTGTAAACTATGCTCTGACAGAGATAAAACCAGGCTGTAGATGAAAAAAAAAACGGGATTCAAGACCCCTTCTGCCTTTGTCAGGGCAGAAGAGTTTCTTAGAGACGGTCGAGTTTGGCAGGGACCTTGACGGGGTGTCTACACCGCTGCTACCCGTGGGTCTGGAGAAGCCAGGGGAGACCGCAGCTTCCTTTTAGACTTTGAGCACCTCCATCTGGCTGAAGAATGATCTGGATACTTAGCCCCCAAGCCCAAGCAGAGGAAAGCCTGGAAGCAGACAGTAGGAGAGATTTTAGAAGAGAAAGGTACCATGCAGAAAGAAATTAAAATCAACTAATTTTTCAAATGTCTTTATTTTTCATGAGCCTTCTCATGGAGAGTTCTGTTAATCACTTCCTCCGTATTTGTGGCACAGAGGCTTCAGGGACACATGCACGGCCCTGATCTCCGTTCTGACACATTCCCACCGCACAAGGGGTACTGTACCACTCCACTGTGCCCAATAGATCTTTGGAAATCATGGAAATAAACAAAGACCAACCAAATGAGAATAAGCAAAGGGTATTTATTCCAAGTTTGCTATTAGCAAAGGAGTCAGCCACTGTCACTTGCATTTTGGCAGAGACTCAAATGCAAAGGAGTGGGAAAGTTTCATCGTGGGAAGGGGGAAGGCTTCATGCATGCCCTGATGGGAGGCTGTTGGCTGAAACTGGAGGTGGGCTTACTGGAAGCGAAGCATCCCTGTGTGGCCTTGGGTTTGGCTTTCTCTGATTGGTATCTTAAGGTGCAAGTGGGGACAAATATGAGGGAAGCTGTCAGTTATTAATCAAGCCCTGGCCATTTTGGGTCAGAAGTCATTGTTTAGCTCCTGGATCGGCTAAAAGCCTGACTTCCTACAGGAAGGACCCAGAACTCTGGCTTCCGGGCTGGTTATTGGACAGGAGGGTTTGGTTTCCTGGGCAGGCTGCTTGCAAGCTGTGGGTCAGAGCTCTATTTTTATATAGGGTCCGGCCATTGTTTGTATATTCAATTTCAAGATACAGGTACCTTATGAAATAAGTAGGGTTGTTTTCTGTGTGTATGTTTTAAATTTACTAAAGAGCATTGTGCATAAATCTCTTGGTGTTCTTATTTTTTTCACGCAATACTATGAATCGAGGGTATGTCTGAGTTGTCGTATGTGTATCGCACCTATGGCTTCATACGCTCCGTTGTATACAACCATCCACTTTTCTCTCAAGTTGCCTCAGGTATCCTCCACCACAGCCAACATTGAGATCAAGATCCTCATATGTGTTCACTTGGGAAACAGTATGCCAGAGCCCCCTGTTCCTCTACTCCCTGTAGGAGAGCTGAGTCATAAGTCATGGGCTCCTTCATTTCAGTATCGCTGGACTGTTCTCAGGGTGGTTATAAAAGTTTATATCCTATCAACGATGTGTGAGGGTTCTCATTTTCCCACATCCTTGCCAACACTTGGTGGTAATGGGCTTTTTATTTATGGAAAATGAGAGGGTGCAAAGTAGTCTCTATTCCACTGATTATTTATTACAAGAGAAGTTGAGCCTCTCATTATATGCTTATGACACATTCAAGATTTTCCCTTCTGTGAACTGTCTGTTCATATTGTTTACCCATCTTCTACTGGTTTCCCTATCTTTTTCTTGTTGATTTACAGAAGCTCCTTGAATATTCTAGATGTTAAACCCTTGTTGGTTTTGGAGTTTGCAGAAGTTTTCTCTTAGCCTGTCCCCTTCTTAAAGTCTAGTGACCTTTATTGAATAAAACATCTGAATTTTAATGCAGACAAATTCATCAATTCTTTGAGTGTTAGGGGGCCACTATATGAAGTTCTTCCCTAGCCTAAAGAACACAAAAATAATCTTCCCCGCTTTTATCAGCTCTATGAAAGGGGTTTTTAACCTGGAGGGCATTAACCTAAAATCCAAGGTGTCGGTGAACTTGGAATAAACTGAGTATATCTTCACCTATGTGACAGTTTTTATTTAAATCTCAAAATTTTGCTTATGCTCATCACTATTTCAAAATTGCCATAGTTATTAGATTTACTACTAGACCTTATCAGTTACTGCTTTCATAAAGAAGCATATATTTGACTTCACAATTTTTTAAATGTCTGCACGTCTACATAATTGGTTTCCTTGGTCATTCTGTCTAGTTCACTTCATGTATTTAAAACCATTATTCTGAGAAGGAGTCCATAGGTTTCCTCAGATTAACAAAAGGATTGATGTTGAGAGCCCTACTTCATAGCTTTGCCTTTCATATTCAGGTCTTAATGGGAAGTTCATCTTTGTATATAATTGGAATCTGATTCCTACCTCACACCATATGCCAACACCATAGGCAGAGCAATCCTTCTCTTCCCAGCTGATTTTTGGTGCCATCTTTATTATGACAAAGTTTTCATACTTACCTAAGTCTGTCCCTGAGATTCTTCTATCAAGCTTTGCCTGGTCCGGGCTAAAATTCTAAAATATACAGTGGAAGGGTGGATGGAGTAAGAAGTCAGCTTTTGGAGGCGTATTTAATTTCAGCTATTTTATTATTTTATGTTCATTTTCTCCTGCTTGTTTTTAGTATAATGAATTAAAGAACGACATTTTAAAAATATTTTTTAAAAATGCATGGTTTAGGATTGTTGGGTTTTGAGTGAGAAAGCCTGAGCTCCCTTCCATTCTAATGCCAGGAGTTGGCCAACTTTTTCTATAAAGAATCAGATAGTAAATATTTTAGATTTGGCAAAGCTAAACTACTCCACTCTGCCCTTGCAGCATGGAAGCATCCATAGACGATATGGAAGCAAATGAGCATGGCTGTGTTCTAATAAAACTTTATTTATAAAACAAGCTGGCTAGAGTTGGCCTACTAGCCATGGTTTGCCAAACCCTATTCTATAATATCTGTAGTATTTCCCTTCCCACATAAGGTAGCAATGGTCTTTATTGTGAAAACTCATCAAAGAAATTATTATACCCAGATCTGTGGAGCTGAGCATCAGATGTGTCTATTTACTAACCCAGCATTATTTATACTACATGATATAATAAAAGACTGTAATGGTAAAACAAGATAATAGAATATTATGTAACCATTTCAAATGTTTATGGAAATCTTTCGCAATGTATGCAAACATTCATGATATAATCTGACCTTGCAAATAGGACAAAAATAACACATATAAGATATAAATTACGTTCAAAGATGCATAGAGAAAAACCTCAAAGAAAAAATGCCAGTGACAGCATTGGGAGTATGAAATTACAGGCGATTTTGATTTTCTTCTGAATATTGTCTTTTTTCCCCCATTATTTCTATAGTGAAGCTGTATTATATTTAACATAAAAAACATTTTCTAAGAAATTTTAATGGATGGTATCCAAAATACATTCTGGATAAATTCCCTTAATGTCAAAGAGCACTGAGCAGATGAGCAGTGGAAAAAACTTTTTAGTAATAACCTGATAATTCAGAATGTACCAACTCAAACCAAAGCCAACTGTAACTTTTCCTTTGGGTTGAAAAAGCAAGTAATGGACCAATATTTCAGAAAATATTGAATGCATTCATCTTGTAGACTCTCATCAGAGCCACACATGGTATGTTAAGAATTTTCCAAGGATTCTCTCAATTCACCTTTCCAGCAGCCCTCGAAGATGGGTCTAGCTATCATCACCATGACCCTCAGCACCATCTTGATGTCCATTTCAAACCTGAAGAAACTGAGGCTTATCCCACTGAAATATTTTATCCAAGCTCTGCGTATCTAGCAAGATGGGATACAAATCCAGGGAGATCTAAGGCCCACCCAAGCCCTGGAGAAACCAAATTATTCCCCAGCATTTCAGAAATAACTGTTCGGACTCAGCATTTCCATCCGTTGAGGTGCTAGTTTCAAGTGGTTGTTAATTATTTACAAAGCAGTTTCCAGCAGGGCCTCTGTTTACCCAACCTTGGTCTAGTTGTTCTCTTTCACTTCTGATCTGTGGAAGGAAGGGCTTCATTTCTTTAAAAATACCCACCAGTCACACCTTTCCCTGTAGGGCTGGAAAGCCTCCCCCCTTCCTGCTGGCTCTCCCCTTTGTGACCCTGTAGTGCAGAATCACAGAGCCTGTATTTTTCTTTCTTTCTTTTTTTTTTTAAAGATTTGATTTATTCGACAGAGATAGAGACAGCCAGTGAGAGAGGGAACACAAGCAGGGGGAGTGGGAGAGGAAGAGGCAGGCTCATAGCGGAAGAACCTGATGTGGGACTCGATCCCATAACGCCGGGATCACGCCCTGAGCCGAAGGCAGACGCTTAACCGCTGTGCCACCCAGGCGCCCCGAACCTGTATTTTTCTAGGATGTACCGCAGTGGAGGCCATGGCCGGGCTTTGACTTTGGACGGCTTCCTGGGGGAGGCACCTGCTGGTCCTTAAGTACTGGGCCCCTCCCCCCTCAGCTCCCCCCATCACTTACACCTCCCCCACATTGATCTCACTGGTGTTGCTCCAACAGCCCATCTCTCACCCACCTCAGAGTACTTGCATCTGATATCCCCGCAGCCTGGAATCGCTGTCCCCCAAATCTTCCAGTGGCTGACTTCCCATGCTCAGTTCTTGGCACTAACTTTCCCATCCCACCGGCACCCCCAGGATACCCATGTCTAATATCCCCTCCTTTCCCTGGCCCAGCACTTGCCATCTCTCTCCTGTGGCTTGATGAATTCTTTTCTTCCTGGTACTTCACACTGTCTATACCCATCTCACTAAGTTTTAAATGCCTGTTGTTCGTGTCCTCCATTAGAGTATTAGGTCTATATAGATAGAAACCCTGTTTGGCTTCTCCATTGCTCCATTCCCTGTTCGTGGCACCGAGGAGGTCCTCAGTAAAGAGGTGTTGAATAAATTATCCCACTAAGTCTTTCCAGCAACCCATAAGGCAAGCCCTGCACTACCTTTGAGGGCACTCGGGCTCAAAGAAGTTAGAATAATTTGCCCAAGCCACACAGCTGAAGACCAGAGTAGCGGGGCCCCAAGGGGGGCACACTGGGGGACAGAGTGGACCACAAGGCCAGGCTCTGTTGTATCAAAAGGATGGTGTGTCCCCTGGTTCTGGCGGGGAGATACGATTGGCTTGTTTTGATAATTTTGCACGCTAGCAAAGAACTGAAACCCGCTACTCAGGGATACACCTGGTCCTTTTAATAAGGAAGGCTGTTTTTCTAGGAGTCCTTATCTGCAGGAGCAGAATAGGAAGGGGAATTGGGGGTGAGGACATTGGAGGCCCTCAAGATTTCACCAGATGTCAAGGCAGCACGTAAGATTGGACCTTCATTTTAGGCTTTTTATTGTACCCATGTTACACACGGTGTTACTGGTAAGAGAGAAGAGAAGAGGATTGGCCGCAAGGAGGTGAAGCAGCAGTCGTCACTGATTCAGGCAGCCCCACCTTAAAGAGGCTCAGCCGGCACCCCCTGGGTGCAGGGACCGGTCCTTCCCAAAATGCTCTGCAATCTCCAGAAGATTCTCTCTTATCTCAGGATATACTGAAAAAATTGGCGAGGCCAAGGTCTTTCTGGAAAGAACATCAAGGGCAGTATTTTAGGGCATTCGAGCTCATGAAGATGATGGCCATTGGCAGACCCGTGTGCTGGAGCCCGTTCAACACTTACCCATAATACCCGTGGCTCTCGGGAGCGTGATTTTAAACACCCATAAAAATCAAGCTTTATTGATGGGGAAAACATAACATCTCCTTGGAAGTGGGCCCTGTTTGGTGCAAAGACAGTGTACACAATGTTCCCACTATAGATAACTGACCCAGGAGTCCTCTGGGGCTACCGCGGCCTCGAACACTAATTCGCTCAAAGCCGTGCAGTTGGCACCCACCTCCGCCGTGCCCCCCCTGCCTCCCGTGCAGCTGCTTGGATGGGGCAAACTGATTCTCTTCAGGATGTGGGATCAAGAGAGATGGGTCATTCTTTTCCCTTCTGCCCGTGCACGCGTCTATGTGGCGGTGTTTGCTGCTGTTTTTATCTTCATTTTCTTGAGACTGAATTCTTTCTGGGCCTGAACAACCCCACACAGGAAAGAGGAGGTGAGCGCGGAGCTGGACAGCTCCCTGACCTGCTGGGCCAACATGCAACCTTCACATACGTGTCACTTCGAGAGGTGTCTCCTACATGCCCTTCCCGCCTACCGAACACGCATGTGAGTGCACACACACACACATGCACGCACACAGAGCTGTATGCTAACGCCACGGACAGCCTGGGTCCAGCCTACTTTTTGCCACTTGCCGCCTCTCCCTTTCCACCCCTGCGGGAGAGAACGTGGCAGACATCACAATGCCTTCGCCTCCCAAAAGCCCTTCTGTTTGGAATGCTGTTCCTGCCTCTGTCCTCTGTCTTCCGTCCCCATCCTCCCCCCTGGCTGACCCATAGCCTGCCTTAGGATCTCACTTCCTCACACAGGTACATACTTGGATTAGAATCTTGTATTTCCCATTTTGTGATCCTCCGTGTCCAGGGTCTGCCCCGGGGGATGCAGACAGTGCCTCTCCAGCTGCCGCCTGTGACCTGATCAGAGTCAGCAAGGTCAAGACCACAGCAGCAGCTAGGACGATCGTACCTATCGATTCCTCCTCCTGGGCTGTTCTCCCTCTGCAGCCCTGTTTCCTCCATCTTGGTTCAGACCAGCGTTGACACCCCATGAACTATAACTGGTCCTGCCTCAAGGCTTGCCGCTGCCCAGCCTGATCTGGTGACATGACCCTGTCCTTGCCCTTGGGCTTCTTTCCTGGGCTCTGCTCTAAACAGGGTCTGGCTCTGGCCCTCCTTTGGCCGCAGCCCTGCCCAGAGACAGAGTCTGCAGTCCAAGGGGATGTTCCCACTAAAGCCCATGTCCCCCAGTCCTTCCCTTACCCTCCTCCCCAACACAAATTTGAGACTGCCACCCAAACACCCTGCATTCCTGATACTTCGGCCCTGAGCCTATTCTGGGCCTGCACAGGACTCTCCCCGTGTCCATTCTCTTGGAGGCTGAGCTGTGAGCAGTATACACACCCCAGGCCTGAGGGAGGGCCAAGGAGCAGCGTCCTGTTTGGATGGAGCTAGGACGTAGGCTGAGGAAAGCACTCGTCCGCTGAGTGGGACAGACATTGGGGTGAGGAGAAGCAAGGAGCAGGTTGGGGGCCTCCCTGCTGGGAGACCTCCAGGACTCCTTACTGCCCTCAGAAACATTCCAACACCTGAAAATATGCTGTAAGGCTCAGAAGGATCTTTCCCTGACGTGCCCCTCCAGCTTTGGCCACTTTCCCCAAGTTCCCTCTCAAATTTGCATTCCCAACCTGCTAAATTATTTGCATTAGCAGACAGAGCAACGGGTTTTATCATTCTCTCTGTACTTTCCAGTCCTCTTCCTCCCTGCTGCATCTTGACGGCCAAGACTTGTCATCCACTGGTGTCTCCCCAGCTTTGCAGACTGGGCTTCACACACCACTGGCTCTTGGGGAACATGCAGTGGAGGGAAGGAAGCAGGAAGGGCCCCCCAGAGCTGGGTTCTCTGCCTACGGGGTCAATGGCACTGAGTGTCTGCACAGCCCCAGTCCACACATCCCAGTGCTCCTAGGAGCTCCTGCTCTGATCATGCAGGGTGGGGGCGGCTGTGGGGAGAAGAGGAGTGAGTGGGATAAAGAGCATCTAATAAGTAACAAGAAATATTTACATAGAGAGAATCATGAGAACAAGCCCTCATTAGAATTCACCCAGAATCAGAAACCGCAGACCCCACGCTGGCTCTGCCATGAGCCTGCCGGGTGGGCTAAACTCAGCCTAACCAGCTCAGCTGTCTTTGCAGCACAAAAGTGGCTGCAGACAACGCGTAACTGAATGGACGTGCTTGCGTTCCAATAAAACTTTATTTACAAAATCAGACAGTAGGTCCACTGGCCATAGTTTGCCAACCCCTGATCTCAGTGACCTCAAGCATTATCAAACCTTACCGGAAAAAAACAAAGTTCGGGTTATAATACCCACTTTTAAACAGCTGAAGAGATGTTATATGAAATTATCTTGAAAATTCTAAGGAGCTAAAACACTAGAGAAGTGTACATTAGTAGTGGTAGCAGTGATAGTCATATGCTAGTGAGTCCCCTGAATGAAGTCCATTTATTAAGCACTCACTGTATACTAGGGGCACTGCATTCATTGTTTTACTCAGTCCTCACAAATCGTGCAAAGAAAGAAATGGTTACTCTCCACTTGACCAATGGGGAAGCTGAGGCTCAGAAATTAGCTGGAACATTACAGAGTGTTAGGGGCGGGGCTGAATTCTAGCAAAGACCAGTTTCCAGACCCAAAACAGCAGCCTCAGAAAAAGACACGTTAAGTGTGTGAGGGGTGTAAATTATATATACATAGATGAATAAATGTCTGCACACAGACCGTCCCTGCTGTGTTTAGACGAGAGGGCGGGACCAGGTCCTATGCCCCCTGGCTATGACACAATCACCCTGTGCTTGCCTTGGCATCTGGGGCTGGATGCTCTTCCCCGGAGGGGAGAAGCTTTTCCCGGGCAGGGTCCCAGATTTCAATCCTAAACAAGGCAAGCTACCTACGGTGGCCTCTGCCAGCGGCGGAGGGCTGGCCTTCTCCGCAAGGGATTTCCTGAGTCACAAGGCAGCCCTCCAGAACTTTCTGGGCCTGCCCAAAGCCAGGCCTGTCTCAGCCCCGAGGGGAGGTGTGAGCAGCCGGTGCCACTTGAACACTGAGTCCCCTGCATGGAGGAGGCCAGATTTAGCAATCTGTCACACACAGCCCGCCTCATCGTGACACCAGGCTCAGAGAGGCAGGCAGCGCGGGCAGGCAGAAAAGCATCTGTCGGCATGCCACGCAGACAGGGATTAGAGAGAATGGGGGAGGATAATTATGGCATTTGCTTTCCTATAAAGTGCGCTTCAGGAGGAAAGGATTAAGCTAATTGAAGAAATCTCCAGCACTTACGTCAAAGGTGGCTGCAAAGCGATTGCTTTAGCTCGCATCTCACCTGCTTCTGAGAGCCAGCTCGAGGAGCCTACCCACATCTCCACTTTGTCCCCAGCGACTCTTTGCAGAAATAGTTTGAGTTGGCGTTAGCCATTCTGCAAAAGAGAGAAGAGCTAAAAATATGCATATGAAGGAGGATCCCTGCCTTTTTTTTTTTTTTTGACTTCCAAAGCTCACATCAAGTTTCCCAGAGAAAGATGGAGAGCCGATTTTCCCGAGGTTTTTACATATTTGTGGATGTGGGATAGGTGACATAAATGGCACGGAGCTTGCGTACTACCCAGGGACAGGTGGCAGCCTCTCTCAAACTCCATCTCCTTTCCGTCTCTCTGGAACCTTGGCTCATGCTCCCGAGGGCCGGGCTGCGGGAGGAGAGAAAGCCCAGACCCCAGGATCATTTATAATCGCTCTCTGCCTCGCACCACCTCGGGGGTCCCAAATCTCCAAACCCAGAACCAACTGGAAAGGGACGGGCTTTTGTTTTCTGTCACCCAAATGCAGCTTGGTCTTCGAGCTGCCGGGTGACAGGTTCTGGAATCCTCTCTGCAGTGAATTTGGAAAAGCAGGAAACAGTCAGAAAGGTTTCCCCTTTCTGTTAGTTCAACGTATTCGACTATGACGACCTCAAATAATAGTTGACCAGTGGACTGCTCTTTCCCGATGAGTAAAGTATCACTTCTGAAAAATACAGCCAGCCGCCTAGTTTTTGCCGTGATGCATTCTTGGACTACCTGAAAAAATCAATGATTAGATGAATCCAGAAGTATTTGTTTGAGGGCCAAGCACCGGAAACCTGGCTCTGTTCTCTGTTACCGTCTAGCTTTCTGACCTCGGGTTAGAGGTTATTTCAACTCACTTTGGTTTCTTCATTCGTAAGATGGGGGACTAAGGCTCAGCGCAGAGAGTCCTTGTGAAGGTTATAGGAACTGGCTCGAGAAGACAGGAGGCAGTCAGAAATGGAGCTGTCCTCGTCGTCGTACCTGCCAAAAAGGCATAACTAAGGTTTTGTGCTCAGTTCTCCAGAGAAACAGGACCAATAAGATGTAAATATGTATATACACAGTAAATGTAAATATAAATATGTAAATAAGTGTGTGTTCGTGTGGGTGGGTATAGAGAGAGGGTGGGGAGTGGATTTTAAGAAATTGGCTTGTGCAGGGGCGCCTGGGTGGCTCAGTCGGTAAAGCTTCTGCCCTCGGCTCAGGTCATGCCCTCAGGGTCCTGGGGTCCAGCCTGGGTGCCTGGCTCCCTGCTCAGCNATCCCAGTGCTCCTAGGAGCTCCTGCTCTGATCATGCAGGGTGGGGGCGGCTGTGGGGAGAAGAGGAGTGAGTGGGATAAAGAGCATCTAATAAGTAACAAGAAATATTTACATAGAGAGAATCATGAGAACAAGCCCTCATTAGAATTCACCCAGAATCAGAAACCGCAGACCCCACGCTGGCTCTGCCATGAGCCTGCCGGGTGGGCTAAACTCAGCCTAACCAGCTCAGCTGTCTTTGCAGCACAAAAGTGGCTGCAGACAACGCGTAACTGAATGGACGTGCTTGCGTTCCAATAAAACTTTATTTACAAAATCAGACAGTAGGTCCACTGGCCATAGTTTGCCAACCCCTGATCTCAGTGACCTCAAGCATTATCAAACCTTACCGGAAAAAAACAAAGTTCGGGTTATAATACCCACTTTTAAACAGCTGAAGAGATGTTATATGAAATTATCTTGAAAATTCTAAGGAGCTAAAACACTAGAGAAGTGTACATTAGTAGTGGTAGCAGTGATAGTCATATGCTAGTGAGTCCCCTGAATGAAGTCCATTTATTAAGCACTCACTGTATACTAGGGGCACTGCATTCATTGTTTTACTCAGTCCTCACAAATCGTGCAAAGAAAGAAATGGTTACTCTCCACTTGACCAATGGGGAAGCTGAGGCTCAGAAATTAGCTCGAACATTACAGAGTGTTAGAGGCGGGGCTGAATTCTAGCAAAGACCAGTTTCCAGACCCAAAACAGCAGCCTCAGAAAAAGACACGTTAAGTGTGTGAGGGGTGTAAATTATAGATACATAGATGAATAAATGTCTGCACACAGACCGTCCCTGCTGTGTTTAGACGAGAGGGCGGGACCAGGTCCTATGCCCCCTGGCTATGACACAATCACCCTGTGCTTGCCTTGGCATCTGGGGCTGGATGCTCTTCCCCGGAGGGGAGAAGCTTTTCCCGGGCAGGGTCCCAGATTTCAATTCTAAACAAGGCAAGCTACCTACGGTGGCCTCTGCCAGCGGCGGAGGGCTGGCCTTCTCCGCAAGGGATTTCCTGAGTCACAAGGCAGCCCTCCAGAACTTTCTGGGCCTGCCCAAAGCCAGGCCTGTCTCAGCCCCGAGGGGAGGTGTGAGCAGCCGGTGCCACTTGAACACCGAGTCCCCTGCATGGAGGAGGCCAGATTTAGCAATCTGTCACACACAGCCCGCCTCATCGTGACACCAGGCTCAGAGAGGCAGGCAGCGCGGGCAGGCAGAAAAGCATCTGTCGGCATGCCACGCAGACAGGGATTAGAGAGAATGGGGGAGGATAATTATGGCATTTGCTTTCCTATAAAGTGCGCGTCAGGAGGAAAGGATTAAGCTAATTGAAGAAATCTCCAGCACTTACGTCAAAGGTGGCTGCAAAGCGATTGCTTTAGCTCGCATCTCACCTGCTTCTGAGAGCCAGCTCGAGGAGCCTACCCACATCTCCACTTTGTCCCCAGCGACTCTGCAGAAATAGTTTGAGTTGGCGTTAGCCATTCTGCAAAAGAGAGAAGAGCTAAAAATATGCATATGAAGGAGGATCCCTGCCTTTTTTTTTTTTTTTGACTTCCAAAGCTCACATCAAGTTTCCCAGAGAAAGATGGAGAGCCGATTTTCCCGAGGTTTTTATATATTTGTGGATGTGGGATAGGTGACATAAATGGCACGGAGCTTGCGTACTACCCAGGGACAGGTGGCAGCCTCTCTCAAACTCCATCTCCTTTCCGTCTCTCTGGAACCTTGGCTCGTGCTCCCGAGGGCCGGGCTGCGGGAGGAGAGAAAGCCCAGACCCCAGGATCATTTATCATCGCTCTCTGCCTCGCACCACCTCGGGGGTCCCAAATCTCCAAACCCAGAACCAACTGGAAAGGGACGGGCTTTTGTTTTCTGTCACCCAAATGCAGCTTGGTCTTCGAGCTGCCGGGTGACAGGTTCTGGAATCCTCTCTGCAGTGAATTTGGAAAAGCAGGAAACAGTCAGAAAGGTTTCCCCTTTCTGTTAGTTCAACGTATTCGACTATGACGACCTCAAATAATAGTTGACCAGTGGACTGCTCTTTCCCGATGAGTAAAGTATCACTTCTGAAAAATACAGCCAGCCGCCTAGTTTTTGCCGTGATGCATTCTTGGACTACCTGAAAAAATCAATGATTAGATGAATCCAGAAGTATTTGTTTGAGGGCCAAGCACCGGAAACCTGGCTCTGTTCTCTGTTACCGTCTAGCTTTCTGACCTCGGGTTAGAGGTTATTTCAACTCACTTTGGTTTCTTCATTCGTAAGATGGGGGACTAAGGCTCAGCGCAGAGAGTCCTTGTGAAGGTTATAGGAACTGGCTCGAGAAGACAGGAGGCAGTCAGAAATGGAGCTGTCCTCGTCGTTGTACCTGCCAAAAAGGCATAACTAAGGTTTTGTGCTCAGTTCTCCAGAGAAACAGGACCAATAAGATGTAAATATGTATATACACAGTAAATGTAAATATAAATATGTAAATAAGTGTGTGTTCGTGTGGGTGGGTATAGAGAGAGGGTGGGGAGTGGATTTTAAGAAATTGGCTTGTGCAGGGGCGCCTGGGTGGCTCAGTCGGTAAAGCTTCTGCCCTCGGCTCAGGTCATGCCCTCAGGGTCCTGGGGTCCAGCCTGGGTGCCTGGCTCCCTGCTCAGCCAGGAGTCTGCTTCTCCCTCTCCCTCTGCCTGCTGCTCCCCCCACTGCTCATGCACTCTTGCTCTCTCTCAAATAAATAAATAAAATCTGAAAGAAAGAAAGAAAGAAAGAAAGAAAGAAAGAAAGAAAGAAANTGCTCTCTCTCAAATAAATAAATAAAATCTTAAAGAAAGAAAGAAAGAAAGAAAGAAAGAAAGAAAGAAAGAAAAGAAAGAAAGAAAGAAAAGAAATTGGCTCGTGCAATTCTGGGGGCTGACGAGTCCAAAATTTGCAGGGCTGGCTGTCAGGCTGGAAATTCCGGCAGGAATTAAAGTTGCAGTGTTGAGTCTGAAGGAGTCTTGAGTCCAAAGGGAGTCGGGAGACAGAATTCCTTCCTCTCCGGGGTCCCTGGCTTTTTCTCTTAAGGCCTTGAACTGATGGGCTAAGGCCCACCCAGAATTGAGAGGGTAATCTGCTTTACTCAAAGTTTACCGATCTGAATACTCACCACATTTCTAACAAACGCCTTCACAGAGGCACGGGGACTGGTATTTGACCAAACAACGAGGCACCCTGGCTGAACCAGGTCAACACATGCTTGTCATCTCCTACTCCAGCGGAAATCGTACCTGACCGAGCAGTGAGAACGGAAGNTGGAAGAACCTTAGAGTAACAACACACCATTAAAAAGCACAAAGGTACAACAACTGACGCCTGCCTCGTCCCCTTGGGCCCATCCAAGTGGCGAAGGAAGATGCCGTGGTATGATGGAAGACGCTGTGGTATGATGGAAGACGCCGTGGTATGATGGAAGATGCTGTGGTATGATGGAAAGCACTCCATGGTCAGAGCAGCATCTCAGGTTCTAGACCCTTCTGCCTCTTGGCGAGTATGTGGTTTGCAGGCAGTTCACTGAACGNCCCTTCCGCCTCTTGGCGAGTATGTGGTTTGCAGGCAGTTCACTGAACGTCTAAGCCTCCTCAGTTCCCACTCATAATAAACACATCTGTCCTGCCTGCTACAGGGGAGGGGGGGAGTTGTGGGAATAAAATGAGGCAACCATTGGCAAGGCTTTGCAAGGAAATTGCTAAGTGTCCTCATAGAAGGCATTACCCTACAGGGAACATCATGCCCTGGACGGATTGAATTCTGCGATTTGTACTAAAGCAAATAAAAGGCAACTCGATTGCATCACAGGTCTGACCTGGCTCGGATATTTTAGCGACAGAATCATGAATGTTTTCAATTAAAATTCTCTCACCTTCTTGGGATCTTGGATGGCTTTTGGGATGTGAATTCGATGGCCAAGATGTCTGAACACTCACCCCCTTTCTCCTCTGTCAGTCGATATTCACTGCGTTTGATCAGGGCTCAACGTGGCAGGTCCAACCCATGTTTATTATGGAAAATTCACTCATTGCAGAGATATTTCTGGAGCCCTCACCATGTGCTGGGCACTGCCCTGGGCCCTGGTTGGAGAGGCTGGTGGCTTTAAGTCACGAGCTCGGTCGTGGCACAGAGTGAGTGCTGGATCAATGCCAGCTATTTACTATTTGCTCATAGGCTATTATGTGACCATGTGTGAAAAAGAAAGACAGGATTCACGCTTTTTTTTTTTTTAAAGATTTTATTATTTATTCGACAGAGATAGAGACAGCCAGCGAGAGAGGGAACACANGAAAAGAAAGACAGGATTCACGCTTTAAACCAAAAGACAAGACTGAGCCTATGTGCCTTCCCACCTCTGCAGCTTTTTCAGAATCCACAGGCCTACAGCTCAGCATCGCTTCAATACAACTCCGAAGTCTGGGGCACCAAAAGCCCAGAAGAGTGAAGCAATCATTCTTTGGAAAACTTCACCATCAGAGGAAATTGTCCTGTGTTGTCTCTTAGAACACTTCACACTTCATTGGAAGCTATAAAAACAATTACCAGGTCATTAGTANGATTCACGCTTTAAACCAAAAGACAAGACTGAGCCTACGTGCCTTCCCACCTCTGCAGCTTTTTCAGAATCCCCAGGCCTACAGCTCAGCATCGCTTCAATACAACTCTGAAGTCCGGGGCACCAAAAGCCCAGAAGAGTAAAGCCAATCATTCTTTGGAAAACTTCACCATCAGAGGAAATTGTCCTGTGTTGTCTCTTAGAACACTTCACACTTCATTGGAAGCTATAAAAACAATTACCAGGTCATTAGTAAAGGTTATTTTTTTTTTTAAGATCTAAAAGCATCTCTTCCAGGGTGACCTTAGCCAACATTTCAGCGAGAGACAGTTGCTGTAGTGCACAGAGGGAAAAGTTTGGAATGGAAACTGGGGGACCCTGCACTGGGTGCTGAAGCTTCTCCGAGCCTCAGTTTACCCAACTGGGTGGTAAAACTAGGAGTCCTTGCCCACTGGGCTGTGTGAGAGGCTGAAATAGAATGGCTTTGGGAGTAACCCTCACAATACCCCTGGGCACTTGGAGGGCACTCCGTGATTGCAATTCCTTCCACATCCCTGCTCTACGCTGCCTGGATTTGGGGGTCAGAGGCGCGAATGGAGAAAGCAGGAAGGACTGAAGGGAACACTGAATCCACCAGGATATGCTAGCTTGTGCTGCAGGGACAATCTGAAAACCTTGCTCAAGACAGCCGAGTTCATTTCTCACTCACACCCCATGCCCATCACGGGGTTGACAAGGAAGTTCTACTCATTGTGACCACTTGGAATCCTGATAGAACCCTGACAGAAGCTCCATCTTGCTAGATGATTCCAAGTTCACAGAAGGGAAAAGCAGGAACATGAGCAATCATAGGCTCACTCTTCAAGTTTCTGCCTGGAGGCGATGCGTATTCATTCCACTCACGTTTCATTGACTAAAGCGAATCACGTGGCCACACCTGAGATCAACAGGGTGGGGGTGTATTGTGCTGGGGGTGTAGGCATGGATCAACGTACAAGAGCTTGGACCTAGCCAATGTCCCTTTATAATAAGAAGTGGGTGGAAATCTAGCACAAGTTGAGGCTTTGGATATCATCTATCTTGTCATATCAGCTCAAATTTTAACCATAATTCCTTGAAACATTCAACCTTTTGTTTAGTCAATGATACGGCTACACACCTTCAATGTGCCAGGCATGGTTCTAGGCTCAGTGAACATGATCTGGCCACTGCCCTCATGCAGTTTGTTTTCTAGAAGAAACTCAAACAATGAACGAGTAGGAAATACATACTGTCATTTCAAGGTGTGATGAGCGCTATAGAGAAAAAGACCACAGGGTGAGGGATGAAAGGAGGGATTCAAAGTGTGTGCTTGAGGTGTTGAATGAGTTGAATGGCATTTCCCCATTTCTATTTGATCCCCTCCCCCTATCTCCTTAAAGCTTTCTGGAAGGTAACAGCAGTGCCTCAAAATAATGCCAATGACAATAGCAATGATGATTCTCACAAACATAAGAGTTAACGCCAACTCCCACCACCTCAGCTGGCTCCCCTCCTCCCAGTGTGGACCTTTGCAGATACTGGGAAGTGCCCCGGATCCCTACTGCTCCAGAGCCCCACGGGGACACAGAGTGGGACAAGTTAGATGAAGCAGGGCAAGAAGAGCCTCCACCGGGTCATGATGTAACCACCGGTGAGACCTCAGTCTTCCTGGGCATCAGCACAGATCTGGAACATTCCATGTATGCAGCTACACCTGTGTGTAGACATCTAGGTCACTGGCCAGGAGCAAAGACAGAGCTAGGGTAGAGGCAGGTGGGCTGAGGGAGGGGCAGATAGCTTTCCTTCACTGAACACCTCCACCGGGCCAGGTGCTTTGCAGGCATCTCCTCTATGTAGAGCCTTGACAACATCCTCCCGATGGCAGGTAAAGAAACTGAGGCTTTATCCCCAGTTGGCAGGTAAAGAAACTGAGGCTCAGAGAAGGGAGATGATTTGTTCTAAGTCACAAGGTCAGTGCCAAAGGCAGGATTAGAGAACCCCATGCATGTTCCACTCATCTTTGCTGCCTCCAACTCTTAGACCTCTCCTGTGTTCTCCTCCTCTCTTCACCTTAGGGGCATCCCTTGGCATCCACACTTCAGCCTGCACGAGGTTCTCCAAATGCACAAGGTGACTGGATATTATTTATCAATCTCATATTATATTCCAGAAACAATGCTACTCACTTCACATTCATTATACACTCTAACATCATTTCATGGGGTGCCTGGGTGGCTCAGTTGGTTAAGTGCCCTTGGCTCAGGTCATGATCCCAGGGTGCTGGGATTGAGTCCTGCATTGGGGTCCCTGCTCCATGGGGGAGCCTGCTTCTCCCTCTGCCTGCCTCTCCCCCTGCTTTTGCTCTCTCTCTCTCTGACAAATAAATAGATACAATCTTTTAAAAATATATAATATCATTTCATATTCAATGAACGATATACACACCACATCAAGCCTATGAGATGGGTCATTGATTCCATCTTTTTTGCATTAGAAAGCAAAGGCTCTGAGAGGTGTCAAACTCTAAAAGCCAGTTTCACCCACTGTGTCACATTGCATCCATAAATCCAAATTTCTTTTCCCATAAGCCTACAAGCTGCTGTCACACTCTCCTACAACATCCCATCACATAGACTTTTGTTCTCTTCCAGACTCATTTGAGCGTCTGACAAAAGGTATAGAATCCCTCCCCGGAAAAAAATGCTCANCTCCATCTTTTTTGCATTAGAAACCAGAGGCTCTGAGAGATGTCAAACTCTAAAAGCCAGTTTCATCCACTGTGTCACATTGCATCCATAAATCCAAATTTCTTTTCCCATAAGCCTACAAGCTGCTGTCACACTCTCCTACAACATCCCATCACATAGACTTTTGTTCTCTTCCAGACTCATTTGAGCGTCTGACAAAAGGTATAGAATCCCTCCCCGGAAAAAAATGCTCACAAAAACGTAAGTGAGGAAAATTACATGCAATGATCTTATTATGTTAGAAATGTATTTACAGTTGACCCTTGAACTTCATGGGTTTGAACTGCATAGGTCCACTTATTTGCAGATTCTTCCAATAAATACAGTACAGTCCTGTGAATATATTTACTTTTCCTTATGATCTTCGTAACATTTTCTTTTCTCTAGCTTACTTCATTGTAAGAACACAGTCCATAATACATGTAACATACAACATGTGCATTAATTGACTGTTTATGTTATTGGTAAGGCTTCTGGTCAACAGTAGGTTATAGTAAAGTTTTGAGGGGAGTCATGAGCAATACATGATTTTTGACTCTGTGTGGGCTCAGTGCCCTAACCCCTGAGTCGTTCAAAGGTCCACTGTACTTCACCTGTGTGCAATGTTTTTTTTTAATCATGTTTTTTACTTTAAGTTGATTATTCAAAAATTAATGATTAATTCCAAGAAGAAAAAAAGTGCAGTAACACAAAAGTCAACCCTAAATCTGCTTAAAAGTAAATTTCAGTTTTGAAAATGTAATGGTGTCTGCCTTGAAATAGAAATTGAAGCTGTAATATACAGTTTGGCATGGTCTGTGAGTGTTACCTTTGATATCCTAGCGGTTTGACTTTTCTTTTGGGAAATATTCACCGCTGAGTCACAAAAGAATCAATGCCCCAGCGGCTTTCTGCCAATGAGAAAAGACTTGTGCCAAGGAGCAACTTTGCTCTCCAAGACAAGATTTGAATCACGGATCCTGTTGTAGAAAGCAAGTAACAAAATATCTAACTAAGGAGGTTTAAATCCTAAGAATGTGTTTTTGCCCAAGGAATCTAAAGTTAGGGAGATCCAGTGTTAACTTAGCAATTCAACAATGTCACACTTCTGGCTCAGCTTCTCTGCAATACTCTGGGCCTCCCCCTCATGGTCACAAAATGGCTGCAGTAACTCCAAACAACAAATCCTCATAGGAAACACATTAAAAGAAATGTCAACAATTCCAGAAGGGCGATGCCATTCGACAAAAGTATTACTTCAATTTTCTTCATCTGCCCCAAGTCCCAAATAAGTGAGGTCAAATGCATGGAACAAGGACTTCCCCAGATCTAACTATATATGGTTTCCTTTATTTGAAAAGTGAATAAACAATTGTGTAAGCTATTTAACAAAAGTTGGGGGGCCTGGGTGGCTCAACTCTTGATGTCGGCTCAGGTCTCGATCTCATGGTCGTGAGTTCAAGCCCTGCATTGTGCTCCACACTGGGCAAGGAGCCTACTTAAAAAAAAAAAAAGATATTTAACAAAAGAGTTTTGTGTCAGAACAACACAAATTCAAATACAGTTCCAGCCTTTTAAAATCAAGTCTTTTGGGGGTGCCTGGGTGGTTCAGCTGGTTGAGTGTTTAACTCTTGATTTTGGCTCAGGTCGTGATCTCAAGGTCGTGAGTCTCTGCAGTCAGCGGGGAGTCTGCTTGGGATTCTCTCTCCTCTCGCGCTCTCTCTCTCTCAAATAAATAATTAAAAAAAAAATCAAGGGGCGCCTGGGTGGCACAGCGGTTGAGCGTCTGCCTTCAGCCCAGGGCGTGATCCCGGCGTTATGGGATCGCGCCCCACATCAGGCTCTTCCGCTATGAGCCTGCTTCTTCCTCTCCC
>NC_048228.1:91406822-91464202 GCF_002007445.2 Ailuropoda melanoleuca
AAAGTAAATTTCAGTTTTGAAAATGTAATGGTGTCTGCCTTGAAATAGAAATTTGAAGCTGTAATATACAGTTTGGCATGGTCTGTGAGTGTTACCTTTGATATCCTAGCGGTTTGACTTTTCCTTTGGGAAATATTCACCGCTGAGTCACAAAAGAATCAATGCCCCAGCNCAAAAGAATCAATGCCCCGGAGGCTTTCTGCCAATGAGAAAAGACTTGTGCCAAGGAGCAACTTTGCTCTCCAAGACAAGATTTGAATCACGGATCCTGTTGTAGAAAGCAAGTAACAAAATATCTAACTAAGGAGGTTTAAATCCTAAGAATGTGTTTTTGCCCAAGGAATCTAAAGTTAGGGAGATCCAGTGTTAACTTAGCAATTCAACAATGTCACACTTCTGGCTCAGCTTCTCTGCAATACTCTGGGCCTCCCCCTCATGGTCACAAAATGGCTGCAGTAACTCCAAACAACAAATCCTCATAGGAAACACATTAAAAGAAATGTCAACAATTCCAGAAGGGCGATGCCATTCGACAAAAGTATTACTTCAATTTTCTTCATCTGCCCCAAGTCCCAAATAAGTGAGGTCAAATGCATGGAACAAGGACTTCCCCAGATCTAACTATATATGGTTTCCTTTATTTGAAAAGTGAATAAACAATTGTGTAAGCTATTTAACAAAAGTTGGGGGGCCTGGGTGGCTCAACTCTTGATGTCGGCTCAGGTCTCGATCTCATGGTCGTGAGTTCAAGCCCTGCATTGTGCTCCACACTGGGCAAGGAGCCTACTTAAAAAAAAAAAAAGATATTTAACAAAAGAGTTTTGTGTCAGAACAACACAAATTCAAATACAGTTCCAGCCTTTTAAAATCAAGTCTTTTGGGGGTGCCTGGGTGGTTCAGCTGGTTGAGTGTTTAACTCTTGATTTTGGCTCAGGTCGTGATCTCAAGGTCGTGAGTCTCTGCAGTCAGCGGGGAGTCTGCTTGGGATTCTCTCTCCTCTCGCGCTCTCTCTCTCTCAAATAAATAATTAAAAAAAAAATCAAGGGGCGCCTGGGTGGCACAGCGGTTGAGCGTCTGCCTTCAGCCNTTCCAGCCTTTTAAAATCAAGTCTTTTGGGGGTGCCTGGGTGGTTCAGCTGGTTGAGTGTTTAACTCTTGATTTTTTGGCTCAGGTCGTGATCTCAAGGTCGTGAGTCTCTGCAGTCAGCGGGGAGTCTGCTTGGGATTCTCTCTCCTCTCGCTCTCTCTCTCTCAAATAAATAATTAAAAAAAAAATCAAGTATTCTCATGTAAAACATTTGCATCATCTGGTGTATTTTTAGGATAGACAGACATAATTTTGCCACATAGAAAACACAGGNTGCTTCTTCCTCTCCCACTCCCCCTGCTTGTGTTCTCTCTCTCGCTGGCTGTCTCTATCTCTGTCGAATAAAAAAAAAAAAAAAATCAAGTCTTCTCATGTAAAACATTTGCATCGTCTGGTGTATTTTTAGGATAGACAGACATAATTTTGCCACATAGAAAACACAGGGCTCTTTAGGGAGTATGGCAGGTGGAGGTGCTTATCACGTGCACTGATAAAAATCAAAACAAAAGATATACCTAAATTTGGGCATCATTTCTTTTCCTTGTAAATCCGACTGAAGCTAGGCTTAGTGTGAAAAAGGCCGGTGTGCACGTTCTCCGTTTGGGAAGCTCCTCTCCTCAACAGGAAGTCAGGGGAATCACTAATGCGTTCCTGACTAACTGCATACAGTAGCGTCCTTTCCATCCTACGTTTGTTTGCAGTGAAACCACACATCAAAAACAGTTTTACATTTAGAAAGAACACGTTATTTTCACCAAGATTATTTACAAAGTGACACACACAAAAATATCTAAAAGAAAATACTCATCTTCCCACCAGGAGATCATTCACGGACCGCAGGTGAAGAAGCCCCGCTTGTCAACAATTCTCTTCTTTTCCAAGTGGGACAGGACGGTAAATGCCAGTTTTCCAGTGTGATCGCAGAGTGCTGCCGGTACCAACACCACCTACGTGGAACACGCTAAGACGTTGGGATGCAACTGGTTTTTAACCCTTTACTCATTTCCTGCTCACGGGGTAGATAAAACAGGTTAGAGACAAAGGAGGGAGAGCGGATCTCTTCGGACGCACCTAGTGGAGAGGGGGAAGTGTGGTGTGCAGGGCGACGTGGACGTGGGTCATGGGTTTAAATCCCGGCTTTCCTACTTTCTACCTCTGAGACTTTTATTCGACCGATGATTCTCCCTAAACTTCAATGTCCTTACCTTACCTGAAAACACGAGAGTCATCGCTCCCCTCAGTGGGACTGAGCATTTTTAAATGACTAAGATGGACACTGTGCTTACGACTGAAAGGGATCAAGGGTGTTTTATTGTCTAAGTGTGGCTAGTGAGCGAATAGGAGCAGCCCGAGTTTCTACCCACAGGCAGGGCAGGACTCCCCTCTTCCGCAGGGAGCGTGTTTAATGGGAGGTGGGAGAATGACAAAGCTGCGGCACCGTTCTACCCCCATGCTTGCTCGCAGTATCTGTCTCATGTACCTGGAAATCCACATGAGAGGTAAAATGAGTCCACGCTCTCCTCATAGGTATTCCATCCCTCTTTAGAAGCAAGAATGACGGAGAGCAATCATAGCTCATAGCTGAATAGATAGGATGGGCAAGGCAACGGGGGACGCCCCGACGCTTGGCTCTTCTTACCTTTTGATCAGGCCAGAGGGAGAGACAATAGCCACGTGCTCACAGCTCTATGTCTTGGGCAAGGCACTCCACCTGTTGTCTTCTCCCATCCTTTCCGTGTACTTGATTTGCATGTAGTTTTGCTCATTCTAAAGTCATTGTCATGAGGGGAGGGGTACTACTGTCAGGATAACCAGGAGAGGAGCTGGTGCCACCCAGGCTTAGCCGAGACCACTAACCTACACAACCGAGCTCCAGCTACTTGCTTAACTCACTTCCTTTTGGGGGGGCTCCAGATTGCAGAGTCCAGTGTATTTTCACTGTGTCTCTTGTAAGTCTTACCAGCCAAACCGACTCTTCCAAATCCACTTATTGAATATGTTCATTTCTACATACACACACATACAGTTCTTTGTGTGCAAACGAGTATACGTGTGTATAGCACCTTAAGGATACCGAATACATTTTGTACACTTATTGTTTAACCCAATAACTGTCCTTCCTCCTGCACACTAGATTAAGTTCTTGAACACTAGTCATCTGTGTCCCTCTTGTTGCAAGGATTCTGATACATGTTTACCTTCATTTCAAAGAAACCTATTTCTGCGTTTTTCCATATTCTGAAGAGTACGTCACACGTTTCCTACCTCTCAAGATGTTAAAGATTGAATCACACTTCCTACGTTTCCAGAGCCCATGGAAGTCAGAAATTTTCAGGGATTCTGTGGATTTGTAGATGACCTTAGGTTCTCAAGCTCTCCTCCAGATTCCACATCTTCTCGCGCTGCCTCCGATCTGCTTCCCGGTGGGTGTGAAACTCAGCGTGCCCTCCTGGGGTTCTCTCCCTGTGGTCACTCACATCAATTACAATGGAAAAGCATTCTGCAAAGCTGCACGTCAGGGCTCTTCTCCCATCCCCGCATCCTGGGTTAACGGGCAAGTTCTCCTGCAAGTTCTGTGTGTTCCTGTCTTATGCTCTCCAGCCCCATTCTCGGCCCTTAGTTTGGAGACCTGGGTGCTCCCTGGGTGTGGGAGAGATGGAGAATCAAAGGTTGGGGACTGCATTGGGAAATGCAGAGAGTTTTCTCGAAGAGAGAGAGTAAAAGAAAAGAGTGGGAAAGTGAAAAGAAGTGGTAGAGAAAGGAAAGCTGGAAACACCCTTTCCGTTGAGTGCTAGAGAATGTGGACCCTGAGATGGAGCTCTTTACTTAACACGGATGGAGCTCTTCCCATGCACCGGGGACTGTGTCGGGGGCTCGACAAATATGAACTGATTTCATTCTCCTCACCCCGCTGGCCAGGAGGTACTGTTATCGTCCTCATTTGACAGATGAGGGAATGAAGGCACCGAAACGTTTAGTGATTTGCCAGAGATCTCACAGCTTGTGAGAACAACAGGGTCAACACTCGAACTCAGAGCATGTCCAAGTTCACGCTCTCAGCTCTGTTCTGTACTCCCCATGGGGCCTACTAACTGTGCTTCCTTTCGTGATGACACAGACATTCGAGCAGAGTTTGGAATCAGCTATTCACTTTGGCTAGTGGACTGCATTACTTTGTCCATGACTTCAACTCAAGACTGGGTCCCGGGGGTCCCGGAATGTATTTGGCTTTTAAAAAGGGACCTTGGTGGATGGGATCTTCTGATGGAGGGAATGGTTCACAGAGAGGAGTCAGGACCCAGCTTCACAGCCCCCTGCCTCCTTGACAGCCTCCTCCCCTTTCTGGCCTCCTTACCTCTTTCCTCCAGATTCTTCTTCTGTTATACAGCTTGGATCAAGCTTCTTCTCTCACACATACACGCCCAGACCCATGATGATGGCATTGCGATCTGACGGACAAACTTCACAGAAGCCCCTCTCCTTCTTAATAGTTTGCCTTTGGGGGCACCTGGGTGGCTCATTTGGTTAAGTGTCCAACTTTTTCTTTTTTTTAAGATTTTACTTATTTACTTGAGAGAGAGTGAGAGAGCACGAGCAGGGGGAGAGGGAGAAGCAGACCTCCCACTGAGCAGCAAGCCTGACATGGGGCTCAATTCCAGGACCCTGAGATCATGACCTGAGCGGAAGGCAGACACTTAATGCACTGAGCCACCCAGGTGCCCCAAGCGCCTGACTCTTAGTTTCAGCTCAGGTCATGATCTCAGGGTTGTGAGATCAAGCCCCACATTGGGCTCTGCACTCAGCGGGGAGTCGGCTCAAGATTCTGTCTCTCATCTCCCTCTGTCCCTCCCCTCACTCTCTCTCTCTCTAAAATAAATAAAAAATCTTTAAAAAAATAAAAATAAAAGTTTGCCTTGTGGTTAAGTTCTCTCGTTTCTCGGGTGTCTGAAAAGATGNGCCACGTGCTCACAGCTCTATGTCTTGGGCAAGGCACTCCACCTGTTGTCTTCTCCCATCCTTTCCGTGTACTTGATTTGCATGTAGTTTTGCTCATTCTAAAGTCATTGTCATGAGGGGAGGGGTACTACTGTCAGGATAACCAGGAGAGGAGCTGGTGCCACCCAGGCTTAGCCGAGACCACTAACCTACACAACCGAGCTCCAGCTACTTGCTTAACTCACTTCCTTTTGGGGGGGCTCCAGATTGCAGAGTCCAGTGTATTTTCACTGTGTCTCTTGTAAGTCTTACCAGCCAAACCGACTCTTCCAAATCCACTTATTGAATATGTTCATTTCTACATACACACACATACAGTTCTTTGTGTGCAAACGAGTATACGTGTGTATAGCACCTTAAGGATACCGAATACATTTTGTATACTTATTGTTTAACCCAATAACTGTCCTTCCTCCTGCACACTAGATTAAGTTCTTGAACACTAGTCATCTGTGTCCCTCTTGTTGCAAGGATTCTGATACATGTTTACCTTCATTTCAAAGAAACCTATTTCTGCGTTTTTCCATATTCTGAAGAGTACGTCACACGTTTCCTACCTCTCAAGATGTTAAAGATTGAATCACACTTCCTACGTTTCCAGAGCCCATGGAAGTCAGAAATTTTCAGGGATTCTGTGGATTTGTAGATGACCTTAGGTTCTCAAGCTCTCCTCCAGATTCCACATCTTCTCGCGCTGCCTCCGATCTGCTTCCCGGTGGGTGTGAAACTCAGCGTGCCCTCCTGGGGTTCTCTCCCTGTGGTCACTCACATCAATTACAATGGAAAAGCATTCTGCAAAGCTGCACGTCAGGGCTCTTCTCCCATCCCCGCATCCTGGGTTAACGGGCAAGTTCTCCTGCAAGTTCTGTGTGTTCCTGTCTTATGCTCTCCAGCCCCATTCTCGGCCCTTAGTTTGGAGACCTGGGTGCTCCCTGGGTGTGGGAGAGATGGAGAATCAAAGGTTGGGGACTGCATTGGGAAATGCAGAGAGTTTTCTCGAAGAGAGAGAGTAAAAGAAAAGAGTGGGAAAGTGAAAAGAAGTGGTAGAGAAAGGAAAGCTGGAAACACCCTTTCCGTTGAGTGCTAGAGAATGTGGACCCTGAGATGGAGCTCTTTACTTAACACGGATGGAGCTCTTCCCATGCACCGGGGACTGTGTCGGGGGCTCGACAAATATGAACTGATTTCATTCTCCTCACCCCGCTGGCCAGGAGGTACTGTTATCGTCCTCATTTGACAGATGAGGGAATGAAGGCACCGAAACGTTTAGTGATTTGCCAGAGATCTCACAGCTTGTGAGAACAACAGGGTCAACACTCGAACTCAGAGCATGTCCAAGTTCACGCTCTCAGCTCTGTTCTGTACTCCCCATGGGGCCTACTAACTGTGCTTCCTTTCGTGATGACACAGACATTCGAGCAGAGTTTGGAATCAGCTATTCACTTTGGCTAGTGGACTGCATTACTTTGTCCATGACTTCAACTCAAGACTGGGTCCCGGGGGTCCCGGAATGTATTTGGCTTTTAAAAAGGGACCTTGGTGGATGGGATCTTCTGATGGAGGGAATGGTTCAACAGAGAGGAGTCAGGACCCAGCTTCACAGCCCCCTGCCTCCTTGACAGCCTCCTCCCCTTTCTGGCCTCCTTACCTCTTTCCTCCAGATTCTTCTTCTGTTATACAGCTTGGATCAAGCTTCTTCTCTCACATATACACGCCCAGACCTATGATGATGGCATTGCGATCTGACGGACAAACTTCACAGAAGCCCCTCTCCTTCTTAATAGTTTGCCTTTGGGGGCACCTGGGTGGCTCATTTGGTTAAGTGTCCAACTTTTTCTTTTTTTTAAGATTTTACTTATTTACTTGAGAGAGAGTGAGAGAGCACGAGCAGGGGGAGAGGGAGAAGCAGACCTCCCACTGAGCAGCAAGCCTGACATGGGGCTCAATTCCAGGACCCTGAGATCATGACCTGAGCAGAAGGCAGACACTTAACGCACTGAGCCACCCAGGTGCCCCAAGCGCCTGACTCTTAGTTTCAGCTCAGGTCATGATCTCAGGGTTGTGAGATCAAGCCCCACATTGGGCTCTGCACTCAGCGGGGAGTCGGCTCAAGATTCTGTCTCTCATCTCCCTCTGTCCCTCCCCTCACTCTCTCTCTCTCTAAAATAAATAAAAAATCTTTAAAAAAATAAAAATAAAAGTGTGCCTTGTGGTTAAGTTCTCTCGTTTCTCGGGTGTCTGAAAAGATGGCTGAGAACTCAGTTTTACTAGCATGTCATTGGCGGGGTGCTGGCAAAGGCGTAGGGAGATAACCCAGAATTATAAAGAGGAAGCATTTACGGTCGCCCTTAAGAGTTGCCAAGGAACAATGTTCCCGCCTGATTTTTCTGTGTTATCCAGCTTCCCTTCACTTCGCTCTTCTGCGAAGCAGAGTCTAGACTTTGGTGCTTCCCAGATATAATTGCTTAGGGCTGAATCCCTGAGAAGCCAAGGCAGAGATAGTTTTCAAAAATCCGGCCACTTTGATGTTGACGGTGACTTCAATCCCATGGAGAACGTTAGTTCTTATTGCCAAATTGCAAAAACGCCCTCTTGAGTTTCCAAAAATACCTCCGTGTTGAAGAGTTCTCTGCCCCAGAGACGCAGGGTGATGGGTCGAAACAGCTAGTGAGGAGAAGGCAGCCGGCCTATGTCACACAGGGAACAAGTTGCAGATACGTTTTAAGAGCCACTGCAAACTCAGGACCATATGATGTCCGGGGGCATTTTTGTTTTAACAGATATATCTTGGGATCTTTGAAGGAATGGTTGCACTGCCAACTTGTCAATTATTCAACCCTCCCAAGGTCACCAGGGACGCTGTGGATTGGGCCCGGGCAACAGGGGCCTGGAGGAACTGGCTTTAATTAAAGGATTTGTGCAGTAATGGAATCCTCAAATCCTTTGAGCAATGTTGCATGATGTGGGCCTTTCAATCCCTGTGTGCATTTTCCATGGCTGCAAAGAAGCGACGAATATTCTGACCAAGCACTTCCAGGCAGGGTGGTGGTACCCATTTAGAAGCCCCTCTGAAGGACACACGGCCCAAGCAAATGAAAAAAAAGAAAGAAAAACACGGCCCTCTGCCGCAGTGGGAAGGCTATCCATTCTCCAAACTCTTGTGACACAGTCCTGATGGGGTCGTTACTATTTTAAAGAATTGCTTTGTGGACGTTAAGTGTTTTGACCCGACCTGCACTTAGATACTCACCACTGGAATTGTCAGCTATGATTTGAAGGGAATCCTTGATCAAGGAGAGGAATGGTCTTGCCGTGTGTGAGGCCCACGGACGTGTGTGAGGTCTTCTGGATTAATTCTGCCCTTTGATGGTTTTTAACATGCAGGATATTCTTGTGGGGAATCTATCGGCTTCTGACAAAATCCATGCTGAGTGTGTACCCACTGGGCCCATTGGACACCCAGCCCCACCTGTCTAGCTCTTGAAGGTATGTTTTCTTCTGTGACCTTGATCAGAAATTTCTCTGAATCTGTGCTCATCCTTTCTCTGCCATTTGGTACATGTGAAATTCTCACGCACACACACACACACACAACACACACACCACAGTCTCACGGGTGTTCCAACTCGCGGGTTGCCGCGCAGAAGACATGGGCTGGAAGTAATGCCAATTTCTGGACGCTGACAGGAACTCCACCTCCTACCAGATCCCGCTGCCGAGTCCCACCATACAACTTAGGGTCCCCGAATTCCTTCAAAGAACCATAATTTAACTTTCAAGCATTGTCTTTTTATCAGGAGCCATGATAAGGTCATCTTTCGTTGTTTTGCTACACTGCTATCAAATTTTCAGACATTGCTCAACGTCTCTTATCTAAGTAACTTGTAGGTGGGTGACTCTGAGCCCCGAACTGAGAGAGCACTTTGCTTTCTCTCTTGATTAGCAGATACGTATGGCTCACATGTCTCAGCTCAGGCCGCCACAACAGGACACCACAGACTGGGTGGCATAAACAACAGAAATTTCTTTCCTCACAGCCCTGGGGGCTGGCAGTCTGAGATCATTGCACGGCCGGCTTCTCTTCCTGCCTCCAGACTCTCCCTTCTCACCATGTGCTCACAGTGCCAGAGACAGTGAGCTCTCACGTGTCCTTTTTTTTGCTTGTTTTGTTCTTTGACTGTATTTATTTATTTGAAGAAGACAGAGAGAAAGAGAGAGCATGAGCAGGGCGAGGGGTAGAGGGCAAGGGAGAAGCAGGTTCCGCGCTGAGCAGGGAGCTCGATGTGGGACTTGATCCCAGGACCCTGAGATCATGACCTGAGGCAAAAGCAGACGCTTAACCAACTGAGCCACCCAGGCGTCTGTCTGATGTCTTTTTTTATAAGGACACTAACCCAGTTGGGTCAAGGCCCTACCTTATGGCCTCATTTAACCTTAATTACTTCTGGAACAGTCCCATCCTCCAAATGCAGTCATGTTGGGAGTTAAGGCTTCAACGTATGAATCCAGGGAGGGAGACACAATTTAGCCCATAGCAACGTACACAGTCCATTCACTCTTCTTCCTCTTCTGATGCTGGAACTATCGTATCAAAGTTTTAGACTCAATTCCATTGGCATTTTTAATCTAGATTTTCATTTATAATTTCTTTGTACCCCTTGCCCTCATTACTCAGCATTCAGTCTTTCATCCTTGTAATGATGTGGAGTTCTGTCTTGTTATGTTGTGTTTTACTCCTGTAAGTAGGTGTGTCTTAATGACAAATCTTCCAAATAGATTTTGGAAACTGGTAGGACGTGAGAACGATAAACATGAAAAAAGATTTGTGTTGTGACGTCACGAGGAAAGATACCCTTCCGACGTGTGTGTTGATCCGATTAGCTTGTTTCTGAAGGTCTCAGCTTGCAGCACCCATACAACTAAAGTCGGCTTGTGGAAAGGCCCAGCAACAATGGAGGGTAATGCTACAGAAACAGATGAACTCTGTTTCCTATACTTTTCTCCAGGAAGGGTACTCCCAACAACAGAGTATTGCTGTTATCTCCTCTTATTCATGCTTCACACCCAATCTGCTATGAGCTTCTGTCGATTCTATGTCCTTTTCTCCTCTCCATCTCTTCTCCTCCCTCCTTAGTTTGGCTCCTCACCTGCTTTTTCATATGCACTGTTAAACTAGGTAGTGGACAGTTGTGTGGGCCAGCCAGAACCCTTTCTATATATGGGAGGTGGCCTCACCTCCATAAAACAGAAGCCAAAAACTGGCTTTCCCAGCATCCCTTGCAGCCAGGACACAGGCATTGACTCGGCCTCCAATCGAACATCCCCGCATGAGGCTTTGAACCAGCCGCGATGCAGTGAGACAGGTGCCACGTGGCATTCGCCTTGGCAGAGTGATGGCAGAATCCTTCAGTTTTCAGGACAACGGCTCCAGAAACATCAAGGAGGACAGACCAAAAGTACTCACAGAACCTGCTCTCTCTATCAAAATGACCAGGACAGGGATTACCAAACAAGACAGAAAATTTGAGACAATAAGCACCTTCCTCCAGCCAACACCACAAGAAAATGCGGTGGCCCCATCCCAGCCCTTATCTGCAAAGGCCGAGAGCCCACCACTCTGGGGGCAGGCTGGAGCTAGGTAAGTACCCTGACCTCCCTCCTGGGCAGTGTTAGCAAAGGCCAGGAGTTCATCCCCAGCAGATAGTGATGTGAGGGCCCCTCTGTTGTTTCCCAGCTCACCACCTGAAAAATCTAGCTATGCATTCCCCCCTTGGGGTTTCTCAAATTCCCCTTTTAACAAATCTCCCTTTTAATTTAATTTGTTCAAAAGATGGTGTCGGTTGGGACTCTACCTATTAAAATACATCCCAACCACCCCCTTTCCCCAGCCTTTCTTTCTGAAGTTAAAGGTCACTTGCTTGGAGATGGCCTCTCTAACCTGCTGCCCCAAATGATGCCTCTCCAGGCACCTTGGGGTCCCCTGGGCAGTCCTAATCAGGTATGTAATTGTACATTCACCGTGACGGTCCTCCACACCAGCCGAGGCTCCTTGGGAAGAGGAAGCATGTTATTGTTCAACTTTGCACACCCTGCAAGACGCAAAGCACAAGGCACACAGTAGGTGCTCAATAAATGAGCGAGCGTCTAACACAGCAACCACAGTTATTCCCCTGCATGTCGGCTTTCTCACGGTGACAGGCGAGGTGATGCAGGGCGAGGTGCGCAAATGTGGGAGGTCAGCCTCTTCATAATAGCGTGTCCTCAGCGTCCAGCTCCCTGAGCTTGCTCTCCCCGCCGGCTAACTCCCAGGAAGGAGGCGGTGACTCTTCTCTCCCCTCCTCACTTAATCCCTCTTGGGCAGGGGGGAGGGCGAGGAGGAAGGAGGCAAGGAGGCGGCAGCACAGACCCATTTTCCCCACAGAAGGGACAGGGCTGGCCTCTGGGGCTGTGCCAGGGACGAGCTGGCAGCCCGTGTGGTCCTGCTGGGATGCTGGAGAATGAACTCTCGATGACCTGCAGCCATGAACTTCATGCCGATGTCGAAACAGCCCCCTCCATCTTCCGGAATTCAAAATATCAGTGTTTTTTGTCGACCTTCATCATTTTAAATTGGTCACATAAGGAACGCGTTGCAGTGGCTGTTGTTTTTAAAGTGGGCAGAAGATGCTTTTGTGCTGAGACCTCTCCTTGGCCTGTTGCTCCCCAGAACAAATGTGGCGATCAAATTACCGTCCCCTGGAAATAGCAGCCTAATGGGAAATGCTGACAACTTCTAACCTGAGCCGTGCAAATGGCATTGATAGAATATCTAAAATAAATGAATACAAAAAAAAAAAAAAAAGAAGGAAGGAAAAAGAAAAAGAAAAAGCCCGAGGTATGGGTTTCCTTAACCCAGCAGAACCACGTGGCTCTGAGCCTCCCGTGGAGAGGACAGCCGGAGACTGCCCCGCATCGATGGGCAAGCCTTTGCTGCCCTGTGCATAGTATGGTGTTCTGCCAGCATGGGTCGAAGCAGCAAAACTAGCTCTCTGATGAGGTCTGCTGATCAGGGAGCGATCCGGCCCCCAGCTCTCCCCAGCCACAGCCACAGGACTGTGCCTGCCGGATCACACGGAAGTGTGTGTCATCTTGTATGCAGGAGATCTGGCCTTTACAGAACTTTTTATCTTGTCCAAAGTTCTTTCTGAAAGCAGCATAACAGGTATTTAACCTTCCATTTTAGAGGTAAGGAAACCAGCAACAAGTACAGATCTCATCTAGATTTAGAGTTTAGAGCTCAGACTTTCTATTATTATTATTATTATTATTATTATTATTATTATTATTATATTGTGTTAGTCACCCTACAGTACATCCCTAGTTTTTGATGCAGTGTTCCGTGATTCATTACTTGCATATAACACCCAGTGCTCCATGCAGTATGTGCCCTCCTTACTACCCATCACCAGCCTATCCCATTGCCCCACCCTCCTCCCCCCTGAAGACCTGTTTGTTTGCCAGAGGCCACAGTCTCTCATAGTTCATTCCCCCTTCTGTTTACCGCCCCTTTCTTCTAGACTTTCTGATTCCTAATCCAGTGCCCACCACTCTGGCGCATGCGCCAAAGTAAATGTTTGGAAATGTCAATAACAATGACGATCCTAGAGCAATGATGGCTGGCATTTAGGGAGTGCTCAGCGGGGGAGAGGGGCTGCCGTAGGTATTTTCAGTGATCCTAATTCAGTGAGGTAGAACTGTCATTATCTCCATTTTATGGGTGAAGAAACTAAAGCCCAGAGACGGTAAGTAACTTGTCAGAGGTCGCACAGCTAGCAAGTGGCAGAACTCAGAGCCAGAACGCTCAACCCCTATCCATGAGGCCTTGCCAAGATCAACCTTAAGAGAAAGAGTAACATTTACATGTTTATGTTTCATTTATGTATTTTATTTTATTTATTCATGTTCTTATTTTAAAAGATATTTAGTTACATGGTTTAGAAATTAAGGGAGGTTCACTCAAGAGATGTTTCCAGCAAAATTTGGAAGACTACTTAATAGCATAGAAAAGTATTATCTGATAAACATTTACATATAAAAGCAGGATACAAAACGATAAGCACACAAGAATTAAAACTATGTAAAATAAGCATGGGAACATAGAAAACTGTAAGAAAAAAAAGAAAAGATATTATCAGTAGTTGTGTTGGAGTGGTATGATTATATGAGGTTTTTCTTAATGTTCTCTATTTCCAAATTTTTCATTTAAGGGAATGTGAAAAGCCTCCTCAAAACATAGCTTGACTTAATGCTTTGAAGCTCTAGCATTTGGGGAACCGCAGAGAAAAAATGGTGTTCTAAACAGCAAACAAGGTGGGAGAAGCTTGCGTCTTTCATTTTTATTGTATCAAAACTTCAAGGAATTGGTCTTGATTATACTAGTAAAAATTTGTCCCCACTGCCTCCCCAAAGAAAGAGGGAGAGAGGGAGAGAAGAAAAAGAGAAAGGAAGAAAGAAGGGAGGGAAGGGGAAGGGAGGGAAGGAGGAGAAGCTAAGGGGGCAGATTTTGTTGCACAACAGAAACATTCTATTTCATTGCTTTGTTTGGAAACTGCTTCACAAGACCACAAACACTAATCTCGCTGGGTAATTAAAACAGTGTAAATGTCACTTTTCCAATCTTTGACATTTGGTTTGGGTCCTGACAGGGCACAATGAATTATAGAGAAGGAGTCTCCCTGTTGCGAGCACATGTGTTAATAATCCTGGCACAAGGCTTTAATATTCCTCTAGATATTTGAAAACCTCTGTGTAGCTAGATATACGCCGTTCCTCCAGCACTTTATCACGCGCTGCCTTGCGGCAATTCTTCTATTGCTGTTTAGTATTGTTGTGTGGCTGTCTTGAATCATTCACACTTCCATGTTGAGTCGGGGTTTGCCCTAGACATGGCATCTTTCCTGGGGGCTCCGATGGCGTGCTATTTCTTAGTAACACAATGTCATATCCACCAGAGAAGGTCAACCACGTTTGAATAATGAGAGTAGCTACCATTTATTGATCCCTTACTGTGCGCTGGCTACTGTGTGACCGGCTTCCCAAACACATTTCTCTTTGCAGGAGAAGCTGTGGATGCAGTGGGTAGAGCAGACAGCCAGCCAGCCCAAATCCCAGGTCCACAATTTCCCTGGCCCTGTAACCTTTGACAAATTTTCTCAGCCTTGCTGTTCCTTAGTTTCAGCTTCTGTAAAATGAGGAAAGCATGGTACCTTGCTCCTTAGGGTGGCTACAAAATTAAATGAGTTTGGAATATGTGGAATGCTTGCACGTGGTAGGAAATCCATAAATATTAGCCTTTATGATGGTCATTTGAGCACCGTTACTGTTCATTCTTACAGCAAGGGAAGTCTTGCCTTTCCCACCCTGATTCTCGCCCAGACTTCCCCCGTCCCGGTAGATAGCACCACCTCCCTCCTGATTGTCCAAAACCAAGGCATCATCCTTGATTCTCTACTCAACTCCTCCCGGTCCAATCATTCAACAAGTCCTGTCGGCTTTGCATCTAGAATATCCTGAATCCTCCCACCGGACTCCATGCAGGAGAACAGCATTCTGCAGGTGGCCCCGCCTGGGTTAGGAGCCTGATTCCCACACTTACTACGTGGTGCTGATGGGCAAAGTACTTGAACTCTCACTGGGATAACAATAGAACCTGCATCATAGGGTTGTTGTGAGGACAAAATCAAACAATCCCAGTAAAGCACTTGAAACAATGCCTGAGCAGAGAAACCAGTCAGGCAGTTAGTCCTGGTTGTTGCTCTTACAGCCATGTCCTCGAATTCTGGGCTGGTGCAAGTTGCTATTAGATCTCCCTGGGACTGAGGCAGCCTCCCAGAACTGCTTCAGTTCTCAGCCTTCGACCCTTTCACCACACAGCAGCCAACAGGATCTTGAGAGTATGTACATAAAACCACATCTCACCACTGCTAAGAATCTTTCAAAGGCTTCCATTACACTTGGATAAAATTCCAAACCCTTAGCTCTGGCCTGGAAGTCCCTATGGAAGGTGACCCTGTCTACTCTGACCTCAGACGGGACTATTATCCTCCCTTCCCTATAATCCAGGGGCACTCACCATTTTTTAGTTCCTTGAATGTGCCATGGTTCCGCCTGCCCTAGGGCCTTTGCACTTGCTGTTACTGCTTTCCCCAGAACATTCGTTCTGGCCCCTTCTTGTATTTGCAGATCTCCAGGGCTCCAATGTTTTCTCTTCTGCCAGGATTTCCTTATCTCGGGTCAACACTCCCCAATCTCCAGTCACATCACCCTGCCTCTGGTTCTTTACAGCCACGTTTGACGATATCTTGATGTTTATTTGTTTGCTGACTCATCTTCTGCCTGCCCAGCTAGCATGCAGCTTGTTCCAGTTACAAGGGTGGCATAACAAATCACCCCAAAACTTGTAGCATAAAAGAACCATTTATAATGCTCACGGATTCTGCAGGTAAGAAAGTCGGATAAAGGGCAGCTGATCTCTTAGGACCTCAGGTGGAAGACTCAAAGGCTGGAGGCTGGGATGACAGTGGTTCCTCTGGGCTATTTTTCTGTCTCTATGTGGTTTCTCCATGTGATCCCTCCAGCATAGCAGCAGCAATGTGGCTGGACTTCTGTGTCAGCTCAGGGATCATAAGGCACCTGTCTGGAGAGAGGGCCAGGAGAATGCTGCCTTAACTTTTATGAGCCAGCTTTGAAGGGTATGTAGTGTCACTTCCTCTGGTCACAGGCCTGTCCCATGCGAGGGGAGGAAACATAGACCCTACCTCTCCACGGAGGATTGCCACTGTCCTCATATAAGAAGAGAATGTAGACTATACATACAATTAATATTATTCAGCCTCAAAAAAGAAAAAAAAATCCTGCCTTTGGTGACAACCTGGACAGACCTGGAAGATATTATGCTCAGTGAGATCAGCCAGCCACAAAAAGACAAATATTGTATGATCTCATCTACACTTGGAATCTTAAAAAGTCAAACTCACAGAAGCAGAGAGTAGGTTGGTGGTCGCCATGGGCCAAGGACAGGAGGACATGGGGAGTTAGTGGTCCAAAGGTACAACATTCAGTTATACAAGATGAATGAGTTCTGAAGATCTACTCTCCAACAGTGTCTGTAATGAATAACACTGTATTATATACTTAAAATTTGCCAAGATCTTATGTTAAGTAATCTTACAACAAAAAAATAATAGTAATGGGGACAGGAAGAAACTTTGGGAGGTGATGGATATGTTGATGGCCTTGATGACGGTGACGGTTTCATGGATGTATACTTATTCTCAAACTCATGGAATTGCAGACGTTAAATATGTATAGCTTTTTACATCTCAATCGTACCTCAATAAAGCAGTTAAAAAAATAGACATGTATTCATGATTTGGTTTGCTTTCATTGTTTGTAAGGGTAAGGATGTTTACCAAGAAATAAAATTAAAGTTAAGTTAAAAAAAGAAGAAGGGGGCGCCTGGGTGGCACAGCAGTTAAGCGTCTGCCTTCGGCTCAGGGCGTGATCCCGGCATTATGGGATTGAGCCCCACATGGCTCCTCCGCTGTGAGCCTGCTTCTTCCTCTCCCACTCCCCCTGCTTGTGTTCCCTCTCTCGCTGGCTGTCTCTATCTCTATCGAATAAATAAATAAAATCTTTAAAAAAAAAAAAAGAAGAAGAAGAAGAGACAAGGGGTGGAATATACCAGAATAGCTGTCTTTGAAAAGATAGCCTGCCACAGAGGATATGAATAGACATTTTTCCAAAGAAGACATACAGATGGTCAACAGACACACGAAAAGATGCTCAGCATCACTCATCATCAGGGAAATGCAAATCAAAACCACAGTGAATTGTCACCTCACACCTGTCAGAGTGGCTAAAATCAACAACACACGAGATAACAAGTGGTTGCGAGGATGTGGAGAAAAAAGAACTCTTGTGCACTGTGGGTGGGAATGAACACTGGTGCAGCCACTGTGGAAAACAGTGTGGAGATTCCTCAGAAAACCAAAAAACAGAATTACCATATGATCCAGTCATCGCACTACAGGGTACTTACCCAAGGACTAAAGGATGAGGCGGTAAATGGAATGGACACAATGGAATATTACTCAGCCATAAAAAGAGGAAATCTTGCCATTTGCAACAACATGGATGGATCTAGAGGGTATAATGCTAAATAAAATAAGTCAGAGAAAGACAAATATGATTTCACTCATCTGAGGAATTTAAGAAACAAAACAAACAAACCAAGAAGAAAAGACACAAACAAAACAACAGACTCAACCATAGAGAACAAACTGGTGGTTCCCNGGGGGGGGGGGGGGGGGGGGGGGGGGGGTGAAATAAGAGGAGGGGATTAAGAGCACACTTACCGTGATGAGCGCCGAGAAGTATACAAAATTGTTGAATCATTTATATTGCATGACTGAAACTAATATAACACTGGATGTGAATTACACTTGAAAAAAAGTAAATCAATAAAATGGAGCACTGAGTTTAAGTAAATAAACTAAAAAACAAAACAAAACAAAACCAACTCAAAAAAACCCAAATAACGGAAAAGCAAATCCAGCCCGCTGCAAAGCTCCAGGTTGGCAGCGACCTTGCCTTGTTCACACATACTCACAGCCCTAGAGCAGTGCCCGGCACGTAATAGGGGTGCAATAAACCTTTATTGAATCAAAGAATGAAACGCTCTATGATGTAAATATTATCATTTTCATTTGACAGATGGAAAATATTGAGACTCCATGAAGGGCTTGGGTAGAAATTCAGGAGAGGCTGTTGGACTGACTCCAACAGCTGTTTCTTAAAAAAATGATATACTCCATTCCCTCCCCAGTGTTGAAAACTGAATAAATGAATAAAAGCATAAAGGATGAGTTATTCTATTTTTTCCCTGGTGAAATCATTCTGAAATCACTGATTAACACTCAGGTTCTATCAAGTCTTCTGACTCCCTTGCCAGATTTTTCTTTCCCAGATGTTTTAATACTGATTCTTCTTCTTTTTTTTTTTTTAATAGGCTCCAGACCTAGCATGGAGCCCAACCCAGGGCTTGATCTCCCGACCCTGAGATCGACATCTCAGCTGAGATTAAGAGTTGGGTGCTTAACTGACGGAGCCACCCAGGGGCCCCAGAGCTGATTCTTAACACTGATATGTACCAAGCATCTTTCTTCAATAACATCATGAAACATCTGTTCTTAGGAAACTTAAGATTACTGTTTCCAGGGAAAAGCCCTGGGAATGGTTAAACAGGACTCTCATTGGACTCCATCCAAGGGATGTCTAAGCAACCTTCAAACTGAAAGCATCTGAAGACTCCTTTTATTGTCACTTTCAGAAGCAGGGCCTTTCCTAGGCTAGTTTCTGGTCTTAGCCGGGGTGGCCTGGCCTGTCTGGGTCATGGTTCAGAGGAAGAGCGCCACCTACTGATGACCCGCTCCACCTTCAACNGAGGAAGAGCGCCACCTCCTGATGACCCGCTCCCCCTTCAACACGACTGCTGTGGGGCTTAGCCCCTCCTGCCGCTACTGTTCGAAGGGTGTGGAGGGGCCTTCTGAGCAGACCAGTGGAATCTCGGTCTTGACTTCCAACTCTAGTATTTGCAGGCACCGTGAGACCAACAGAATCATAGCACATTGAATGTAAGGCAGGTCAATGTGGTTCTGTGAGAAAGGATAATAACTCCAGTGGGAAAAGATTCTTTCCAAAATACACATTGCAGGGGCACCCGGGGGGAGGGGCAAATAAATAAATAAAATCTTTAAGAAAAAAAAATACAAATTGCATTTTTCTGGCAAGCCTCTCCATTGAATGTTACTTTATTAAGGAGAATAATCCTATAGCATGTTTAATACCATTCTAGCAAACCATTAGCAAGGTTATTCTTTTCAGTAATGAGGTGGTACCTTCACTTCCATTTCATGTGTTCCATGAGAAGTTCCAATGCATAACATAGGGCAAGAAAGACCAACCTCAAATAGTTCTTGGTTCCACTAGGAAGCTTGTAGCTACAAGTAACAAGCTATGGCAACCTGACCAAGTAAATCGTTCATGTGGTATGATTCCATCTATGTGAAGTCCTAGAACAGGCAAAACAAATATATGGTGATAGAAACTAGAACAGTGTCTGGGACAAGGGATAGGGAGGAGTTAATTGCAAAAAGACACCAAAGAAGTTCTGTGGTATTGAAAATGCCTATATCTTGATGCGATTGGGGTTACTCAGATGTACGTATTAGTCAAAACTCACTGGAGGGTACAATGAGGATTTGCACATTTCACTTACATACATTTTTCCTAGAAGAGAAAAAAAAGAGATGTAAATAAAACTGAACTCCGGGGCACCTGGGTGGCTCAGTCGGTTGGGCATCTGCCTTTGGCTCCGGTCATGGTCCCGGGGAACTGGGATCGAGCCCCGCGGGGAGCCTGCTTCTCCCTCTGCCTGCCCCTCCCCCTGCTTGTGCTCTCTCGCTCAGATAAATAAAATCTTTAAAAAGTATATATTGAGCTCTAGTTAATGACTCGCATGCAGAAGTGTTTAGGAATGAAGTGTACGGATGTCTGGCGCCTACTCAAGTCCGCGAAAAAACCAGATGAACTGCAGATACACAGAGGGGTGGATTGATACGAGATAAACAGGGCGAAACGGTGATCACTGCAGGATTAAGGGCTTATGTATATGGGTGTTCAGCATACCATTCTTTCCACTTCTGAATGTTTGAAAATGTCCACAATAAAGTCAAAGGGGAAATGAAGAACTAAAGAACAAGCCTAACGGAAAAAACACACATCCCCACCTNTGCGGTTCTGGGATCGAGCCCGCATCGGGTTCCCTGCTCAGTGGGAAGCCTGCTTCTCCCTCTCCCACTCCCCCTGCTTGTGTTCCCTCTTTCGTGTCTCTTTCTCTGTCCAAATAAATAAATAAAATCTTTAAGAAAAAAAAATACAAATTGCATTTTTCTGGCAAGCCTCTCCATTGAATGTTACTTTATTAAGGAGAATAATCCTATAGCATGTTTAATACCATTCTAGCAAACCATTAGCAAGGTTATTCTTTTCAGTAATGAGGTGGTACCTTCACTTCCATTTCATGTGTTCCATGAGAAGTTCCAATGCATAACATAGGGCAAGAAAGACCAACCTCAAATAGTTCTTGGTTCCACTAGGAAGCTTGTAGCTACAAGTAACAAGCTATGGCAACCTGACCAAGTAAATCGTTCATGTGGTATGATTCCATCTATGTGAAGTCCTAGAACAGGCAAAACAAATATATGGTGATAGAAACTAGAACAGTGTCTGGGACAAGGGATAGGGAGGAGTTAATTGCAAAAAGACACCAAAGAAGTTCTGTGGTATTGAAAATGCCTATATCTTGATGCGATTGGGGTTACTCAGATGTACGTATTAGTCAAAACTCACTGGAGGGTACAATGAGGATTTGCACATTTCACTTACATACATTTTTCCTAGAAGAGAAAAAAAAGAGATGTAAATAAAACTGAACTCCGGGGCACCTGGGTGGCTCAGTCGGTTGGGCATCTGCCTTTGGCTCCGGTCATGGTCCCGGGGAACTGGGATCGAGCCCCGCGGGGAGCCTGCTTCTCCCTCTGCCTGCCCCTCCCCCTGCTTGTGCTCTCTCGCTCAGATAAATAAAATCTTTAAAAAGTATATATTGAGCTCTAGTTAATGACTCGCATGCAGAAGTGTTTAGGAATGAAGTGTACGGATGTCTGGCGCCTACTCAAGTCCGCGAAAAAACCAGATGAACTGCAGATACACAGAGGGGTGGATTGATACGAGATAAACAGGGCGAAACGGTGATCACTGCAGGATTAAGGGCTTATGTATATGGGTGTTCAGCATACCATTCTTTCCACTTCTGAATGTTTGAAAATGTCCACAATAAAGTCAAAGGGGAAATGAAGAACTAAAGAACAAGCCTAACGGAAAAAACACACATCCCCACCTTCAGGCTGAAATGACGTAAGAGAATATCAAGTTTGGGTTTCTTTGGGCTGGAATTATCTCAGTTGTCTTAGTAAGAAGGACAGATGGGGGAGTTCGGATGTCACCAATTAACTTTTTTGAGTGAGAAATTGTTCTCATTTGAGGTGCCTCTGAGCTTGCTGGAACATCCCCGCGGTAATGGTGGGACCCCAAATTAAGTTAATAAGGCCAAGAAAGAGGCTACTGCTGTATCAATTACGTGTACCTTTCTCTAACCTCTTGACTAGCAAAAACGCGTCCCAGAATGGCAGGGAGCCTGCCCTTACCCATACCCACCACCGTCCTAGCTTTGTACTGATTTTTTTCAGTGAGAATTCCACCACCACCACCACCCCTCCCCTGCCCCCCAGCATCCCATCTCTGGAAAGAAGCAACACACAAAATTCTTATTTAAAAGAGCCAACATGGGGCGCCTGGGTGGCACAGCGGTTAAGCGTCTGCCTTCAGCTCAGGGAGTGATCCCGGTGTTATGGGATCGAGCCCCACATCAGGCTCCTCCGCTATGAGCCTGCTTCTTCCTCTCCCACTCCCCCTGCTTGTGTTCCCTCTCTCGCTGGCTGTCTCTATCTCTGCCAAATAAATAAAATCTTAAAAAAAATAAATAAATAAAATAAAAGAGCCAACAAAGTTTTTTAAGCCATCAAATGAGTTAAGCGAAGATGAACCAGAAGTATGCGAATTAAATTTCCCCTCAAGTCCTATAGAAATCCAATAAATAAATTAAATGCATGTGGATTTAAAAATTAAAGGCCGAGAAGGCTTGAGGCAAAGTGCATTTGACATTTGAAATAATAGAAACTTGAGAGGCGGCTTGTAGCAAGATGTGCACTTCCCTGGTGTAAAAGGGGGCCTTGGTCACCATTCTGCCCCGACTCTGTGTTTACTGAGCATAATGGCCTTGGGGGAAATTCAATAAAACTCTCCATTGCCAGGTGTGACTTGAGTGCCATCATTTAGACGACAATGGGATCATTTAGACGACAATGCGAGCAGCCTCCCCCTAGGCCCTCCGCCCAGAGGGGCCATGATTACTGAAGCTCTGAGTTTCTTCCATCCTCTCTCCTTTTGGCAGAAGTAGCCTCTAGCTGCAAAGCCTGCTTGCAAAAGGGTCTGGAAATGTGTTGCAAGAACCTGAAAGATGTTCTCTCATGATGACCCAGTAATTCCACCTTGAGGAATTTAGCTTAAGCAAGGAATTCTTTTTTTTTTTTAAAGATTTTATTCATTTATTTGAGAAAGAGACGGAGACAATGGTGCACGAGCGGGGGTAGGGGCAGAGGGACAGGGACAAGCAGGCTCCCGGAGGGGTTCTCTGCAGGGCTCACCCTGGGCCTCCATCCCAGGACCCTGAAATCAGGACCTGAGCTGAAATCAGATGCCCAACCGACGAAGCCACCCAGGTACCCGCCGAAGCAAGGAATTCTAAGATGTGACCAAAGCTGTGTGTACGGGGTATTTGTCACTGTTATTCAATGTAGCAAAAATTTTAAAGCCATCAGATGTCCAACAATAGGGGATTGGATAAATAACTGTTGCAGGTGTTGTTTAAAACAGTAATTAGTGGAACTAGAGGGTATTACGCTAGGCGAAATAAGTCAATCAGAGAAAGGCAATTATCATATGATCTCACTCCTTTGTGGAATTTAAGAAACAAAAGAGGATCATAGGGGAAGGGAGGGAAGAATTAAACAAGACGAAATCAGAGAGGGAGACAAACCAAAAGAGACTCTTAACCGTAGGAAACAAACTGAGGGTTGCTGGAGGGGAGGAGGTGGGGTGGGGGGCTTGGGGTAGCTGGGTGATGGACATTAAGGAGAGTACAGAGTGTAATGGGCACTGGGTATTATATAAGACTGATGAGTCACTGAACTCTACCTCTGAAACTAATACACGATATGTTAATTAATTGAATTTAAATTTAAATTTAGAAAAATTTAAAATAAAAAAAGAAATACTATAAAAGTATATGAAATACTCTTAAAAATGAAAGTCTATTTTATCATTAAAAAATAAATAAATCTTTAAAAAAAAACAGTAGTTAAGACAATAGGTGTGAGTTTGAGACGTGGCTTATCCACTCACTAGCTTTGGTACCTTGGGCCAGTTCTATATGTAACCTCGCTGAGCCTCGGTCTCCTCATCTATCAAATGAAGATGATAGCGTTACCTTAGGGGCCGATTAGAAGGATAAGATAAGACAATATGAATAAAGCCCTATGTAGTGCTTCACCGCTTTAAATGCCTAACTACTGACATTATAATTGTATTACATGTATGTTATAGTATGTACATATATGTGTAGTACAATTTTATATAACTATTACAAATTATATTATTTAAAGAACATTTAATAGTATGGAAAATGCTTATAATAGCTTATTAAATAAAAGAAACAGTACGAAACTGAACATTAAACATAACTCAATTTTATTAAAATAGACATAAGAAAAAAAAGACTAGAGGAAATCATCAAAAATATTATTAATGACCATCATGTCTGATAGGGAGAATATGGACGATTTAAATTCTGTTCTTTATGCTTTCCTCTCTTTTCAAAATTATTAACCTGGATCACATATTACTTTGTGTAAATGCCTTTCAAATAGCATCCATTAGATTATTTTAATAGAGATGACTACAAAGCAAAAGGCAAAAAAAAAAAGAAAGAAGAAAGAAAGAAAGAAAGAAAGAAAGAAAGAAAGAAAGAAAGAAAAGACCCATTTATCTTATCACCCTGAAAACTCTATTGACATTTTTTAAAATAACATAGAAACATGGCTAGAAAATTGAGAGCATGGAGGACAAAACTAATGGCGGAACTTCCCATCTGCTTATACCCTCTGTCTGTCCCCCCGCCCCCCCCCTCCCGCAAGGTAAGTACAGTTAATAGCTTCCTTCAAGCAAGAAAAAAAAAAGAAACCAGGGATCTGTCAGTGTGAACAGAGCCATCTTAACGCTTTCAGTTTTTATCAGATTGTGTTTACATTCTGTTCCAGGCAAACTGGTGCATTTAAAGCCCCTTAACCCTCACTCCAATCTGCGCCTCCCCTGCCCCCTCTGCAGGCACAGCCGGAGTTAGCAGTTCCTTTGGTGAATGCTTGCACATCACTTCCTATGCATCTACTTACTCAACCAACTCTTCACACACAACGTATGGCGCGACTGGGGTCTCCTCTTCTTGATGGAAATGATATCACGCCGTACACGTGAGCTGAACCGTGGTGCAGCCTTCTACAGTATGGATATGCCATAGTTTCTTTACGTTTCCCGTATGGGTGGATATTTAACCAGTCAATGTCTATGTATTATTTTTATAATCAGAATAAAATAGTAATTATTTTTAAGTTTCCTTTGCACTAAATGTAAAATATATACACATGTTGGGTTTTTTAAAAGATATTTATTTGAGAGAGTGTGTGTGCACGGGGGTGGGGGGGCGGAGGGAGAGGGAGAGAGAGAATCTTAAGCAGACTCTCTGCCAAGTGCAGAGCTCGATGGTGGGCTCGGTCTCACAACCCTGAGATCATGACCTCAGCGGAAATCAAGTCTGATGCTTAACCGAATGAGTCACCCAGGTGCCCTTGTATACATTTTAAATGAGATGTTGGAAGCACAAAATTCAAAGTTCACATGGCTTACTTGGGTGGTTTCGTGGTGTTCATCCTACTCTGGACCCTCTGGATGAACCTGGCCTGTGCCATCTCACTCATGCTGGGCCTCAGAAATCGGCATTGCATCCCAAGAGCTGCTCCGGATTCCCTCCAGTTGTACCCCCTGCCCCACCTCGAGGTTTCTCTTCTCTGCACACCTGCCTGCTCTTTTGACCTCCATTTAACCCTATAACCCTATTCCTGCTTCTCCCCCTAGCCTAGGCTAACCACCCTCCCCTTCCTCCTTGGACTTGCTATCTCAGTTAGTCACTGATAGACAAGAAGGAAAGGCAGTTAGGAAAAATGACTTTTTTTCTGTTTTTATGTCTTAACAATAGAAAAATCGATACCTTGGTGCGGGGTGCTGTTGTGACATACACACCTAAAGCATGTGGCTCTGGTTTCATGGCCTGCTTTTCAAGCCATCACAGATTTTCTGTCACTATGTGGGTCTTTCCAATCTCCAAGATCACCTACCTTACTGTCCGCTGTCCAATTAATTAGTGGTGAGTGCCATGTGCCAAGAAAATGCTTTAGAAGCCGTGAAGGTGAAGACCATGTTATGTGGTAGCAAAACATTTGGAAACAAGGGAATGAGTCATTTTTGTTTAGGAAAGAACTTCAGCCATGGTTACTGCTCATGGAACTGACTGGAAGCATGTAGAACAGAAGCCTACTCAGATTTGAGAGGACAATATTGCCAAAGAAACCATAAGCTAGGACTTTGTTCAAGACTTAAACCACTAGTTTTCAACTCGAACAATTTTGGCCCCTGTAGGACATTTGGCAATGTCTGAGACATTTTTTGGTTGTCAAAATTGGAACAGAGATGCCTCTACCCACTGGTGTCTAAAGGATTGAGGCCATGAACATTCTACAATACATAGGCTAGACCCCGTACGACAAAGAATTGTCTGGTCCCAAATGTCAATAGATTAACAGACCACAGAAAACCGTAGATGAGGGAGTTTTCCCCAAGGAATTTAATTTTGGTATAATCAAGAAAGTTCTCCTGCTGCCTGAAAGACACTCTTGCTTAGTGGGATTGTACAATTTTACAATCTAAGGACTATGGACCAGTGACTGCCATGGGACTCCCATTCTGTGCTTTTCTGGATGAGAATGCTTATTGCCTTGCCCAGCCCCCATTCCATCATGGCATGTGGTATATGTGGAGGATGCTAGCAGGTATCTTGTCTTTTTAGCTCACAGGTCAATGAACATCAAATATTGCATCTGGAGTTTGAGATTTAGCTTATCACCTCGATACTCAGGACATTGAGCTAGACCCAGTAACATGACTGGGCTTTGGGTGATCTTCCTAAGGGGCAGGGGGCGTCAGTGTGTTCTCTGCATGAGAAGAAGTGTGAGAAGGTAATTTGGTGGTCAGAAGGGCATATTGCAGAGAGATCCCTGAACCCCAGGCTAGATGACATTTCTCAGTCTCCCTTGTGGTTTAGTATGGCTGTGGACTAACTGCTAACTATGGGTTATACTCACCACTTCCTGGTCTGGCCATTAAAACCCCCCGCCAAACCCTCTCTTCCACTCCCACCCTGCTTGCCCAGGTTGTTGCAGAGGAACGTGGGGAGGGTGAAACCAAATGTTGAAGATGACAGAGTCACAATACGGAAGGAAATTGGATCCCAGAAACATTGAGAGAGAGCTGCCCATTACTCAGAAATATCTACCTATGGCTTTATATGAGCAAGAAATTATTATTCTAATCACTGATAATTCAGGTTTGTCTGTGGCAGTGGCCAGCATTACCTTAACTCATACACCTACAAAAGGTGATCTAGTCCAACCGAGGCCTGGTCTGCAGCTCAATTTTCCTAGTATAACCAATCTCATTTCATGCCACAAATATTGGAGAATCAACACTCAGAGTAACCCTCAGTACACATATAATCGCTTGTTCAATGTCTCCCTCCCTCAGTAGACCATAAACTCTACCAGCAAATGTGTCTCTATTTATTGCTGTTGCCCTCAAACCTAACAGAGCACCCGGCACACTCTAGCCACTCAATACCTATATTTTCACTGAATGAATGAAGTAACTTCATTTTCTTCTAGATGCTGACTGAGGAAGATTCCAAACCACTGATAACAATAGATAGCATTAATTACGTGCTTATGAAGTTATGGATTATTTCATTTTATTCAATATCCAACAAATGTTTGCTGAGTGCCCTTTAGTGTTGCAGGCTGTCTGGATTCAAGGTATACAAACAGGTGAAGATTCCTGTCCTCAAGGAGCTCATGATCTGGAGGATTTCAATATTCACGGCTCTTCCTTTTTATACACAAAAAGCTATGTACCTTGTCTGAGGCCTCACAGTGGGGAAAGGAGTGAGCCATGTGACTCCAGAGCCAAAGTATTAACAGGAAGAAGGGCTGAGAGGGAACAGTGCTGCCTTTTCTGGGGGAGATTTGTAACAAGAAAACCCAGGTACTGTCCAGCTATTTTTGTTACAGGGAATCCCATATCCTCACCTTCTGGGGGACCGTCAATCAACTGACCCTGAATTGCAGAAGGTCATCCTCAAGGGGAGGGAGGTAGGGAGATCTTTGCAGAAACACGAAAGCGCTGGGTGCTTTGCTCAGCTTGTGTATAAAGCTGGTCCTCAAGACCCACACACTGACCTATACCCAAAAATGAATTGTGAAGGCTCACTAGCCAACGCTTGTGTCCCCCTTAAATCGACATGTCGAAATCCTAACCCCCAAAGTGATAGTGTTGGGAGGAAGGGCCTTTGGGAGCTGCTTCGGTCATGGGGGGAGAGTGGTCATGCATGGGATGAGTCCCCTTACAGAAGAGACCCTAGAGGGTGCTCTTTGCCCTCTGCCATGAGAGGGGACAGTGAGAAGAACCAGAAGAGAGCCTTACCAGGCACGTGATCTGTCGGCACCTTGATCTTGGACCTCCAGCTTCCAGGACCATGAGAAATAAATGTCTGTTGTTCACAAGCCATTCCATCTGTGGGACTTTGTTACAGCAGCTGGAGCTGACGGATACAGTGGGGCAGCTCCAAACTGGTTTAGTCGCAGGTGGTCCGGTGGGCAATCAGTGCAGCCTCAGTCATTGGGGGGCAGCTCCAAAGTATGGACTCTAAGAAAAATAAGAGGCTGCCTCAAAAAAGAGAGGAGCTTGAATTTCAAAAGCAGCCCCAAGGGACCCTACAGGCCATGTGAGGGGCCCGACCTGCTCTAGGCACTCAGTTGTTGTTGTTTTTAAGATTTCATTTGGTCATTTGAGAAAGAGAGACAAAGAGAGCACAAGTAAGGGGAGAGGCAGAGGCAGAGGGAGAGGAAGAAGCAGGCTCCCCGCTGAGCTGGGAGCCCAACGTGGGGCTTGATTCCAGGACCTGGAGATCATGACCTGAGCCGAAGGCAGACACCCAACTGTCTGAGCCACCCAGGCGTCCCTAGGCACTCAGTTTTTATTCCTGCAGCTTAGACCCAGGTCCCCGTCCCTTGGCTGCCCTGCCTCTGCGCCCTCTGGCCAGTCACTTCACATCAGTTAAATCTCCCCTTATTGTTTGAGCCGGCTTGAGTTGCTTTTCTGTTATTTGTGAACAAAAGCCTACTCATATACCTTTCCCTCTTCTTTTCCTCCTTTTTGCATGGTTGTTTTTTTAAGTGTTGAAAACTGCTGATGGGGGAACCTGATTACATGACTTTGACACTCTTTCCACTGTTGAAACTGTGCCAGAAGCAGAGAAAAAGGCAAGGGGGCCTCTGTTCCTGGCGTATATGGAATCCAGAGATTCCTCAAAGTCTGTCTTGGGTTCACACCACACGTTACTCCGTTACTCTGGATTTCCTTTCCCGCTGCTCAGGGTGGTGTCGAGAGAAAGAGAGAGAGAAAGAGAGACCACGTGCACACAGAGGTCATTCATACACCTAGATGTAAAGGTGAGAGGTTACTGTCCATTGTTGAGGCAGAAACAATGCTGAAAGAGAAAACAAGAGCAATCGCCCTTACCTGCTTCGTAAGGTGAATCCTGATTATTGTTAGTGCTGGCAGGGACCTAAGACATCCAAGTTCATCCCCATTATTTTGCAGATGAGGACATGAGGCTCAGCAAGGGAAACTCCTGCAGTTAGGTAATGCCAGAGGAGGGAGGGTCTGCACCCCAGCATTTAGGCTCCTAATTGCGGGCTTCTGCGTGACTCAATCTGCCCCAATCAGTTGGGATACCTGGTCCCAGATTGTTAAGCATTTCCTACATTGCTTCTGAATGCGTAAAGATGGATGAGGTTCAAATTAAGAGGGAGGAAACTAAATCAGAGGTGGGGGAGGGGCAAGGGGCGGGAGAGAGAGAGAGTGCACGTGTGTATGGTGCAGAGAGGAAGAGTTGAGTGTTGGGGAGAGTCCCTGCCACCTGACTTGCCTCTTCTGCTCCTACCACTGGGCTTACTGGTCACACCAGCTGCACTTCCCAACACTCATCCCTCCCCGGCCTGCCATTGACAAATTGCATTGATTTACAAAACAGACAACTCTGCAATTGCCTGAGTACATTTAATCTTTTCAAATTAAGCCAACTTCACATTCGGCATACCATATGGAATTCTTCAGGGTGTTTATAAACACAGTTACACTTAAGCCCTCGTCCACTCTGCTTAAACTGTAGCAGAAATAGTAGAGAGAGCCAAAAACATACAGATTGAAGGGACAATCTGCCACAAGTCCAAATCCTTTCAGAGATGGCAAAGATGTTAGCCATTGTCTGGTCCAGAGGCTGCACCCTCGAGGCCCACGGCTGAATTCGGCACACAGATGTGTTGAGTTTGGCTTGCTTTGTATTTCTGAAAATGTTTGTGCCAACATTTAAAAATTGGACGATTTCACATAAAAATCCAGACTTCCTACATCTTTTGAGAAAACTGGAAATGTGGCCATACTGAGTCCTCCTTCCCACACAACAATCAGCTGGAGACGAGTAGAAGTTTCTTCCTCTGCCAGGGGTACCCTTTCCCGTCGGCCGTAATTCTCACCACTCCGCATTGTCTGACATGAGAAGTATCTGCATTACTCCTTGATACATGCCTGACCCTTGTAGGCATTTTCCAACCTTCTCTCAGTTGAGATGTTCATTTAGAGAGGAGGGAACAGAGTCTCCGAATGCAAACATGACCTGCCTAAAGTCACATAACTGGCAAGTGATCCAGCTGGGATCTGGTTCATGGCACACGGTGAAAAAGCTGGGCCAGGATGGTGAAAGCGCAAGGCAGTACCCGAACCCAAGAATTTCCAGACTTGCCAGAAAGAGCTTCAGACTTCCTCAGCCCATGGAGTTGGGTGTGGGGAGGATGGAAGAAGACAAGCCAATTTCACCTGTATATTGATGACTTCAGTTTAGTTGAGAAGATGAGCTACTTGACGGCCTTCGTTCATTATAGACATTCATTCATTCACTTGTGCAACAAATGTTTATTGCCTTTCACGAACTATTTAATCTTGATTCTGGTCCTCAAGGAGCTTATCATTGAGCAGAGAGAAACAGACAAGGAAGCACATGAATTCCAACAGCCCATGCTTCCCTGTTCCAGTCAAATCTGTAGGGAGAAGGCACTACTGTGCAGCGGTTAAGTGTGAGATAATAGAAAATATACATTGGTCTCTGCCCCTGGTTCCTGACGCAGAGCTCCTGAAACTCTTGTAATTTCTTAAGTGATGAAACCAGTGGGAGCATCTTTTGTTGTGATATTTGATCTTTGACGTCAGATCTTAACATGGAGCTCCTGAAACCCTTGTCATTTCTTGGGTGATAGGAGTGTCTTTGTTCTAATGAGGCAACTCTGGGTGGGCTGCTGGATCAGGGCTGGTCACAGGAAAGCTGAACCCTGATTAGAAGCTTGGAATTTTTAGCCCACACCCCCATTCTCTTGAGAAGAAATAAAAACTGAAAATAGAGTTAATGATCAATCATGCCTATGTGATGAAGCCCCTATAAAATTCCAACAGTCTGGGGTTCAGAAAGTGTCCAGGTTGGTGAACAGGTCCAGGAAGTATGTCTGGAGACGACATGGAGATTCCATACCCTTTCTGGATACCTTCCCCTTCTTATCACTTCCCTCTGAATGTTCTTCTATTTCCTTTGTCATATCTTTTCATAATAAATTAGCAAGCTGCTCTAACAAATTCATGGAGTCCAAGGGGGAGGAGGTCATGGGAACCTTCAATTATAGCCAAGTTGGACAGAAGTTGTGGGTCACCTGGTGACTATGACTTGTGATTGGCGTCTGAAGTAGGGAGCAGTGTCCTGGGACTGAGCCCTTACCCTGTGGGATCTGCCACCATCTCCAGGCAGATCATGTCAAAATTGAGTTAAATTATAGGCTGCCCAGCTAGTGTTCATAATTGCTTTGCTGGGAGGAAGCCCATACCCGTGGTGACCAGAAGCGTCAGAAGTGAATTGTTCTGTGTGAGTAGTAAAGGAGAGAGACATGCAGGAGGAGACAGGACTGGGGTTTTGTGGGTTTGTTTGTTTGTTTTTTTAAACACATGAAGGTAACAGTCTGACTTGGATGCAAATGTTCATCCTGTCCCTTCTTAGCTTGGACAGAATGCTTCCCAGCTAAGCCTTGGTGTTCACAGCTATGTGAAATAATTCAATGCCTACACATTGAGTTCTCGTGAGGAAACATTTGAAAAGTTCCTTGCACATGGGGCACCTGTGTGGCTCAGTTGGTTGGGTGTCTGACTCTTGGTTTCAGCTCAGGTCATGATCTCAGAGCCCTGGGATCGAGCCCCGAGTTGCGCTCCACACTCAGAGGGGAGTATGATTGAGGATTCTCTCCCTCTCCTTCTGCCCCTCCTCTCTCTCTCTCTCTCTCTCAAATAAACAAATAAATCTTTTTTTAAAAAAAAGGTGGGGCACCTGGGAAGCTCAGTTGTTAAGCAGCTGCCTTCGGTTCAGGTCATGATCCCAGGGTCTTGGGATCGAGCCCCACACCAGTATCTCTGCTCAGTGAGAAGCCTGCTTCTCCCTCTCCCTCTGCCTGCTGGTCGCCCAACTTGTGCTTGCTCTCTGTCAAATAAATAAATAAAATCTTAAAAAAAAAAAAGGAAAATTCCTCACTAACTGGTGGATTCAATCATTCTTCTGGAATCCTTCCATCCCTCCTCTGCTACTCATTCTTCCTTTCTTCTTCCTTCCCTTTCATTATTCTCTTTCTTTCTTTGGTCCAGACAGTCTTTTAAATTTTGAGATGTTCAAATATTGTCTGGCATCGGAAATCACTGGGCAATGGGCAGGCCTTGCGATGAAAAGTGCCAGCACGCATTAAAATAAGCCCAAGTGGCCTTGACTCTCACCAGCAGTGCATGGTTTGTGTTACTTCTCTGAAGGACAGAAGATTACTAAGGAGTGAATCCTTAATTATTTGGTCTGTTATTTGCATGGCGTATATTGGGTGGTGGTCCTGCTCAGGGGTTCTCACACAAAAAAATTCTTCCGGACCCTGAGCACGCCAGATTCCAAAGTGAAACAAAGGACCAAGAGCCAGAAACTCTTAGGTTTTAATCCCAGGACAGATGCTGGTTCCCTCGTTGGCTCTGGGCAAATTACCTCCCCCCATTGCTTTCCCCACCAGCAATGCAGAAATCAATTATTTCCTGGCCTCACTTGAGAGCTGAGAGACTTAATTAAGCCTTTGGAAGATGGTCGTTAGTTAACCTAATTCTCTCCGTAAGCTAACAATCCTTTGCTTTTCTAATCACACCACCCCAACTTTTCATAAATTAGTCCCCTTTTCCTAAAGTCAGAATGTAGGATGACTCTTCTTTTTACTAATTTGCTTCTATAAATGGCCTTTAATGATATTATTATCACTTTCTCATAAACAGGCACAGGGTAGGAAAATTGTGATGAGCAGCGCACACCTCAGGGAGGCCCAAGACCAAGGGGTGCTGGGGAGAGTCCTATTCCCTCCAGAAGGGAAGAGTTATCTTTGTCCTTGAAACCAGAGAAAGGTCTTGGTTCCCCTGGTCCTTGTGAGCACGCCGACGAGAACCGTGGATTGGATTAAATTTGCTGATTTTGCAGTGACAGGGACAGAGTCCCTCCTGGCCTGAGCGGGGGGCCCTCACACATAGGGTGCAGACCCTGGCTCCTCCATTTCCTAGCTGAGCGACCTCGAGCATTTGCTTAACCTCTCAATCTCTTTAGCTATAAAATGGCAACACCAAAGGCTGCTTCACAGGCTTGTCTGAGGGACGAAGTGCAGCCGTACGAGTTATTCCCCTTTATATTCCCTTTTAGAGGGGCACACACCTGTCCAGTTTCCACAACTAGATTGTGATAAGCCCCTTGACAGCTGGGATTGCTCAAGTGTATCCAGCCTTTCTCAACAGGGGTTCCACAAGAGAATTAAACTCCACAGAAAATTATGTGTGACTATTTACTCAGTTCTCTCAGGGATGATCTATAACGAGCACCATTTTCAATGCAAAAGAGAGAAGTTAACTCATTTTCTACAATGGATGCCTTAGGGTATTAGGGCTTAATTCCTTCCTGAAACCTGGTTAAGAGGCACCGGTAACACTAATCATTATAAAAGATAAACTCCAAACTTTCAGTGGTTTAATATAATAGAAGTTTAGGTCTAAAGGGTGTTCCAAATTGGCAAGAATAAAATAATTCAGAGATTCCAAGCTCTCCAAGCTCATCTGCATTAAAGGGGAAAAGCAGGGAGAAGAGAGGTTTCCCATTCACATCAGCACATGGCCATTCCCAACCACAAGGGTGTCTGGGAAATGTAGTCTCTCTGCAGAGCCCGGAAAAAGAAGAAAATCCTGGCAGGTCTCCACCATATACGGGTATAATCTCCCTGCTATTTAGGCTATCATATAGTATCATACAGGAGGCGAGAGTATTCAATAAGTGTTTGTTAAATTTACGAATGAATCATTCATTCATTCACGTAATCAACCCTCACAACCCGACTCCCTTCATTTATCCTATGTCTTACATCCCCTGAAGTCTCTCTTCCAGCCAGCTGCCCCAGTAAAGCCTTGATAAATTGCTCTGCAGTGTTAAAATGAGTGCTTAGAAGGAACACTTGGCCTCAACTTGCAAAGCCTTGAATCTGAGTCTCTGTTGAATCAATTACCAGCTGGACTAACTGGGGCCAGCTGCTTTTACCTAACATTACAGCAGGTATTCGGTATCCCTTCGTGGACTGTGGAAACAATGGTTTGTGGCCCATCTCGTGGTTTTCGGGAAGACCACAGGGCTTGATATGCTAGGGTTCTTTTGGAAGTGCCCTAAAATGTACATGCTATTCATATTTATTCATGTTATTAGCTGGAAGTGATAGTCAAGTCCCTTCTCCTCGAAGGGAGAAATGTATTGTAAGAGAAAACTCTGAACAGATTTCTAGTGGTGAAATATCAGGTGCTTTCTTGCAAAGCCATGCTTTCTGCTCAACATTCCTTTGTCCTAGTAACTACTAGCGTGATAATAATTTCCATAAATGCCATCAGAGGGGGATCAGAGTACAGGGCTATTGTTTGAACGTGTAGTGACGGCAGGCTCTAGGATAGGCAAGAATGGGCAGCCTGGGCTAGTTATAGCGATGAGATTCAAACCAATCTGGGGACAGGGAAGGAAGGAAAGGAAAGAGGGAAGGAAGGGGCCAGGATAGCGTACCACCCCACACCTGGGTTGTGTGTCTCTGGCAACACAAGGAAACATCAACTGACCCAACTGGATTATTTTCTCCAAAGGGGAAGTACAATGGAGAAAGGGGTAGAAATTCAAGGTGCATAGACTCTTCCGGTGGGGCAAAAGAAGAGAAGGATTTGTCATTTGCCTGGGAACTAATCTAGGTGAATTCTGAATTAAATTGTTCACCCTGCGTGGAACAAGTTTGAAGGGCAACCTGGTGCCACAACCTCAGCCCAGAGGAAGCGAGGGGAGGTGATAAGATAGAAGAGACGGACGTCGTAGAACCAAATAGAGCTGGGTGCAGATCTTCGCTCAGCCACTTACTTCTAGCACGATTGTGGGAAAACCTGAGTTTCAGGAGATAATAATTCCTGTGTCAAAGGCTTGTCCTAAAGACCAGATACAGCAGTGTGCCTGATGGCTACCTAGCACATAGTAGGCACTCAGTCAGCACAGGTAATTCTTACTAAAATAGACCAAGCATCCCTCTGCCCTAATGAGGTAGGGATCGACACACCCACTTCTGGAGGATGGGCTTTGCCAAGATCAGGCTGGGTTTAAAAATCATTGCCTCTGGTGATGGGGGTTTTGGGTGGTTGTGGAGACATCTTTCCTGACTTAATTGGGCATGTATTTGTGCACTTGTGTACTTGGCCTTTGTCTGTCTTTACAACCAAAACATAAGCTTCAAGAGGGCAGCAAGCTTGCGTCTCTTGCTCACGGTGGCTCAGCGTGTGACCCAGCCTTGGACACCACGTGTTCAAGAAATGGCTGTTGGAGGCCAGAACAGGGGGGGAAGCTGGCTGAATGATCCATAAACATTTTAACACTGACAACCTCCAATCCCACCGAGACAGTTGCATCCTGAAACGCAGGTGCCCCTGGGAAAGGCAGCCGTTGACTGAAATGCGCTCTGACGCGTAAAAGACTCCCGGGAGATCCCTGCACGGGGAAAGAGTCTCCAGAGAAGGTGGGCTGGGACGGGGGGCAGGGAAGGAGTGAGCTGGCCTGTCACCTGGGCATGGGAATCCAGGTGTGCGTGGAGGTTGCAAAGAAGCCCTCCCCAACCCCAGCTGCCCAGGACAATCCGATCTGCATGCATCACCCACGCCCTCGGCGCGGCATATCCATCTTCCTTCTCAGCCGTGGTTGTGGGGCAAGGGAGGAAAATACCTTTCAAGACCAGACATGAATCTTGCAGTAAACAAGCTTTACTCTGCCCTGGTGTGTGGGCTTTAATCTTTCATAATACCCAAGGGCAGACTGAAATGCTGAAGGAACGCCCAGGAACGCTGCCATGCTAGGCCAGGCAAACTCTAGCCCTGAAAAACAAACAAATAAAAAAGCATGAAAAGCTGTCAGGAGCCTTTTCTCCGAAAAAGAAGCATGTAGACACACGTTCTGTGTTTGCCGGACCTCCTTTCCTTAACTGCCCCCACCCTGTTTCCCGTGGTGTCTCTCCCTCTCCCCCTGTGGAGGAGGCTAGTTTCACGGTAGGTGGGGACTGACGTGAATAAAGAACCTACTGTGTGTCGGGCACCATGCACCTGCATCATCGGATTGTTCGATTGAACCGGCCTACTGAGCCGCATCGCGGACGGTTTTCTCTCTACCACATGCTCAGTGTGACCCTCAGCAGTGAGCGCGTCGGAGATCACACAGCCACCTGACCAGCTCTCGGCCACACGGTACCAGTCACACTACCTAATTATTTTGAGTTTCATTCAAACTGGGGAATATTTTCTTGTCAGTGGATAATCCACGCTCTTGAATATCCATTAATATCATTTCTTATGGAAATAATTAAAAGATTTTATTTATTTATTTATTATTTATTTATTTATTTATTTAACAGAGAGAGAGAGAGAGCAAGCACAAGCAGGGGGAGCAGGAGAGGGAAGCAGGCTCCCCGCTGAGCAGGGCTCCATCCCAGCACCCTGGGATCATGACCTGAGCCAAAGGCAGACGTTTAACGGACTGAGCCACCCAGGCACCCCTTACAGAAATAACTAAACACGTACACAGAGACACAGTAATAAGTCTGTGGATTATAGCCTTGTTTGGGATGGCAAAAAAAACCTCAAGTATCCGCTAGTAGAGGTTGGTCAGATAAATTCTGGAGTGCCCACGCAGTAGAATGCCTCATAGATATTGTGACTGTTTTTCTGGCCATGGAAACACGTCGCTGATTAATGATTAAGGGGGGAAGAGCCCAGTTTTCAAACAATACGTAAAATACCATTTTGGCAAAAAAAAAAAAAATACACAGGCCAATATATGCATATACAGCTTTGAGAAGGATGTACGAAAATGAGCAGTTTATCTTTGAATAGCAGGATTAGAGGTCGTTTTTATCTTCTGTGGCTTCTCTGCACTGTAAAATATTTTTCTACAAGGAGCTTGCCTCTCTTGAGCAGTTTGTTTTTAGTTTGCTCTTTTTAGGAGTCATTTTTAGAATGATTAGAAAGCTGCTTTCTAAAACATTTTGCTTGAGGGCCCAGAATTTGGAAACATCTCTATTCTTTTTTAGCCAGTAGTGAAAGGAGAAATAAAAATCCTAGCCAAATACTGACATTTGGCCAATATTGTTTCCTTTTATAATTACATTGTCAATTGCTGATTAAAATGTAAGCGCCTGAAAACAGAAAACATGTCCTTTTTCCCTCTTTAATCCTTGTCCCTTTGTGGTGTTCTCAATGAATATTCATGATGGTTTGATTTCTTCCTCTCAATCCTTTGGTTTTGGGTTTGGGGTTCGCGTCTGGTTTTGTTTCTGTTTCCTATTTTACACGGGAAGCTTATTCATTTGGGCCCTTTTAAATTCAGGTTTCTGAAAATTAGGAAAATGTAGACAAGAGTGAAATTTACTTTTTTTCTCTCTGAATAAAATGAGGGTTGGTTGAGTGAAGTGTCCTTGTAAGCAAATGAGGTGGGAGGGGTGTATTTAACCTACTTGGGAAAATACTTTTGAACTCTTTACAACATCCTTTAGGGCCCAGTTAATTAATGGACTGATTACTAATGATTATAATTCATTGAGTCGATTTGGCAGAATTTCTTCCTGGCAGCACTCTGTTTCCTATCCGTTTGTGTTACTTGTCAGTGTTGAAAGTAACACATCTACTCTGCCTGACGAATAGCACCAATTTTCACTAATTCGGAAACTGTTCAATCATCTGAGCAGCTATTTCATATCTTCCTAATCTTCAGATTTGATGATGCTGTGGAACCCGGTGGAGCCCTCTTTAAAATAAAACGAGGCTGTTACAAATACAAATGCTTTCCCTTCACTAAAATATAGAGCTAGAGAATATAAGGTATGAATGGAAATGGTAACCATGCCCATTGAATAAAAAAATCATCTAAACAGTACAGCAACGTGTAAGATTGTGTTTCTTTTCTCTGTGTGCAGACACGGAGAATTCCTGCCCCGGTCCTGCCTTGTGTCTGCGGAGAGCCACAATCAAAGTTCTGAGAGTCACACACCAGCCCACCTGGGGCTGGGACCCTTTCTTGTGTCTGAATGCTGTTTTAACCCTCTAATAACACAGCCTCAGAGCTATCGTGCCTGCTTGGGACCAAAATGCCAAGTTGACAGAGTCGTGGATTTTCCAGTCTGGCATCATGTTTGTTTCCTGTTCAGTAGGTTTCTTTATTTTGTTTGCCAAAAGCAAACTTTACTTGTCTTCCCACTGACAGCATGCCTATCTGGTAATTATTTCCTTCACCTGATAAAACAGGTATGGAATGAGTGCAAGGCTTGATGTTAGGAGCACACGGAGTCTAAAACAGTCCCTCAAGAGGGGTATCGTTCAAGAAAGTAGCCAGTAAGAGGTACTGCTATTGAAATTTAAATCACTAAAACTAAATAAAATTGAAAATCCAGTTCCTCTGATGCATAGCCACATTTCAGATGCTCGCTTTTCAATAAGCATGATGTTGGTCATGGCTACCATTTTGGAACACACAGATGGAAGATATTTCCACTGCTGGAGAAGGTTCAGTACTGGACAGAACTATTCTAGAGTCTGAAAAGAGACAAGCAACACAAAACCATCAGTGAAACGGCTCCCTCGCAATATAAATGTACATTTGAGTTTGGGCCTCAGACAGCTTACACTTTGTGCAACAGCAATAGCTCAGAAAATCCAGCATAACTGGAAGGAAGCCAAGAATGTATTCCCGGCACCTTCTATCCTGGGGGCTATTACTGTGGAACAAGTCTCCCCGGGGACAGAGAGCCTTAAAAAACAACAGTTACTTCATTATCTCTCCCGATTCTGGGAGTTGGGCTGAGTGAGGCTGTTCCTGGCTCTGTGAGCAGTTCCAAGTGGTGGCCGGGACTGGAGTCGGCGTCTCCTCCCAGTGGCTGGCACCTGGGACCGCCTCAGGGATTTGTCCTAGAGGAAGGGGCAACAGGACCTGGCCGGGGAAGTTGCATCCACATCCTCCACAGAAGTCCTCGCCCTCCCTGACTCAAGAAGGGGGAACACAGGCTACTCCACCAGGAGGGGAGTCGTTGTGGGGTTTGGAGGGTGTGGAGTGGGCGAGCGTGGGAGCTACCATCTGCCGCACCTTCTTGGGACAGGCCAAGTGTCCCTGTTCGCATCACTGCACACCTGGTCGCTGGCCCTAACTGCAGATGAGAGCCCCAGCTGGGGATCGAACACCCTAAAGAAAAAATAATTGTGTAATTTCTGCACCACTTTTTCCTGCCAAAGCACAAATTCTAAATCTTTATTGTGCTATGAGTTTCTTTGGTGATATGGTAGACCCTTAAAAAATGTCTCCAAGGGCATATAATGTGTTGTCCCCTGATTGATCGGATGGGGGGACCACCAAATGTGGGGCGACCAGATCGGTTGGAGGCCAGTGGTGTGGGTGGTGAAAGAGTTCACCCAAGGCAGAGCAAAGGAGATAGAAGTTTCTGGACCGTACCTCGAGGGAGCTGCAGGCAGGGCAGCAGAGCAGAGACTGTCTGCCACGAGGCAGGGGTGGAGGGCTGCAGTTTAAGGGGAAAAGTGAGGAGGTATGGGAATATATGGAGTTTTCCGTGTTTCCTAGGCCCTGGTATAAGTAACGGATTGGTCAGAGAGGGCTTACGGATACTTTGAGGTGGGTCTGCTGATGGGCCTGTTGGTGTTCAGCCAGGGGGTCGCTGTGGGCCCTGCTACCTTACTCAGGTTGGCATCCTTCCAGCTGATTGCCTAAAAGGGGCCTCTACATAAAATAAAAATATAGGAGTTCAAAAGAAACCAGTTACATGGAAACACAGTTACCAAAATAGTTAAGTAACAATTTAGTAAAATATAGAGCAAGCTCTAGCAGCAGGCTTCCTAAGTCTTGTAATTTCCAAGTTCTGATGAACCCAAATGATATTCTGTGATATCTGTAACAATTTTATGTGATTGGAAATATTTGTGATTTTTTTTTAAAGATTTTACTTATTTATTTCAGAGAGAGAGAGAGCACATGAGAGCGAGTGCAAGCATGAACAGGGGGAGGGGCCGAGGAAGAAGCAGACGCCACGCTGAGCGGGAAGCCTGATGTGGGGCTGGATCCTGATCTGAGCCAAAAGCAGATGCTTAACTGCCTGAGCCACCCAGGGGTCCTGTGATTTCTACTGATATCAAATTCAACAAATTCTGCTAAAATTATTGTGGTTGTTGCCTACATTCATATTTAAAGAAATGTTAAATTTTCAGTTAATGGTTAATAAAAATAAAGATGTGATTGTGTTTCTCTCCCAGGTTTGCCAGTCGCTGAATCTGTCTTGCTTACGAACCTCTGAGGTATAGGGAGGTGAGGTTGGGGCTGGGGTTCTTAGACCAACAGAGTAACGAAAGGCTTTGGGACATAATAATGTGAGGGATAGGCTGGGTGCAGGGTAGGTAGAGGGTAGGGAGACTGGAAAACCTGCTCAGAGCAAAAAAGTAAAGAGGATGGGGAGAAGGAGGAGTTCTGGAAAGACAGAAAGCTGGAAACAATGGTCGAAGGTGGAGATCTAAAGAAAAAATTTCCTGGTGAGGACATTCCCTCTGGCTAGGATGGCCAAAGAAACATTTAGATGCCCCACTGGGATTCCCTATACTTGATTTTGCCTTCCCACCCCCAGCCAATGACCTGAAATTACTTACCGTGGCCACATCACGAGCTATGTCCTTTTTCCTGCCAGCCTAGACTTTCTTCCAGCACAGGCAAGCAGAGTTGTGCCACAGCACCTTCCCTGGGCCAACTGGTCCAGTTCCTTCTGGGGGCGCTTGAGGGAACTAATGAACGACGGTGCTCTCCTCTGTGCCCAAATTCTAAATCCAATGAGAGCCAGGAATGAGGAGATGGATGTCAAAACCTCTGCTTTATTGCCACAAAGATCTGGGTTGGAAGGTACAGCTTGGATGTGGACTTCCTGCTTGTCCCTGTCTCAAGCACCATCCACACCCCTTCTAAAGCTGGGTACCTTCAGGGGAAAGATTGAGTCAATAGAAGGCACATTTATCTAGGACCGCTGTTTGGCATTGATCTAGGGAAGGATGGTTGAGGGAGAAGAGGCAGAAAAAGACAAGCACACACGCATATTCACACACACAGAGACACAGACACACACACACACACACATTTAATATTCTTGATGGACCAGTTCCTCCGCATTTAGAAATGTGGGCCAGTGGCTGTCACTCACCAGCCAAGTGATTCACTCCATCTCCAAGGAGAAGAGTTTGGGGTGTGGCAAGAGGCCAGGAGTGCTTAGGGGAAACTCCCTAATGGAATCCCAGGGATGGAGAAGCTCCCCCTTCCCACATCCACGTTTGAAACTGTCCTACCCAGATATAAGCAGTCATTATAATTTTATTCTTACTTATTATGATTATTGAAAGAAGAGGAGGGTCAAGAGGGCTCCCTACCTCTTGCTAGGGACTAAATGAAAAATTTTTTTAAAAAGATTTTATTTATTCATTTTGACAGAGAGAGACAAGCCAGCGAGAGAGGGAACACAAGCAGGGGGAGTGGGAGAGGAAGAAGCAGGCTCCTATCAGAGAGGCCTGATGTGGGGCTCGATCCCAGAACACTGGGATCACGCCCTGAGCCGAAGGCAGACGCTTAATGACTGTGCCACCCAGGCACCCCTAGCTGAAAATTTTTAATGCATAACCTCCTTTAAATTTCCCAGCAATCCTCTATTGTCAATGATTGACCCATCTACCATTTGAAATTGTTGGGTTTTGACTTACAAGAAATGGGAGTTTTGTGTCCATCATCCTAATGGCTCCCCCACTTTACAGGTCAGGTCACCGTGATTTACAGAAATTAAGTGACCTGCCAGGGACCACAGAGCAGGTGAGTGAGCTGCCTGGAACGTAATTCAGGCTTGACGCCAGAGCCCATGGTGTGAACGGCTCCAGCAAAATGGAGGTGTGCTGGGCATCTGGAAATGCACCTGGAGGATTCCGAGGCTCGTTTCCCAGTACAGCAGCGCCCAACTTTTCTCCTCCAGGCCTGTGCCAGGGACTAGAAACAAAGAAATAAATAATCTACAGGTTCTGCCTCCAACGGTGCCTTGCATAGCGTAGATGCTTAATAAATAGTTTTCGTAGGCTAATGACTGAGGTTCCCCTTCTTACACACATTGAATGAGAATGGCCTGCTCTGCTTGGGAGAAGCCTCCCGCCTTCCATCATCCAGCCCTCTACTGTTGACAGAGCTCCTTCGCACAGGCTCTTGGAGCTGGCGTGCTCCTTTGTGCCCCTGATGAAGGGCTGACGCTGATGGCCTAGCCTGGTTCCGGAGAAGAATCTTCTCTGCTCGGAAGTAAGCAGGTCTACAGCAGAAATCCGGGCCAGGGTGGAAGCAGCCTCGGGCCAATGTAGAGAAATGAATGGTAGAGATTGAGATGCGGAGCGATTTCAGGTTCCTTTTCCCATTTTTTCTAAGCATGACTCCGCCTTGGAGATCTCCTTCTCATTTCAAATCACTTCTGGGAAACTGGTCCTCGGGTCCAATCCACACATGACTCTTCAGCTCCAGGGGTCTCTGCTGGCTGTAGGACCCCGGGGCAGGGAGACTGCACCCCAGGCTGGAAGACGGTGCTAGCGGCATCCCAGCCCCTCACTCCCTGTCTCCGGTAGTAGGGTCTGGCCGGTGACCACGTTCTGCCCCCTAACCCCTTGAGAGCGCGTCCGCTTCTGCTGCTGTCTCGAGTCCAGATAGCAATCATCTCTTCCTTTGACTGTTGATTTGTTAAAAACAAAAATCCGATTGTGTCGTCACTTCACTTCAGACCCTCCCAAATGGCTCCCCACTTAGCCTACAACAAAGTCCAGACCACCTCCCCGGTGCCTCCCAAACTCCAGATGCCGCCTCCCTCCATCCCCTTCCCTTCTCTCTCTCTCTCTCTCTCTCTCTCTCTCTCTCTCTCTCTCTCTCTCTCTCGGCTGCAGCCAGCTGGACTTCTTTCACCCACAGATAGGTCATTCTGGAGAGAGCCCTTCGCTAGGCTTTTTTTCATGCACACTGTTCCTCTGCCTCGAACATTCTCCCTGTCTCCAGTCATCTTAGCTGTTCTTTTCTCTGATACTTTCCCCCATGCTCCTTTGGGCTCCGGTATCACCCTGCCCATCCTTCATCCTGACACGTTTCCTGCTCCATTGTTTTTCCTTCTTCAGTTCTCAATAGATGGGCCTGAGTTGTGGTAGAGTTTCGGTAAATACTTCTTGAATGAACAGATGAATGAGTGAATAAATAAAAGATGAAATCAAAGATCCGCGCTGCAGAGGATTGAAAGGTCTTTAGGATATGTAGCCAGTTAGGGACCCGAGAGAACTGTAGCTCTGGTGTGGGAGAGAGGCACGGAGGCTCTGGGCTTCAATAGCACACGCGGATCTGGGGGGATCCAAAACCTAAGGGAAGCCTCGGCCCCCACTAGACTGTAGTATGTCATGGGTAGATTCCCAATTGCCCAGTACATGGCAGTGACTGGTCAATTAAGATTCACTCTTCATCCTACAATTTTAATCCATTCAGTAACACCAGGTCTCAGTCCCATCAAAAGTGCCATCTAACTCCTTGATTCATTTTTTTTTTAAGATTTTACTTATTTTAGAGAGAGAGTGCATGAGTGCGGGGGGGCAAGTAGGTCTAGAGGGAGAGAGAGAAGCAGACTCCCCACTGAGCAGGGAAACCATGGGGCTTGATTCCAGGACCCTGGGATTATGACCTGAGCCGAAGGCAGACCCTTAACCCAATGAGCCACCCAAGCACCATGATTCTTTTTTTTTTTTAAGATTTATTTATTTATTTGAGAGAGCGAGAGTGTGTGTGTATGCACGGGTGAAGGGAGGGGTAGAGAAAGAGAGAGAGAGAGACTCTCCAGCAGACTCCCCGCTGAGCACAGAGCCTGATGCATGACTGGATCCCAGGACTCTGAGATCATGACCTGAGCCGAAACTAAGAGTGGGTCACTTAACCGACTCAGCCCGCCAGGAGCCCCGTCCCTGACTCACTTTTACTCTTCATCTCAAACATAATGAAAGCACGTTTTTCCCAGACTTGAAATGAATGGAAACCTCAATTTCCTGGCTGCCTGAATGAACACTGATGGGGAGAAGCCTTTTTCAAGATCAGTTTTGCTTTAACAATGTCGTGACTGCTATCCCTAAGGGCAGAGACCGTGGTCACCTGCAATCCATGCGGACATCAAGATCACCCACCCTGTAGAGACCAGGGGACAAGAAGCAGTTGTCGCTCAGGCCAAAGAATCTGGATATTGGACTTTTTAAAACCACAAAACTAAGTCTGAACATACTTATTTCCGCCTTCAGGACAACATCAGTGCTTTTAAAACCTATATTTAATATGTAAACTAAGTCCAGCAAGTAAAGCTCCATGACATAAAAGTTCATACAACTAGTTCTTATAACGTAGACCTTCTACAGCCTAAAGATATGATGGCTATAGGTTTGTGGAGCCGAAAGAGAACATTTCCAAGGTCAAGACATCCCGCTGAAGACTGAAGAATAATCCTGCTGATCCCATCCAGTAGCCTTGATGTCATAGAATGAGAGCCAAAAAGACTGGGTCCCAAACCACTAAGTGTTGTGAGAAGGTAATAAACATACAGCACGCATGTATTCAGACTTGGCCTTGTTCCACGAAGCTTAGCTACTAGGCACACATACATTAAAATAGTGAGACATAAATGAGTGTTAAAGCACAAAAATCAGAGAAGTTGCGCCTTAGAATGGGGTATCATGTTTAGGGGAGGGGGGCAATAGAGCACAGTTTTAAAAGCCAGAAAGTTCCATGCATTCTTATAGATAAGCTGCAAATTTAGCTTTGAGCTTTCTGGTGCCCCAAATGAGAAGGGCATATAACTAGTGACATTCAACCTAGTAGCACTGGTTGACTCTTACAGCTGCCCATCTTCGGGGCAGTCCTGGCACAGGAATGCCTCCACTGTCTAGCTGCATTGAGAAATGCCAGATCCTAGCGACACAGGTGTAATGGCTTTATTTTTCCTTGGGTGACTTGATCTTTTCCCATGTCCCTAACTCACATGGTGAAGGTGACATTCTGTCCCTCCCAGGCCTGTCCCGAGGCTCTGAATAGGTTCATCCATTCAACACTTCCTAGTGGCTCACTTTGCGCCAGGCACTTCGCTGGTGTGATGGACATGATGGGCTGTCCAAGACCCCTGCAGGCAGGAAGGACTCCCCTTTAGCTCCGAGAGTGCTGCCGGGATCCAGCCCTCTGCTGGATGGTCAGCTCACCTCCAGAACCCCCTGAGCAGAAGGGAGTCACCTCATCTGGGGTGGCTGACATCTAATGGCTAATCAGTGGGAGGAGTGGGGGGAGGAGGGAGATACAAAAGCCCCACCCCCTCTCTCTCAGCTTGGAACAATTCTGAAGGGACACTGTGGCTTCAGAACACCCCACAGAGTTGTCTAGGGGCTCCATGGAGACTGATCACAATTCAACTTCTCTCTCTGCCGAGTCCTGCTTCCTTCTTTTCCCTTCTACAGGCACCAATTCCAGAAGCCCTTCCTTGCAAACCTCAGGAGCTCCACCTGCATCTCAGAGCAAACTTGAAGGAAAGGAAGAAGAGAAGCTACACCTGGTTAGTGGTTACGTTCTTGCTTCCTGTCCAAGAAGTCACTGCAGGAATCAGGAGGGAGGAAGGATGTTCCAGTGTCATAGCATTTGGGAGCGGGGGGTTGGGTCCGGCTCCCACCATCCCTCATCTCTCTCCCCATTCTCCTCCCTGCTGGGGGTCCAGGTTCTCAGGCTCCCTCCCTCCTTTCTCTCTCCTTATCAAAAACTAATCTTGGGCTAAGTTTTCCTACACTTAAAATGAGGGAAATGGACTAAATGGTTGTAAGCTCTATAGTTAACGACTCTTTGAACATTTTAAAACATAGTCATGTTCTTTTAAATCTCAACCCCTTATTTCAGAGAGTGCCAATTTATGCAGACGCAAACTAAAGGACATCACAATGTACGATTTATTTTTTCAATACGCTATATTTTAGTAAATACATTTACGTCACCATCATTGAAGAACATTCAATGAGTGCCTGCCAGATGTATCGTATAGCACTTGAAAAATCAGCAATTGTTGAGATGTTGACATGTTTAAATTTGGCTCGTATTACATGAAGCAAATGAGAGCGCATAACTTAGATTGGGAATTACATTCATGCTACATGGCTGTTGTTTCTTCTCCTCTTCTTCTTTTTCTCTTCTTTCAAGCTGCCAGATGGTGTGGATCAAATTATTCTAGAATGCAGAGAGCCTGGATTTCTGCAGATGAGCCTAACAGCAGCATAGACTTTTGCTTCGGTCACTGCGACTCTCGGTGGTGTAATCTGCTCCCACCAGGAACCCCGAGCCTTCCATGCTGCTCGGCTGTCAGGCTGGTTCCAGCAGCATTTTTAAGCGCACTTTGAGAATTTCTGGAATACAACTTTTGTTTTACCTCTTTCACTTATTTGCTTAAAATCTTAGAAATACAAGTTTTATCTTTAGTTTAAAAGATGAACTGGATCACTGACTACATTAAAACATGGTGATTACAGTTCCAGCTTGCACAGTCAGATGGACAGGGATGACATCCAAATTTTATGGAGAGTTTTCTATCTATCCACTTATCTAATCCTCGCAACAGTGTGTCCATTTCATAGGGGAAGAAACGGAGGCACAGACAGGAAGGGCAACTTGCCTAAGGTCACCTGCTAATAAGGGAGAGGCAGTTTGGGTTGCAGAGACCATGTTTTGAACTGCCTCCCTCTGCTGATAGCTCTGTGACTCAGTATCCCCATTAAAATATAGGGATAAGAACATCATCTTCAATATAGGATTGTGAAGTGGGAAGAGGATGCAAGGAAATCCTTTGGCTCCCTGCGAGGCATAGTAAGCTCTAGAATGCATTTGTTACTGTTAAATTTCAAGGAGACTCTGTCAAGGAAAATGCATATATCCCCTAACGTCTCACTATTGTATGTACAATATGGGTATATTACATTACCTACATATTTGTTACATTACGAATGTATATGATGTTTAGGTACGTATTTGATTTATATCTATCTTAATCTGTGTTTCCGCAGAATCACAAGGAAAGAAGGAAAGGATATAAAAGCATGTTGCTGTTTGCAATCAGGAAACTCCAGTAGGAGAGTGGAGAAGCAAGACAAGGAAAGATAGGGAAGGGGGAAATGTAGTCAATTAAGGGTGATTACCAAGAAAGTTGCCACCGATAAAGACCAGAGGGCAATTCTGCTAGAGAATTCTGGAAAGCAGTGCAGACCTCACCCTGGAATTATCTCACCCAAGGGGCCAGGAAGCTGGGGTATTTCTCCAGCAACTTTCCATCTTTCTTTGGCTGTGGGCTACTCCCAGAAGCGTTCACTCTGGCGTCATTCCTGCTTGCTGAGAGTGCTCTCAAGGCCAGAACAAAAAGCCCCAGGTAGGAAGACTCAGGGTTCACAGAGAGCAGCCTTTGGTGTGTTGAAGTGAGGGGGACATTAAGGGAGGGGGCACTTACAGACTGCTCAAATACGCACAGAGGACAACTGGAGATCGATACATAAGGAACTGATATTAGTGGTGGAAAAAAGGGGGATCTGGAGGAATGTGTATGTTCACTATGAACCCTGCTGGACTTTCTGAATTTTGTGATGTGTCAATATCACCCATCCTCAAGGGAACCAAAATGATATTAAAAAATTAAATGGATCCCTGCAGAAATACACAGAAGGCCAACAGGCATGTCTCTAGAGCACCTGGGTACTGTTGACGTTTCGGGCTGGATAATCCCGGCCTATGCATCCTAGGATATATAGCTGCACCCCCGGACTCTACTCATTAGATGCCTGTAGCAACCCCTCCCTGAGTTGGGATCTTCAAAAATGGCCCCAGACATGGCCGAGGGTCCCCGGGGGCTGAATCACTGCCCTGTCCTCACTGAGAACCACTGCTCTGGAGAATCTAATCAGCTTGGACTCTCGTGTAGCTCTCTGATGAGCACAGTGGTCTAAGGTGGCACATCATATCTGGGACATCAGACACCCACTCTACTCCCTAAAAGGAGTGGGTGGGGCTCCTTACGGTTCTCCTTCCTGCCCTTCCCTTTGGCCCTCCCTTCCTCACACTCACCATCCCTCATGTCCTACACACATTTCCCAGGGAACCGCAGAGGACCGTGGGGGTCAGGCGGTCTTGCTGCCGTGGACACCGTAGAACCGTTTCCAGAAGCTGAGCTGAATCAAATGCAGCCCCTGCCTGAAGCAGAGGAGAGCCCAGTTGCAAAAGGAGAGGCTCAGGGAGAGTCGACCGGTCCTCACATCCCACCTGCTGCAAGGGTCTCATTCACTTCATTTATTTGTCTACGATCTGTCAGCCCCTGCTGGAAGCAGCCTCTGCAGAAATGGATACGGTTCTGGTGCTGTCCTCGCCCTTCCTCCAGCACCACGAACAGCGCTGGGTATAAAAGAGGTAGTCCAAAAATGCCTATTGCTCGAATAATTGAATGACTGCAGGACCAACTATTCCGGAACGTTGCAGAAGGAGGAAAGAAAACACGAATGATGGTAAGGGGAAAAGAAGAGGTAAGGCAGGAAGGAGGCGGGGAGATACCATGGAAGGCAGCAGGCCTAGCTGCTCAAAACTAGGATGAGATGGAAGCTCCTCCCCCAAAAAGAAGCTGGGACGCCTTCTCACCAAGTCCTCCCCACCTTCTGTAGTCGCTGCCGGAAGCTGGAGCCCGACCACAATTTGCAGGGTGGAACATTGTCAGAGGGCGGTGACATCTCTGAAATGAACTGATTTCATATGAGTTTGCATCACTCAGTGTCCCATTTACTAGGTCCATGCGCCATTTGCCGCTTTTGCAAACAAGCAATGGGGAGATAAAGGAGTCTTTGTTTCGTCCCAGTGAAGCCAGCTTTTCCTGAGGCTGTGTAGTATGGTTGTCATTGTTTGGGTGATGGTGCAGCCGTGCTCCTTCTTCCTCTCCCATGAGCCAACGACCTATCCCTGCTCCGCAGATGTTGGGGGTGGCTTCCCAACTTCTCCTGGCCAATGGACTCCTAGTCACGACAAGACTCAAGGCCTTAAATGCACTGGCCCATATGGCTTAGTTCTTAACTCTAGTGTCCTTCTAAGGGAAGAACATAGCCTTTTCCCTTGGGCCCCAGAGTGAACCCACATGGAGCTGACCTGAATCTGACTCTCAGCCTGGAGCCTATCCCACAGAACCCACAGCCTGAAGCCAAGTCACCCCACTGAGACCAGCTCAGCTCTCCCAAACCACAGCCAACCCACAGGCCTGCAAGCAAGGGAGTACATGCTGGTTGTAAGCACTGGGTTTGGGGTGGTTTGTTAAGCAGCATGGTTGTGGTAAGAGATGACTGATTTCAATAGTAATTAGCAACGCTTGCTCTGAAGTCAGGCATGAGCTTTCATAATGGCTCTTTCCCTCCTGGCTATATAGCACTGGGCAAGTTAACTTTGCAGTCTCAGATTCCTCATTTATAAAATAGAAGTAATAATAGTGTGACTCTCAGCATTGTTGTGAGGATTAAATGAGATAATCAATACAGAGTGCTTAGCATCGTCCCTGGCCCAGAGTAAACAGTCTATAAATCAGAGGTCACAAATTGAAAGTGTGTTTCAAATAATCCAATGAATTGTCTCTATTGGGATCAATTCTCAGCTGCCAACTGGGAAATTTCATGGAAAAAAGTAATCCAGACTTACAGCTTCTCTTGAAAAGTCAGATCTGGCAACACTGGGCCAGCGTTTCTGTATGGCAACCATGGATAGAGCTAGGGGCAGTACACGTATAGAGTAACAGAAAATGTGACCACCGAGGTTTAAACAATTGAGAGGTTCGTTTTTGTCAGGCAGCAAGACATCCAGGAGTCAGAAGTCCAGGGCTGGCACCAAGACTGAGTGATGCCCTCGGGAGCCTGGGCTCCTCTGTCTTGATGCCCTGCCATCTTTAACATGGTGCTTGGTCCTCATGATGTCAAGGTGGCTGCTGCACATCCAGCTACAGTTCATATGTCTCAGGCCAAAAAAAAAGGACACAATCCCTCCTAGCAAGGCTTTGTCTTTTTTTTTTTTTTAAAAGATTTTATTTTTTATTTATTCGACAGAGATAGAGACAGCCAGCGAGAGAGGGAACACAAGCAGGGGGATTGGGAGAGGAAGAAGCAGGCTCATAGCAGAAGAGCCTGATGTGGGGCTCGATCCCATAACGGCAGGATCACGCCCTGAGCCGAAGGCAGACGCTTAACCGCTGTGCCACCCAGGCGCCCCAAGGCTTTGTCTTTTTATATTGGAAAGAACAACTTCCCAGGAAATTCCACTTACATCTCAAAGATCAGAAGTGAGTCATATTAGCCACCCCTTGCTGCAAGGATGGCTGGGAAATTGATCATCCTGCAATTGCCTGTGTAGTTAAGAAAGACGGGAGTTGGAAAGTTGTTGAATAGTTCTCATTGCACTGCTTCAGTTTAGCACAGACCCTTGCTAGGCAGGATATCGCTTACCTTCCTCCCACCCCCCCGCACCTGTTTTGTTTCCAGTTCCCACCCTAGATGGTGGCTGTTTGTATGATTCTCAGGCACTCGGGGGGTGTCGTTGGGGAGTGTGCTCTGGAGTCTCACCTCCTCACCTCCGGCCTAGACCTTTCTAAGATCACTTGCAGACCTGAACTTCCAGTCTCCCACCCCTCCCCAGTGACTTTGCCCCATTCTTCATCTTTATACAGATGCAATATACAAAATGCACAGCAAACAATGGAAAGTTTCTCTTAAAAGTAGCTCTGACCGTACTAGCCATGTTCTTGCCACAGCCTTGGCCAAAACTGAAAAAATATTCTTTTCCCCCTAACTCCATTTGTCCTCTTTTTCCTTTTGACGGACTGTGATAGTTTCATACCATTTTTCAAGGCAGGCTATTGAAGTTCCAGGAGGTGACCTCTATTTACTACAATAAAATTAGTGATTTATGGAAAGACAGAATTCCACAATTCCCTAAACTCCCCCTCTTATCCCTAACTACTGTGTCAACAAAACACCCAGCATCCGGTATGGTTCAAAGGTCTGAATTGTACAGCAAAATAAATCATTTTTAAAATCCCAGTAGTAATGTATGGTGGGAGCATTCTTAACTTGAATTGAGTAAGGAGGAAGAGAGCAGACGCAGACAACCTTGGCTATAGTATATTACTCAAGGTGATGTGGGGCAGAGAAGATTGGATATTTAATGTCAATGAGACCGTGAGAGGGGGTGAAAAATTCCAAGTTCCACTGGAAAATAAGAAGGAAAAATTCAGGTCCCACAAGCCCTAGCCTATTTTTTCTTTCCTTCCCCTCTCCCTCCACCACTTCCCCTGTTTTCTTACCTTCCTCCTCCTCTTTCTGCCTCCTTTTCTGCTTGCTGCTCTATATTTGTGTCTGCTGTTGAAGGCCCAGCACATTTTTCAGTAGGGTCCTAATTGAAGTTCAGGGTTGACATTCTAATATATGCAGAACCCTGGTTCCAAACTTGCTTATTCCGATGCACTTGATGTCTTGCACTTACATTACAGTGTTCAAACCCAAATCTCTGGAGTGTGCGGAGCTGCCCAGAGTCTGGCCTGAGTTTGTTTCATTTGGTTAAATTTGCCCCGTTTCAAGCTGGTGTCCCCTCTAAGAGGCTCAAGAATGGTGGAAAGAAAAGGTCTGTTGGTTGGGTCATGGGGTAGCTTAGCGGGTCCGGCTGATTCATCACAGCAACTCACTTCAGTTCAAACCATTTATCTGGGCCTCTACTAGATTTAAACACCACGCTAGGTCTGGAGGTGCAAAGACCCACAACATATGATCCTGCCTTCAAGGAGCCCACTGTCTAGGTGAGGTGGCTGACCTCCGAGTGAATTATATACCCCCTCTAGGAAAAGTCTAAATCCCCTAATGCAGGGTTTTGCTTCTTGCTTTTCAACATGCACACAGATCCCCAGGTGCTTCTGAAAATATCAGTTTGGATTCAGTAGATCTGGGAGAGGCCCAAGATTCTGCCCACCTAACAAGGTCCCAGGGGACGGCCCCGCCGCCGGTCCACGGCCACACTTGGAGTAGCTCTGTCCCAGGGCTGGGTATCAGCTCGCAAGGAGCCTAGAGGGTGCTGGGTAAGCCCCAGGGAGCAATTAGAGGCTGCTTCTTCCGCACTTCAGAAGCACGTGGTTGCACTGGGGATGTTATAAACAGGCTTTGCCGGACCCGCTACAGTCCTCTGGTCCTCTGCCCCTGCGTTGCCACAAACCAAAGGAGCATCGTTCAGCGGGGGGCTGCGCCGGGCGGTGGGGGAGCAGTTTCAGGAGACAAGTCTTTGGAAAAGGAAGGAGCAAACCACTGATTAGTATTGCGGGGTGGAAGTGCACTCTGGTTCTTCTTGGGCAGGATTCATTTCTCTCGTTTCTAACTTCCGGGGGGGGAAAGGTGGTTTGGGGGTGCTTTGCAGATTCCATAGCATAGCCCTTTTCCCACATAAACGTTACCACACATGTCAGAAGCCTTACGGCACCGCACACACAGTAGGCGCTCGAGAAGTGCTTAACAGTCTCGAGCAGAAAACACATAGAGCTTGTAGTTCTGTTATTTTGGTGTTTGGGGTTTGTTTTGTTTTTTTTTTTCCTTTTTAAAGCCGAAAACCAGACACTGGGACCTATTTTGTACTTCTCGGTTCCCACTTAGAAAACTCGTTCCTCTCTTATAAAAGATCGTGTTGGGGATGCGGTATGTGCAAAACCCTTAGCAGATCAACGAGTTTCCGGTCCATGAGACTCCAAGCGTGTGCCGTTGTCCTGGCTGTCTATTGCTAGGGCTGATGCTGCGTAACAAACGTATATTGCTCATAAGCAATGTGCTTATTGTTCACGTATCTGTTGGTTAGCTAGGAGCTTCTGCTCATCTGGGCGGGGCTCATTGACCTATCCGGGGGTCATCTCATTGCCTGGACTGAACCATTGGGGTAACCGGGCTCTGTCCATGTGTTCTGCCTTCCAACAGGCTCTCCTGGGCATGTTTTCATGGCAATTGTGGAGGGTGCAAGACGGCAAGCAGAGACACGCAAGTGCTTTTTTTCAAGCCCATGCCTGCGAGATGTCTGCTAAAATTCCATCTGCCAAAGAAAGCCACATGGCTGGGCTAGGGTCAGAGCAGGAGGGCACTGCAAGGTGACACGGCTGAAAAATAGAGCTTTAATGCAATCCGTGAGCACAGTTTGCACATGGAACAGAGGAACTTCACAGTTCATAGTTAGCTGATCCCAGCAACATCTTTGCATACAGCAAACATCTAGCCTTCTCTGCTCTCGCAAAGACAGAACAGCTGCAGAAAGTCCAGGGAAAACAAAGCCATCTGAGAGGAGGGAGAGCAACAGAGTATTTACTGACAATGCTCAATTTGTAATCCACATTTAATTCAGACTCAAAAGGACGTATTTACAATCTGCCAGGTTTTCATATCCCCACCCTTCAGTGGCATCTCTGCAGCAATAGAAATATCAAGCTTTCTGCTGCTTTCAAAAGCGAGGGCCTGCGCTTGCAAGGTAAACAAAGGGTAATGAAACAGCAAATGGCAGAGTGTCAAGTTGTTGGAAGGTGTCTAGCGGGATGCCACGGGGACACGGTTTCATTCTGGTCTCATTTAACATCTTCATTAATGATCTGGAAGAGGGAGTAAACAGCACATTAATTATAATCACAAGTGATGCTAAATTGGGATTTGGTGCCTGCACCAAAGAAAGGGACTCTGAAAGGCCCAGGCAGGAGGGATCCAGCTTGGAAAAGGTGAACAGTGCCCAGGGGGAAAAAAAAATCACAGCACATGGCATTTGGAAGCAGTGAGGCCAAAAGGCGAGGAAGCCACCTGAAATCCTTTCTAGAACAACCTCAGGTATTCACAAATAAACCAAAGGGGGGAAAGTTCATGGCAAGGAGGTGGCATCAGAAAATGAGATCCAAGCAAGCACAAGGGGGAGAGGGGAGAAGGACAGCCATGATTTGGATTATAAACCAGGGAGCAGGGGAGGGCTCGTGACACTTTTTCCCCATAGCTTCCTTCTCCTTCCAGAACATTAGCTCCTGAGAACAGGGATTTGTGCTGATTTGTTTTCTGCTATATCCACAGCACCTGGAACAATGCTTGGACATAGAACTCGCTCAATAAATACTTGTGAAATGCATGCACCTGAATGAATGGTTGGGGAGTGCAGTGTGACGTCTGCAGGACAGAGGCTTTCTCTCCAAGAGGTACGAGCCAGTCAGAGATTGAGTAAAAACCGGAACAAAGAAACAAAACAAAAATTGGAGAAGGGGAGGAAATGAACAAAGTGAAAACCAGGAAAGCTCCTCAGGGAGCAGAGGCCCTATTGGCGTTGTTACACGGAAAAACAATAGTAAGGGCACCTGGGTGGCTCGACTCTTGATTTCCGCTCAGGTCATGACCTCAGGGTCCCGGGATGGAGCTCCACGTGGGGCTTCATGCTCAGTGTGGAGTCCGCTAGAGATTCTTTCTCTCCCTCCTCCTCCGCCCCTCCCCCTGCTCTCTCTCTTAATAAATCAATAAAATCATAAAAAAACCAATAGTATAAAATAGTAATAATATTGGTTATGGGTGTCCGTCACTATTCTAATTGCTTTGTGTGTCTTCTCTCATTTAATCGTCACAATGAAACTATGAGGTTTGTTCTATCATTGACCCTGTTTTATATATGAGGTACAGAAAGATCAAACAGCTTTTCTGAGGTCACATCCAAGGTCGCCCCAGTGGCAGAATGGAAATCTTAACCCTGTTTCATGTTTTTCAGGACCATTTTACATGGCCTGCCATGTGGGTTTAAGGGGAAGGGGGGCAGTGTAAGGCAGAGAGAGCTGGAGAGGGCTGAGGGGAGGGGAGGGGAAGAAGAAGGAAGAAAGGGAGAAAACAAAGAGGAGAAGTAAACAAACACAGAATAGGGCCGTTGACTTTTCTCCACCTCCCACTCAGGGAACCACACGCCAGCCAGCGTGAGCGGAGAGGCTGACACAACACAGCTCTTTTCCCTGGAGGCGGCTCTTGGTCTCTGCCCTAAATATCATTCTAGGATTTAAAGATAGATGCTTTTTCGGTACAAAATGCCCCTTAATTCTAAGCTGAGTCCTTTATCTGGTGTTCAATTGAAGAAACCATCTGTAGTCTTTCTTTATTTTCTTCTTTATTCTTCTATGTCTCATGTGTCCTTTATGTAAGTAAGAAATCTGGAATATTGTATTTTGCATATGGCCTCTTATTCTTTTTCTGTACATTATTCATTATTTTCTGTACATTATTGCATGCCTCTGTCATTTGTATATATTGAGAGTTGAGGACATAAAACCACATATACTGTAATTTATAGATGATTTAAGGGACTTTCAAGGGTAATTTTTTACAGGAATTGTTTTTTGTCCTTCAGTTTGACTTTCAAAATAAAACCCCCTCATGCTGGGCTTCTCCTTCTTTGAAACTACTCTCTGCTGCTTAACATTTTTGCTCGTGGTTCTAATTTTAAAATGATTGTCTTTGTTTTGTCTAATATTTATTATGTGAATACTTGAAGGTCATGGATGTGACCTCTGAAATCACCATCAACTAGAGGGACGTGCTCTGTAGTGGGCCATATTGAACCTACTGCAGAAACAAGCCGTGATGGATGAGACAATCCTGGGAACATCAAGAAACCGGGTTCAGGGGTGCCTGGGTGTCTCAGTCAGTTAAGTGTCAACTCTTGATTTCAGCTCAGGTCATGATCTCAGGGTTGTGAGATCAAGCCCCACATGGGGTTCTGTGCCTGCTTGGGATTCTCTCTCTCCTTCTGTCCCTCCCCTTCCCTCCCCCTCCCATTTGTACTCTCTTTTTTTCTAAAAACAAAAACAAACGAAACAAAACAAAAAAAAAGGGGGTTCAGCCCCCAAGGTACCCAAAAGCGTTCTGGTTTCTGAAGTTTGTCCCCTGCTGGTAGAAGTCTCTTCCTGAAAGAACTCTTTTTTTTTTTTGGCCTGTTCAAATTGAGTTTCTGTCTCTTACAACTCAACAATTCCTTAACAATGCAATGACCTTAGGGTCTGTCCAATTTTTAACAGTCTATGCTTTGATTCTGGCATTCTAATTCTAACAATGATGGGAGAAATGGGTCAGTTTAGAAGTGTTCGGGGGAACATTGTTCCAGGACATTCTCATCCTATGCTCATCTGGAAATTACTGTGAATCAACTCTAAGTTCGATGCCTAAGTTGGGAAAATATGCCATCAGAGAGGAATTCCTAAGGCTGAGTTAAGGTGGTATTAAAAAGTTGCTCCAGGGGCACCTGGGTGGCACAGCAGTTAAGTGTCTGCCTTCGGCTCAGGGCGTGATCCCAGTGTTATGGGATCGAGCCCCACATCAGGCTCCTCCTCTGGAAGCCTGCTTCTTCCTCTCCCACTCCCACTGCTTGTGTTCCCTCTCTCGCTGGCTGTCTCTATCTCTGTCAAATAAATAAATAAAATCTTTAAATAAATAAATAAAAAGTTGTTCCAGTGGGCGTTAAGATGGCGGAGGAGTAGGGGACCCCTTTTTCAGCTGGTCCCCTGAGTCGAGCTGGATAGGTACCAGACCATCCTGAACATCCACGGAATCAGCCTGAGACTCAGGAAGATACATCTGGATCTCTACAAATGAACATCTCCAGCGCTGAGTATTAAGGTACGAAGTGGGGAGCCGTGAAACTGTGCACAGATATCAGCCAGGAAGCGGTAGCCACCTGCACGGGGGAGCGGGAGGACTCACAGACGGCACCCGCGAGACAGCAGAATGAGACCGTGAGCCGGGAACACATGCTGCCAGACCGAAACGGAGCTCCGGTGTGATCACTGGATCCAGACTGAGACTGGGAGGTCCGGGAGCGCGCGGGGGTGGCTGGGGGCTGGCAGCTGGCGGCGTTAGAAACACAAAGGACAGAGACGTGCCGGCCCTGGAAGTGAGGGCTGGGACGCTGGGTGTGGGGCGCACATCCTGGGATGCTGCAGGGTTGAGCAACACCAACAGTAACAGAGTTAAAGTGGCCAGAACATCAGTGGACAACGGTCCACGATCCCTCTGTTCTGAGACAGAGGCTGAAATTCGGCCGCTGCTGCTCTGATTCTCAGAAGAGGCACAGCAAACTTCCAGGGAAAGCCGCCAGAGAACAAAAGCCTGGAAATACCAGCTCACAGCATGCCCATTCCCATCCCCCCTCGCAGGGGACACGGAGACTCTACCCAAACAGGGTTTCCTGAGTATCGGTGCGGCAGGCCCCTCCCCCAGAAGGCAGGCTGAAAAGTCAAGAAGCCCACATCCCTAAGATCCCTATAAAATAAGGGCGCATGGCCTGGGTCCCGGTCAATAATTTGGGC
>NC_048228.1:91464302-91477447 GCF_002007445.2 Ailuropoda melanoleuca
AATAGAAGCATTGTCCACAATAGCTAAATCGTGGAAGGAACCGAGATGCCCTTCAACAGATGACTGGATTAAAACGTTGTTGTCCTNGTGGTCCATATATACAATGGAATATTACTCAGCTATCAGAAAGAACGAATTCTCAACATTTGCTGCAACATGGACGGCACTGGAGGAGATAATGCTAAGTGAAATAAGTCAAGCAGAGAAAGACAATTATATGATTTCTCTCATCTATGGAACATAAGAACTAGGAAGATTGGTAGGTAAAGAAAGGGGGGGTAATCAGAAGGGGGAATGAAACATGAGAGACTATGGACTATGAGAAACAAACTGAGGGCTTCAGAGGGGAGGGGGGTGGGGGAATGGGATAGACTGGTGATGGGTAGTAAGGAGGGCACGTATTGCATGGTGCACTGGGTGTTATACGCAACTAATGAATCATCGAACTTGACATCAGAAACCAGGGATGTACTGTATGGTGACTAACATAATATAATAAAAAAAACATTTAAAAAAAAAAGTTGCTCCCCACAAATAAAGGTGACAATCGAAAAGCATTTTCTAGAGGGTGTTCCTGTTAGAATAAGGTGATCATAATATTTACCCTCCAAACTGGTACACTTTTGGGAATGAAAGGGGATGCCTTTAGCAATTATGCAAGGACAATGGTTATGAAACAAGGTAATTACACCTGCGTACAATATGTCTCCACAAAGAGAGTTCCTTGGCCCAAAAAGTTTGCTTACTGTAATTTCCTTCATGAGGGTCATAGGACCCATTCTGTTCAAAGCTCTGAGTCCTACAGTAAGGAAACCCACTAAATTTTACCTAAACCCAGCATTTCCATGCCAACGGGATTATGAAATCTTTCTTTTCTTTTCTTTTTTTCTTCCCCGCCCTCCCTCCTCCTCCTCCATTGAAATCTTTATTCTCGACAACACTTACTACCACCCCAAAGACTCAGTGTTCCATAGAATATACTTCAGAAAAGGTTGACCTTGAACATGTCTTATTCAGATACAGTGTAACCGGCTCTCTAAGTGAATGACCCAAATCTAAGGCCTCCAAAACAAAAATATCTTCCCACCAAGCTCTCATTTGCCTGAAATGTCTGCCACTATTTTCTTCTTTAAAGACCTTTTAAAGGACATGTGCAATGTAATGGGGTTAGGCATATGTCATCTGGAAGGAATAACTCATTAGCTAGCTAAACATTAGAGATAGCTAGTTTATCTGAACAGCCACTTACCACCCATAGATTCCAGCAGAGAACGGGTCCCCCAGGAATCATCTTCATGGGAGGAATAGGGAAAAGGGTGTGGAGCATGGGACACTGGCTTGGTCTGTGTAGTACTTTAGAGAAGGCTTGGATGAATATGGTTCCCAACCTCTACTCACCAAAGTTCACTTCTCTTTACTTCTTCTCCTGTATCTCTAGTTTTAAAAGACATTGTCTCCCAAATAAACCGAACTGGCTCAGTAGTCGCATTTGTAACTTTGTCATGTTTTCTTCACTTGCTTTTTACCTTCCTTTTTCTGAGGATGCCGCTTCCCAATATCACCCTTGAGGTTCTAAAAAGGGTTTTCATGATCTTCTAAAATCTCACCTTTCTGGGCCTGCAGACTAGCCTAGGGGTGAACCCTTGGGCCAGTTTATGGGTGAACCCCAAGACCAAGCTAAGCCAATCAGAGAACTTCCCTGGGATTGATGATGATGATGATGGTGATAGAAATATAATTGACATAAAATATCCTATTAGTTTCAGGTATACATCACAGTGATTTGATATTTTCATACATTACGAATCATCCCCGTGGTAAGTCTAATTACTACCTGCCACCATACAAAGCTATTACAATATTATTGACTATATTCCCTATGTTGCACATGACATCCCCATGACTTATTTATTTTATAACTGCAAGTTTGTACTTCTTAATCCCCTTCCCCTATTTGCCTGCCCCCCTAGCCACACCCCATCCCAGTAGCCTGTGTCTTATATCTGTAAGTCTGTTTCTGTTCGGTTTTGTTTGTTCTTTTGTTTTTTTAGATGCCACATAAAAGCGAAATCATAAGGTTTGTCTTTTTCCATGGCATGTGTGACATTTGGATCAAAATGAGCAAGTCTCGGTCCCCCTGGGGTCACCAGGGTTGCTGGCAGTGGGCCTCTGAGCTGCCTGCAGCCCTGTTTCCAGCCACATGGAGGAAGCCGCTCTTGGAGCAGATTTCTCAGCTTCTATTGACATTTGGGGTCAGGTAATTTTGTGTTCTGGGGGGTCGTTCTGTGCATCATAGTAAGTTTACTAGCACCCTGACCTCTATCCACTGGATGCCGCTCTCCCCCCAGATATTGCCAAATGCACCCCAGGGGGTAAAATCACTCTCCATCCCTGGCAGAGAACCAGCGGTCTAGAGAACGAAGCCCACCCTCAGTGAAGAGCACAGGAGTAGAGCTCCAGAATGTGAGAGTGTCCTGGTGACATTTAAGGCCCCCGTTTCGGCTGTCCCCGAGGCTCAGCCTACCCTCGTTCTTCCTGTGGATTGATTTCATGAGCCAATAATTCCATTTCTCCCCCCTAAGCCGGCTCAAGTTGAATTTCCCTAGTTGCACACCAGAGTACTGTGTTCATCTATAATGTCCATTTGGATTTTTGACAAACTGAAAATAGCTCACTTCCCGGCTCTCCTCTTCCTCCTGTCCCCCCACCCCCACCAAGCAAGCCCAGGATTACATGTAAAGACCGATATGAATCCTATCCCGGACAGAGAGGTTTGAGGCACGAATGAGGACAGAGGTAGGAAAAAGGAGCCCTGTGCCAAATCCAATGTGCACACCACAGAAACAGTTCCTCTCCTTTCTCCAGCAAGCAGTGGAGGGGGGTTTGCCTAGAGATTTTTTTTCTCCTGAAAAGGGGGATGGGGGTTGTGGAGAAGGGAGAAGTATGTGCTTCTTCAGTGGTGGAAATAAGCTAAACAAAAACTAGAAAGTACAGAAAGCTGATACCTCGGTGTGAGAGGAGGCCTTTCCCCAGGACTGCCACGGGCTACAAGAAATTCCCTGGGTACCAAAGCCAGTAACCACTGCCTACGGGGAAAGAGGAGAGGCTGCGGCCTGTCCTGCCAAACGTTGCCTTCTTGAGCCACCAGGCCCTTGGTCTCTTCAGTAAGACCCCCCACATCAGCCCTAGCACTGAGCTCAGTGGACCACCCATCCCCAGAGTGCATAGGCGCACTGCAAGGTACGGGCTCACAGGCCCAGTTTCCCCATATCTTTGGAGCTCAGGGGCGGGGGCATGTCCTTACGCAGCACACACCAGCATCGTCTGAGGTTGTTAAAATACTGAATGCCTCCACTCTGGTGGATAAATAATGCAATTCTGAGCCAACCTGGCACACCTTTGCAATGCAGTCCCTCCTGTGGAGCCCGATCCTCCAGGAACTGAAGGGTTAATGTGGCACAGCAGGTGACCCCAGGACCCTGCTCCAGAGCTAGGCTGTTGGTGCTTTGGTTGGTGCTGGTGCCTTACTGCTTGTAACATATTTTGAATATCCAATCTGAACAGGAAAATAGGATTCTGGAGAAAAGGGATGAGAAGGTGGTGAAGACTTCTCTTGTTTTCCAATTCTACTTTGCTTTGGAATTATCCTCCATTGTCACTAATTCTTGGCGAATGCCTTTATTCTGCAAGCATTTTGCACTTGCACTTGGACATGAAGGAGGCGGGGCTTCTGCTGTAGGCACTCCCTTGCACGGTGGGCGTGGTGGTAGAGAGCGCAGGTGATGGAGAAGATGCTTTGGCTGGAAGGCTGCTGGGGACTCAGTTGATGGATGGATACCATCATTGCCCCTGGAGGGCCCGCTGGGTTTCTGCAGTTTCCCCAGGAGTTGGGATCCGTCAGCAGTGGGCACCTGCACTCTCTTTTGGTGCTTCCTAATGGGCTGACCTTGGCAAGTCCACCTTGTAGGAATCCAGCTTGCCTCCCACCACAGAGGAAGTACACTCATCATCTGGCCATGTCCGGGCTTTGCTGCAACCCACTGAGCAACCGGGGCCACCTGCGTACCATGGGACTGATGCTATCAAATGGAGCTAAAATTAGACTGGAGGGGGATTCGTTGTGGCAATTTCCTTGGGTTACTTTTACCCTTTCTAATTTAGGCACAGTGAAGCAGAGACACTCCGGCATCCCTCCCTCATTCAATTTATGCTCAGGTCAAGGAGAAACAAACCAACCATTTTAAAACTACTTTTCTTCAGAAGGCAAAGAGAGGGCTATGGATAATGGTGAGCAGAGTTCATTCTGGTCAAAATATAGGAAAGAGCCAAAAAAACAAAAACAAAAAACCCACCTCTTCAATAAATACTCTCTCTCCTTCCTGAATCTATTTGTCCACAGTAGCACCCCATCCCTCTGCCATTCTGACCCCATTAAAGCAGGATCCCATGCTCCTGCAACAGCCAACTATTAACTGATAAGGTTTAACAACTCCCAGTAGGTATTTGCATTTTAATAGAGAATTATTGAAGACCAAAAAGCTTTCAGGATCTAAAAGAACAAAGCACAGAATTAGAGGCTGTGAGGTGGATATTTGGGGGAGCAGAAGATTTTCTAGTTTATTCCCAACTTTGATCATGTTTATTTTGTCCTCTTCACAAGGGTCCCCTATCGTCCAACCCTCCCATGGGTCTCCCCTCCCACCCCACCCTCTTCCCTCCTCACCCTGACACACATACCAGCTGGCAGGGGCTAGTCTGGGGACTGGCTGCTAAACTGAAGAAAATGAGGAGAGATGAGAAAAAGGAAAAAATACAGAATATGGGGGTAGATCTTTGTTTTGTATGGAAGACCGGCCAGTAAGAAGTTCAAGGTACAAGAAAGGCCAAAGGACATTTAGAATATGGATTTTAAGGTGGGGTGTGTGTGTGTGTGCATGTCTCTATTGAGTTAAAAGCGACCCCCATACACTCAAAATATCAGTAAAAGTTTCCTACCCTGTGTCTACATGGCTTTGAGGGAAGGGTCTGTATTTGAGTAAGCAATGCTAGCTGTGGTAGCAGAGAAACCTGAAACAGATAAGCCTTGACTGATACCTGTTTATTTCTCACTCCAGTCACAATCCAACGAGGACTGGGCAGCCACTTTGTGCCTATGCGTTCGAAACACATGGCCTCCCAGGTCAAAGTCCTGTGCCATGTTCAGAATGAAATCAATCAGGCGATGTGGAAAAGGAACAGCTTGCCCCCCAGAAAGGATGTAGAATGGAGGTTGAAAATTACATGGAAGCAAGAAATTGAAACCAGAGGTGGCCAGGAGGAATTTAAAGCCACAAGAGAAAAGTGCAAAAGATTCTGGGAGGGATGTTGATTCCGGACAGAAGTGAGATAAGAACTTGGGTTATTATCTGTGGTTTTCCAGGAAAAATGGGAGCCCAACTCCCATCATTTCTACTCCGTGTACAAGACCGCAAAAGGACACAGGCTAAAAAACCACTGGGCACGAAGTGGCAGGAGCATCCCTGAATGGTGACTCTAGCGTCATTCTCCGTAACAGGACACAAGATGTGCAAAAGCACTGCCTGATGGGGAACACCGCTCTCAGACCAGGTCCCAAGTGAAGAGACCCTTTCCACTGAAGGGGGTTAAAACAGGAAACAGCAACTGGACCAACGGGAGAGCAGGAAGTACGTGATTAACACCCCAAGAGATGTAGCCACAGTAGAAACCTTAAAGAGAAAGCTGGACAGGACCTCAGGGACAGCTCTGCCCCACCACGGAAACCACAGCTGGTCTAGTTTGGCTCTACAGGATTAATGGCCAACAGGGGGAGAACTTAGCGTAGGGAGAGGGAATCACAGACCCAGGAGATTAGACCCAAAATTTACATGTAAGATATGAGAGAGCCACACCTTCCTAAAGATCACACGTTAAGGGGATTTCGAACATCGCAAAGCCAAGGACTATCTGCAAATGACAATAAGGGCAGGGGGTGGCTGTGCTAAGATCCATTTCTCCGCCTTTCCCCTCGGCTCTGCTCTGGAACCTGCAAGGTGTGTGCGTGAAGGGGCTGGGAGATGGGCTAACCCTGACCGGCTGCACTCCCCAGGCTGCCCTGTGAGCTGGCTCCCATTGGGTGCAGTAGTGGGAGATTGGAACCCAAGGAAGGGAGAAGCAGGGACAGCCCCTCCAGCTGCAGCACCATCGGCTGGGTCAGAGCTGCCAGCACCTGCCAGACAGGCTCGAGGTGGTTCTGGCATCAACCAGGTGAGCCCAGCCCCTGGGCTCCAGTCCCACTGCCTTCTCCCTTGGTCCCTTCCAAACGGGTGGCTGTGGCTTTCTGCTCTTGCAAATCTCTGGGCCACCTCCCTCTCCCCTTTGTCTTCTCAACTCTTCCATCACCCAACTAACCAATTCCTGCTTTAAACTCCCAATTAAATACTCAGATGGTCCCCACTGCCCTGCTTGAAGCCTGACTGTCCAAACCCTGAGATGGGAAATATTACCACGTGGAATTATAAGGGGATGAGAGGTGGACACACCCATGAAGAAGTGGGGTACAGATGGAAGACCTCCACTCCTCTGCTTGAGGACCCCCACACCGTCAGGGAGAGAGGGTACTAGAAGGTGATACTGGAAGTGATTACGCGTAAGTGCGTGTTTAGTCAAATGTTCAAGCAGCTTTCATTCCAGTATGTGGGTTCAGTTAGCGTCCAATCTTTTTGTATTTGTAATGAATGTAAGCTCAATGAGGTCAGAGGAAGTTTTTTTGTGTGTAACTTTTTTTTTTTTTGGAAATAATTTCAAACACAGAAAAGCAGCAAACATTAAAGATAGTACGAAGAACGTCCTTGTACCCTTTCCCCAGATTCACCTAGCCTTAGCATTTAACCCATATGCTTTGTACTTCACGCCTTCCCTCTTGTATAGAAAACATGTGAGATTTTTTTAAAAGATTTTATTTATTTATTTATTTGAGAGAAAAAGAGAGAGAGAGAGTGCGCGTGAGCGAGGGGAGGGGCAGGGAAAGAGAGAATCCAAAGCGGACTCCACATTGAAAGCAGAGCCCCAACAAGGGGCTCCATCTCACGGCCCTGAGATCATGACCCGAGCCAAAATCAAGAGTCTCACACTCAACCACCTGAGCCACCCAGGCGCCCCCAATGATTATTTTAATTCTATAACTGTATTATTACTTCTAATTACTTCAGTGTATATTTTCCAAGAATTGGGATAGTCTCCTAAATAACAGTACAGTTATCAACTTCAGTACATTTAACTCAGGCAAACGCTTTAGGCTACTTACTATATTCCAATCGACAATTGACCCAATAATGTCAATTGACCCAAAATGTTAATTGACCCAACACTGTCCTTTATAGCATTTCCCCTTCCCAGTTTCAGCCTTTCATTGTATTTTATGACATTGGCATTTTGAAGACTAGAGAGCTTCTCTCTCTCTTTCTCTCTTTCTTTGTCTTTCAGTAGAAGTTTCCTCATGTGGGGTTCATCTGATTATGTCGTCTTGGTTAGATTCAGGGTATGCATTCCCAGCCAGAGTTCACCATAGGTGTTATGTGTCCTTCTCAATAAAGGACATCTGGAAATACACAACATCCACCAGTCCCTCATGGCTGATGTCAGTTTTAATCATCCGATCAAGGTGTTGTCCGATTTCTGCACTGCATAGTTACCGTTCTTTCCCCTAAAACTGATGACCAGTCTCTAGAGAGACACTTAAGCCCATGCAAATCTCCTGTTGCTTATGAAAATTACCTCCTACAAAGCAAGAAACAACAAATGTTGGAGAGGATGTGGAGAAAGGGGATCCCTCTTACACTGTTGCTGGGAATGCAAGTTGGTACAGCCGCTTTGGAAAATAGTGTGGAGGTCCCTCAAAAAGTTAAAACTAGAGTAACCCTATGACCCAGCAATTGCACTACTGGGTATTTACCCCAGAGATACAGATGTAGTGAAGAGAGGGGCCATATGCACCCCAATGTTCATAGTAGCATTGTCCACAATAGCTAAATCGTGGAAGGAACCGAGATGCCCTTCAACAGATGACTGGATTAAGAAGATGTGGTCCATATATACAAATGGAGTATTACTCAGCCATCAGAAGGAATGATTACCCAACATTTGCAGCAACATGGACGGGACTGGAGGAGATTATGCTAAGTGAAATAAGTCAAGCAGAGAAAGACAATTATCATATGGCTTCACTCATTTATGGAACATAAGCAATAGCAGGGAGACCAGTAGGAGAAGGAAGGGAAAAATGAAGTGGGGGAACAGAGTGGGGGGACGAACCATGAGAGATTATGGACTCCAGGAAACAATCTGAGGGCTCCAGAGGGGAGANTTCACTCATTTATGGAACATAAGCAATAGCAGGGAGACCAGTAGGAGAAGGAAGGGAAAAATGAAGTGGGGGGAACAGAGTGGGGGGACGAACCATGAGAGATTATGGACTCCAGGAAACAATCTGAGGGCTTCAGAGGGGAGAAGGGTGGGGCAATGGGATAGGCCGGTGATGGGTATTAAGGAGGGCACATATTGCATGGAGCACTGGGTGTTATACGCAAACAATGAATCATAGAACACTACATCAAAAACAAATGATGTACTGTATGGTGACTAACATTTTTTATACAATAAAAAATTNGGCCGGTGATGGGTATTAAGGAGGGCACATATTGCATGGAGCACTGGGTGTTATACACAAACAATGAATCATAGAACACAACATCAAAAACAAATGATGTACTGTATAGTGACTAACATTTTTTATACAATAAAAAATTAAAAAAAAAAAGAAAATTACGTCCTAGGTTTAGAACCACTGATGATCCTTGCCCGAGCCTACCTTTATTGTGATGCTGGTAAGGGGAAATCTCCAACTTCAGCACTCTGCGCAAATTTATCAGTGCGGCCTTGGCATTTTACTATAAGTAAGAGGCTTCCCTTCTCCCTTGTTTACCTATGCATTATTAAAGTAGATTCATCTATTTCTAATTTTTAATGATTTATAATTCACTGTTGTCTGTGATTATTTGGTACTTAAATGTCCAGGTTTTGCTGGTGGGAACCCTTTTGAGTACGCTCTGTGTCCTTGTGAGGTGCTCTCATCCTTTTTGGGGGTATCTTGTTACTCTCTGAACATTCGAAGCTGTTCAAGGTTCATCTTGGAGTTACCCAGGTCAGGGATTTTTAGCTGCTTGTTCATTGCTGGGTCCTCAGTACCTAGAATCATGCCTGAACATAATAGGTGCTCAATAAATATATGTTGATTATATGAAAAAAAGTTCTTAATTAAAAGCTCTTCAGGTCCTGAGACAGATATCTGTGCTCAGCAAAAGCTAAACGTTCAAGTTAGGATTTTGGTGGCCAAAAGCTTGTGAACCCTGTAACCTACTAATTTTATTTCTAGGAATCAATCCTAAAAGGCATATTTGAAATTAATACATAATCTGTGATTACACAAAGATGTAAATGTAGCAGGTTTGCACAAAGAAAATTTAGGCTCTATGTCCAGAAGCAGGGGAATGAGCAAGTACAACTATGTGACATTCACATGATATAACATAAAACAGTCATTAGAAGTTAGATTTCCAGAGATTTGTTAATAGTGGAAAATGCTTTTGCTCTGATATTAAGGGCAAAATGAGGATACAAAATTGAATATACAGCATATATGAAATACACGAAAATATACCTACAAGAAAAACCAAATGGAAATATAGAAAAATACTTCAGTAGGAATTTCCTGTGTGGTAGGATTATGCATTTTTTCTTCCTTTTTTACTTGACTTTTGCACTTCCAATTTTTCTACGATACGCCTGAATTTCTTTTTTAAATAGTTTACTTTGTTAAAAAGGAAAAAAAAATGAACATGCATGATGAGTAACTAGGTGAGTGGCACCCGTCACGTTTGCTAACATGTTACAGAATCAGTCCTATGTTCTGGAAAGCACTTCGTGACAACCAGACGAGACTAGCTTAGAACAGCTTCAGGACCTTGTTCAAGCGAGAGCGTCTACCCACTACATTGCACCAGCCTCCCTCTATCTGCCAATATCTTGGCCATCCTTCAAGGTGTCTTAGTTTGATTTCCTAAAAAAGCAGAGACAAGGGCTTGGGTGAAGGTGGCTTCGTTGAAAGAGGTAGGCGGAAAGTTGTGTGTTAATGAGCAGGTTACTACCAAGAGTCCCCTGGGGTTCAATCCCTAGGGGGATCACATGAGGACCCATGTAAAACGTGCCACGGAATTGTTCCACTGTGGCATGTAGGCTGGGGTATTGGCCTCCCGCTGCTATCCCACCTTGGTTGAGGGGCTCCTCTGGGGTATTTGCCCTGACACTTGCAGTCTTCCCTGCAAGGAGGTAAGTAAACATTGGTGGTGCTGGAGAAAGCCTCAAGCAGAGGAGCAGAGAGAGACCCTTGAGATGAGAGGCTGCTGACGTTCAGGAACTGCCCAGCATCTGCCAGTGAACCTGAAGGTGGTCCTGGTCTGAACTGGGGCACAGCATCACCGGTGCCCCAGTTCCAATTTATCCCCACGCGGAAGCAGCTTTCAGTCATTTATAAAAGCACCCATCTCTCCCTTCACCAATACTTCCATAGCCCTTTTGTGAATGTGGCCACTACTTTCTGTGTGAGCTTAGGTACCTCTTTATGCCTCAGCTCCCCCACCTGTAAAACGGGGATAATCGTCCCCAGGTAGGTTGCAAAAGTGGCTGCAATTCGTCACCCCTGTGGTATCCATGCTTTTTACAGTATAACGTTACAGTTCCCCTCATCAAGAGGTGGAGCCTGTTCCCCATTCCCTGAATCTAAGTTACCCTTGTAAATTAGCTTTGGCCAAGTGCCAATGCAGCAGAATGGACCACATGCCGGTTTCACGTGTCAGCCTCCAGAGGTTTCTACGCTCCTTGGAATCCTGCCTCTGTCGTGAGAATGCTGCAGGAGGAAAGACCCAGTAAAACGGAGGCAAACCGTTTCATCCGAGACCTTCCCAGCCTGGCCAGTCCCTGGCTGCCCGGATCCAGGAGAGAACCCAGCAGAGGCGTCTCAGCCAACAGCCAGCTGCCCCACAAGCAGACGCTCCCAGCTGATGTGCAGACTTGTAAGCAAAAATAAACGTTGTTGCATGCCGCTGGGCTTTTATGGTTGTTACGCAGTGTTATTATGGTAACCGATACAGCACCGATATTACTACATATTAAAGAAGCCTATAAACGTGCAGGATTGAGCACCGTGCCAGGACCATGATACCCTTTCCTTAAATGTTTATTATTATTGGAATAATATTGTATAATATCTATTATAGTGTGCCATGTTTTCAAATTATTCATATATATATGTGTCAGTTTCTCTGACTAAGCTAGGGGCTCCTGGATGATATAAAACCAGATCCAGTTAATCCTTGATGACATATTTCCCTACACTCAGGAGCCCATAATTCAGGAGAGAGACAGATGTATACATAAAGTCTGTTGTGCGAACCGGAGATAGCAAATGTCCCAAAGTGCTGAACGCAGAGCTTAGCACAAAGAAGATACCCAATAATGATAAAATAAATAATAAGGACCAAGCTTCCGCCATGTCAGGGCATTTTTGGGGAAGGTAAGATTGATAAGGACCAGGCTGGCCATCTCCTCCACCACTTGGAAGCTCAGCTAAGGGAATGATGGGCTTATTTGGTGGTTTTATAGCCATAGCGGCTGCTCAAACTTTCAAGCTCTCTCTTCCTCCAGAGACCAGCATCACATGACGAAGAAACTAATTAGAGCAAGCATGGTGCTCAGAATAAGCGGCCTATTAAAGAAATGTGAGTCAAATGAATGCAAAAGGACATACATTATAAGTATATCCTTAACAAGTATTTATTGTTTGCTTTTCTTCCCCAAATTCAACTTTCCTAGGGGAGTTTATTGTTTGAGAAAAAGCCAGGTAAAAATCAGAATATTTTTACAATATGCCTCCTGGTCCCCACAGAGACACTCTCTGGGGCCAGCAGGCTGCATGAAGCAAGCTCCCAGCAGGAACAGGCAGGCCAAACATGCAGAGCCTGGACAGCAGGTTAACAGAGACTCAGACAAATTCATCTTCATTTCATGTCTTCGACAGCCTCTCAACTTAGGTCAAGTCCAAGGCAAACCACGTAATTTTATTAGAGGCAGGGGAAGGTGGTAGAGAGCACGAAGACTAACTTGGATTCGATTCCCAACTCCATGACCTACCAGTCAGGAGATCTTGCCCTAGTTATTAAATTTCTCTGAGTCTCAATTCCCTCATCTGAAAAGTAGGGATAATAAGAAATCACCTTGCTGAGCCGGTATGAAGACCAGAGAGGCGCCAACGTCTGGGTCATCAGGGCAGGCATGTAGGGACAGGCTAGCCTAGTGGCTAAGCCATCGGGCTCTTGAGCCAGGTGGCCTGTGTTGGTATTCAGTTTGTTACCTGCTCATTGTCCTTAACCTTAACCCCCCTGGACCTCAGATTCTGCAAAATCTGTGAAGTAGGGAAAGTTATTTCTAGCTCTTAAGGTTGTAATGGTTGTAAGGTTGTAATGGTTAAATGAGCTCGAGTAGGACGGTAACTGTATCTGGTACATAGCAAGTACTCAGTAAGTGTTTGCTAGCAGTGTTCTCCAAATAGAATTATTAATAAAAACCTCTGATGACCAGAGACCTCCTCATCATTTCACTTTAGTCCAAATATCAGCTGCAATACATTAGCACATATGCACAAATGGCAAGAGTGGATTTAAGCACGTCATAATTCAGTGAGTCATGATTCCAAATTATAAGCAGAAAAGCACAATTCAATTTTATAGGCAGCTGGGCTGCTAATTAAGAAGAAGCCCTTAATTACAGCACCTGACATAGGAGACCTGTCTCATGCTCACTTGCCTTATTCATCCTCTTTTCTCCTCCCCCAATCTATCGCCCATCTCTCTCTATGCTGATTATTTATTTTCCTGTCTCCATCGAGGGTATGTCAGCTGTCTAGAGACCTAAATACTGAACCTACTCCCTGACTCTAGAATCCACGTGTCTCTGCCTGAAGTAAGAATGGTACTCAACTCCCCAGGCCCGGGTGATGAGGTTAGTGCAACATATGTCAGGGAGCCACAGGGGTT
>NC_048228.1:91477547-91498299 GCF_002007445.2 Ailuropoda melanoleuca
AAGCATCGAACTTTACATCGGAATCTGGGGATGTACTGTATGGTGATTAACATAATATAATAAAAAAAATTTGATGTAGTTTAATGGTTCTTTTAAAAAGTTATTACTAAATAAATGTGCCATCTTCAAACCAATAGTGTCTTCAGATCAAAGAACTATGGTAATTATATTTTACTGTCATATGTGCTTATGGGGGGATGACAGAGTATTTTAATAGACTGTAANGATGTAGTTTAATGGTTCTTTTAAAAAGTTATTACTATATAAATGTGCCATCTTCAAACCAATAGTGTCTTCAGATCAAAGAACTATGGTAATTATATTTTACTGTCATATGTGCTTATGGGGGGATGACAGAGTATTTTAATAGACTGTAATTATAATATATTATCAAATGTGCTATGGAATTTTGATTTAAAATTTATCCATTGTCCTCATTATATTAGTATATTTATCAGAAAATATGTTATGCTTGTTGATCAGGAAGATAAGGTCACGGGTGATAAAATAAAGGACCATAGGACAGAAAAAAGATAATGATTCATTTTCTTTGAAATAGGAGAAGGGAGAAAGAAATTAGATTTCTAAAATGGTAATTTTTAAAAATTTTGTCTTGAAGATAGGTAAATTTTTGTCATAGGAGTAAGGAGAGTTAAAATTAGAGGAAAATGGCTTATTCAGGAAACTGAGTAGTTCAGTGGCTAGATTTTAAAGCTTAGTTTAGGGTAGTGACAGAAGTACACTGGCTTGAGTGGCAGGACCATATGAAGGGGCTTGTGTTTCACTTTATCCTCTACACATGAAAGAATCACAGAAAGATTTAAATTGGGATGTCTCAAGATCAAATATATGTGTTTTAAAAACAAAAAAAAACCAAAAACAACAACTGCGATAGCAGCAGAGAAAATGAATGGGAAAAGAACAAAGCTGGAGGCAGGGAGGCCAATGGAGTCTGTTACTATCAGGGGAGAGATGATGAGGGCCTCAACCAAGTGAGTGGCTGTGCAAATGGATGAGGGAAGTGACTCCTCAGGGTTTCATTCTCTTGTATTCCCATATTCGTCATCATAGTCTTGAATTCTATGTATGGGACCAGAGCACAGAGAGACAAGGGAAATGTATATTATTGGAGATAAAGAAGATAAAGTACAAAAAGTTTATGAATTCAAGGATTTCGTCTTTGGAGAGAAAATTCCCCATTTAAGTTCATTTTGATTTCTTATGGAAGCAATATTCATAAATCAATCCATGTGATCCATCATATTAACTGCTTAAGGGAGAAAACATCACATGATCATATCAAATGAGACAGAAAAGCATTCAACATAATTTAANTTCTGTGTATGGGACCAGAGCACAGAGAGACAAGGGAAATGTATATTATTGGAGATAAAGAAGATAAAGTACAAAAAGTTTATGAATTCAAGGATTTCGTCTTTGGAGAGAAAATTCCCCATTTAAGTTCATTTTGATTTCTTATGGAAGCAATATTCATAAATCAATCGATGTGATCCATCATATTAACTGCTTAAGGGAGAAAACATCACATGATCATATCAAATGAGACAGAAAAGCATTCAACATAATTTAACACCTACTCATAATAAAAACTCTCAGAAAATAAGGAATATAGGAAAATTTCTACAACTTCATAAAGAACATTTACAAAAACTACAGCTAACATCAAACTTAGTTTGAAAGACTGAATGCTTTTCTCCTAAGATCAAGAAAACAATGTTGTCCACTCTTATACCACTGCTCTAAACATAGCACTGGGTGTTCTGGCCAAAGTAGTAATGGGAGAGAAGGAAATAAAAAGGATACCATTAGAAAGAAAGAATTAAAACTTTCTGTTTGCAGATGACATGCTGATCTACACTAAGAAATCACAAGGAATCTATTTAAAAAGCAGAATGAATAAGCAACTATGGCAAGGTTGCAGGATACAAGATCAACATATCAAAATCAATTGTATACTAGTGTACATACTAGTAATTGTACACATACTAGCAATGAATATATGAAAACCAAAATTAAAAATACAATACTACTTACATGGATTGAAAGACTCACCATATTAAAGATGTCAATTCTCTCCAAACTGATACATGGTTTTAGTGCAATTTCTGTCACAATACCAGCAAGATTTCTTGTAGATACAGACAAGTTAATTCTAGAATTTATATAGAAAGGCACAGAAAGTAGGATAGCTAAAACCCTTCTAAAAAAGAAGAAAATAGAAGGAATCACTCTACCTGATTTCAAGACTTACTATATAGCTATAGTAATCAGGGTTGTGTGGTATTGGCAGAGGGATAGACACATAGATGGGGGGAACAATACAGAGGACCCAGAAGAGCTCTACTCAAGTACAGTCAGCTTATTTTTGATAAAGGCCAAGTGCTATTCAGTAGAGGAAAGATAGTCTTTTAGATAAATGGCACCAGAACAATTGGATATCCATGGGCAAAAGACAAAACAAGACAAAACCCAAAAAACACGAAATGAACTTGACTTCAACCTCACATCTTATACAAAAATAAGCTCAAATGTACCATAGAATTAAATGTAAAATATAAAACTATAAAATTTTTAAAAGATAATGTAGTCTTCAGGACCTAGGACTTAGTGAGGAGTTCTTAGACATAACACCAAAAAGTGCAATCCATAAAAGAAAAAAAACAAGGATAAATTGGACTTCATCAAAATTAAAACTTCACTCTGTGAAAGACTTATTAAGAGGATGAAAAAGCAAGCTAAGGACTGGGAGGAGATATTTGCAAAAAAACCCAAGGTCTCATTTCTGGAATATCCAGAGAATACTTAAAAGACCAGAAATCTGATTAGAAAGTGGGCAAAAGACATGCAGAAACATTTTACCAAAGGGGTTATGTAAGTGGTACATATGCGTATCAGTAGCTATCCAACATCACTGGCCATTAGGGAAATGCAAAGTAACAGTGCAATGAGATATTACTACGTACCTTTCATAACAGCTAAAATTAAAAAAAAAAAGCAGTGATGGCAGTATTAATTTAGTAGGGCTGCCATCACAGATACCAGAGCCTGGGTGGCTGGAATCCACTGTGATTTATTTCTCACAGTTCTGGAGCCTGCAAGTGTCAGATCAAGGTGCTGGCAGGGTTGATTTCCTCCTGACGCCTCTCTGCTGGGCTTAGAGTTGGTTGTCTTCTTCCTGTGTCTTCTTATGGTTTTCCCTCTGCATTTGTCTCTGTCTGAAACTCTTTTTATAAGGACTCCAGTCATATTGGATTAAAGCCCACCCGAATAACCTCGTTATCCTTAATTACCTCTCCAAAGACCGTATCTTCAAATACAGTGACATTTTGACGTACTGGGGTTAGGACTTCAACATGAATTTGGGGGGCACACAATTCAATCTCTAAAAAATACCAGATGCTCAGGAGGTTGTAGAGAAATTGGATCTCTTGTGCATTGCTGGTGGGGATCTAAAATGATACAACCTTCTCCGGGAAAATAGTTTGTCAGTTTCTTAAAAAGCTAAACACACACTTACAATGTAACACAACAATTGCATGCAGGGGCTTTTATTCTAGAGAGAGGAAAACTTACACCTGCGCAACGTAGTAGCATTATTTGTCATAGCCCCAAACAGGAAACAACCAAAATGTTCGTCCTAGGTGAAATGGTAGAACAGACTCTGGTACATCCACACCGTGGAGTAAACTTCAGCAAAGAAAATAAACTACTGATGCTTGTGACCATCTGGAAGGATTTTAAAAAGGTCATGATGAAAAAAAGCCAGTCTCAACAACTCACGTACCGTGTGAGTCCATTTATGTACATTCTTAAAATGACAGTATTATAGATGTGAAAATCAGGTTGGTTTTTTGCCAGAGGCTAGGGAGGGGAGTGGAAGGGGTAAGTGTGACCATAAAGGGTAGCACAAGGGAGATCTTGGAGGGAATGGAATCATTCTTCATCTTGTTCGTGGTGGTTACGTGAATCTACACGTTATTAAATAACACAAAACTACGCGTTGCACCCATGTCAAATCTCTGCTTTTGACATTGTACTGTGGTTATGTAACACGTAACTGTTGTGGGAAACTAGGTAAAAAAAAAAAAAAACAAAAAAAACACAAGAGCTCTCTGTACAGTAGTCTCCCCTTATCCATAGGGATGAGTCTTAAGACCCCCAGTGGATGCTTGAAACTGTTGACAATACCAAATCCTATAGATACTATGATTTTTTCTTTACATACAGACCTATGATAAAGAATAATTTATGAATTGGGCATAGTAAGAGATTAGCAATAGCTAATAATAAAAGAGCATAGTTGTAACTATACTGTAATAAAAGCTATGTGAATGTGGTCTCTCTCAAAATATCTTACCGTACTGCCCTCACTCTTCTTCTCATGACAATGTCAGATGATGAAATGCCTAGGTGATGGGATGAAGCGAGGGGAATGACTTAGGCATTGTGATATAGCATTAGGCTACTATTGACCTCCTCCTCCTCCTCCTCCTTCTTTTTTTTTTTTTGCGTCCCTGGGAGAGCTAGTCTACTTTTGACCTTATGATATGTCAGAAGGAGGATCATCTGCTTCTGGACCGCAGTTGACCGTGGTTAACTGAAACCACAGAACTGTAGATAAGGAGGGACTACTGTATAACCCTTGCAAATTCCTGTGAATGCATAATTATTTTTAAAAAATTTTTAAATCAATGATTAATAAAATAGCAATTTTTTATTTTACTTTTTAAAGATTATTTATTTATTTATTTATTTGAGAGAGAGAGAGCGCGTGGGGGTGTGGGGAGAGGGAGGAGGGAGGGACAGAAGGAGAGGAAGAGAGAATCTCAAGCAGACTCCACACTGAGTGCAGAGCCCAAGTCTGGGCTTGATATCACGACGCTGAGATCATGACCCTGAGATCACGACCTGAGCTGAAACCAAGAGTCGGATGCTTAACTGACTGCACCACCCAGGTGCCCCAATATTTTAAATAAAGACAGAATCCAAAGGGACCGGGATTGGAGTGAGGTGAGTAAGACCATTCATGCAATTGTAGGACTTCATTTAAATTTTTGATATTCTGTTCACCAGTAGATTTATTTTTGCATTAACTGTTTGTTTTTTTTAATGTTGCATTAAAGTATCACTTATCTTGACTACTGGGTTTTTTGTTATCCCCTTAAGTTTTGCACCCAGGACAAGTGCCTCCTTTGCCTCAAACCAATCCCCGATCAGCTGCTCACCATGTGTTGCCAGAGGGTTTTGCTGCTAATGACCACTATGTAAAATGTGAGCATTATTTTACAATGTTTTTAAATTTGATTACAAAAATACTGCATAATCATAAAAAATAATGGTATAAAGTAAAAAATAAACATCTCTCATAGCTTTCTCCTCTCAATCTTGTTTTCAGAAGTAGCCATTATTAACAAATTATGTATTCTCCCAGAGAGTTTTGATATAATTGCATGCAATATATATATGCTATATGTATGCACTTTAAAAAATAAATGGGATCATATGCCACCACTGTTCGCAACTTGCTTCTCTTTTCAATTAGTGATATAACAGACACACTTCTATATCCTCCTATACTAGCACATTCTATTTGAGCTGCACGGAATCCAATGCCTAGCTATATCCTAATTTGGTTAATCAAGTCCCTATTGATAGACATTCAGGATGTATTAGCATTTATTGTTTCAAACCATGCTACAACAACAACAAAAAAATCCCTAAATATATTTTTGCTTGTTTGTTCTTATTTAAGTTTTTTTTATTAATATTGCCAAATTGCCTCTCAAATATATGATGTATCTTTTCACCCTTCACCAATTGTTTCAGGAGGGAAGAGAATCTGTTGCGAACACTGTATGCCATCAATTTAAAAACTTTTTTTTGCTAATCTGATAGGTAAAAAATGTAACATCATTGCTTTATTTTGATACTCTTTTATTATATCTTTATAGGTTTATTAGCCATTTACTGCTTTCCTATGAATTTTATGTTCTTATCCTTTGCCCATCTTTATTGGATCATTAATTTTCTCCATATGGATCAGTATGAACTCTCTGCATATTAAAGAGGTTAATTCTTCATGTGTCATGTATTACAAACACTTTTCTTTCTGTTTCTTGTTTGTTTTTGGTTTTATCTTTGGAAGGTTTTTTTGTTGTTGTTGATTTGTTCTTCTGGGCTTTTTCTTGCAGCATGGAAATTCCAGGTTTAAAAAAATATATAATCAATTTTATCATTAATGGTTTCTTAATATATCAAGCTTAGTATGGCCTTACCCATCCAAACTTATTTTTTTCTTTTTCTTTTTTTTCTTAAAGATTTTATTTATTTACTTGAGAGAGAGATAGCAAGAGAGAGCATGAGCCGGTGGGGGTGGGGGGGTAGAGGGAGAAGCAGACACCCCTCCCCCTCTATGAACAGAGAGCCCCACACGGGGCTTGATTCCCAGGATCCTGGAATCATGACCTGAGCCAAAGGCAGATGCTTAACCAACTGAGCCACCCCGCCACCCCCAAGCTTATTTTTTTCTAATTTACTCATGTTTTCTTCTAGGGTCTTTGTTGTTATTATGGCATTTCTTTGAGAGTTTAAGCCATTGAATTTGCTTGTGAAAGAGATGATGTAGAAATTCAGATGACCTTTGTCAAAAGTTTTTCCATCTTTTACAACATACTTTATTGGATAGACCGTCTTTTACCACTAGTTTTGAGGGGCTAACTTTATCATATAATAATGTTCATATACACTTCCAATCATTTCTGAATTTCCAATACTATTTACTTAGCATGTTAATTACTGGGATTTAATGAAACATTTAAATATTTGATAGGGGTATTTCTTTTCTTTTCTTCCCTTTTTTTAAAGATTTTTTTAAAGTAATCTCTACTTCCAGGGTGGGACTTGAACCTACGACCCTGAGATCAAGAGTCACATGCTCCACCAACTGAGCCAGCCAGGCCCCTCTTTTCTTTCTTCATTTTTAGTTGCAGATTTTTTTCTGGCTCTTCTCTCATGTTTGTTTTTCTAGATGATCATTAGAATAATTGCATTAAGTTTTTAAAAGCCTTGCATTCTGACTGGCCCCACACTAAATTTATAAATTCATTTCAAGACAATTCCTATCTTTTAATATCTTTTTAATAATCTTCATATCTTTTTAATTCTTGGGCAAAAAGAACACAAGTCCATCAATGTATTAAAATCTTCTTGAACAAAATAATATTGCATTATGTTGCATATCTTTGATCTTGAGGAGGGAGAGATTCTACAATTACTGTTTACATTTAACATGAACTAATTCATTCTAGAAGCAATTATGAAGCATCTATTGTCTGTACCACACACCATGTTAAATGATGAAAAGATAATGAAGCAAAGACATGGTCCCCGTCCTGATGTCTTATCAAAAGGTCATTTCTAATACTAAGGACAGTTATATAAGTAATTGTGGAATAATGTAGTGATTGCTATCACAAGGGATATAGGGGATATTGCTATAACATGGAATAAAGGATCACAGAGTTTGAAGAAAAGCTTACTTTCTGTAGCAGTTTGTTGGGGGCTTCCAAGACTTGACTTGTCAACTAGATATTGAGGAAAAGTGAGCGTTGGCCAATAAGGGTATTGTCCATTTATGTGCCTACTGGAGGCTTAATGTTACTCAGAAAGATTGTTTTAGTTAAAAATAACAAAACAAATGAAAAAATGAACACAAATGTATATATAAACAGATTTTCACATATGTGAGTGAATTCTTTAAATCGTAGAGATGTGAATTTTTAACCATCATATGAGACGCAAATACTTTCCCCACCAGCTTTATTAATTTTCAAGGTAAAAAATCCAAAAATTTAAGACAGTTAAATCTGTCATTTCCTGTTTAATTTTTCCTATTGCCTCAATCTTTCAAAAGCCAGCATTTCTCCAAAGATCTTGTAGATGGGGTCCCATTGTGGCCACCACATTTTAACAATCACATGAATTACTGAATAGCATCCAGAAATGATGAGAAATGAAAAGTAGTTTTCTCTTTCTTCACAAGTAAAAATTTAAATAAAACAGACCAAAAAGAGAACGTGTGCTTTGTCTCCAAGAATAATACAGAGGAAGTGAGCAACGATTTTCCATGTCCAATAATTTTGATTGAGAGAAAATGAGTTTACAGCAAAGCAGATAAATTTTGGATGAACATAAGGCAGAATTTACCTGCTAGAACAATAGAATAAAATCCCAAAGAAGATGTGGACCTCCGTTTTCACAGATTTTCCCAAGATAATGGAACTCATTTATACCAATGATTTACAAACAAGAGTTCTTATTTGGAGTATCTTGGAGAAAGTAAGGGAAAGGTAGGGCTGTTAGCAGAGGGCCAAGGGCATGGGGCTATCAGTTTGAACATAAAGATCTGGAAAAACTGGTTTATCCAGTTGACAGATGGGCTGTTGACAGGTGGGGTGCTGATTCAGCTGATAGCTCGAAGTCTCTTCTCAATATCGGCTGAAATTAGTAGTTAAAGGTCAAGTCACATTCTCAAAAATAGTAATTTTGGTCACAGCCTTGTGATTTTGTGATCTGTATTAATTCACGTTTGGCCTTGGACAAATAGGCTCACAGTGAACGTTTTTCCCCTCAAATCCAACATAGTCATGAAATTACATAAAAAGCGAAGAACCAGAAGCATTGAGAATATAATTTTTTTTAAATGAGGGAACAAAAAGCATGTTTTTCTGTGGTTTCAAAATGCTATGCTGGTGGGGAAATTAGACAAAAATAGTTTAGCACATTCTCAAACTCTCAAATTAACCAAATTTCTTTTCGTTGGCCAGGCATATTCAGCATATAAATCAATGGTCAAAATCTGGTCTTTAGGGGCACCTGGGTGGCACAGCAGTTGGGCGTCTGCCTTCAGCTCAGGGCATGATCCCGGCGTTATGGGATCAAGCCCCACATCAGGCTCCTCCGCTCTGAGCCTGCTTCTTCCTCTCCCACTCCCCCTGCTTGTGTTCCCTCGCGCTCGCTGGCTGTCTCTATCTCTGTCAAATAAATAAATAAAATCTTTAAAAAAAAATCTGGTCTTTAGTGATTTTGAAAACAGACATAAAAATGCATATTTTACATTTTGAAAAGTCTTTAATTGACTAGTAGAGCCATGGCAAAAGGAGATTAGAAATTTTTTCAGCTGCATAAGATTTTCAATGTGTTCCCTAAGGATGTGGGTGGGTATCTTTGATATTAAGATTGAGTTGATTAGTAGAGAGGAAATGTGGTGTCAGGCATTAGAACCTCGGTTTCATTATCTAGCATTTACGCAATTTATTTCCTCTCTGAACTGAAAGAAATACTTTATAATATCTGGTTAATGTGAGCAGTGTTATATTTCAAGGGCTGGAGCTGGAGATACTAGAGGAGTCCAGTTGGTGGCCAAGCCAGGCGTCACAAGGCTACATTGTGTTGCTGGGGTCACCAGTAACTCAAGTCCATCAGATTTACCCAGAGAGGCTGACTCACGCTGACAAACTACCAATTCTTTGAGGTCAAGTCTGGGGGGAGTGAGCACACACATCTGCTTTTCCTCCTGCACCAGACTCTATGAAATCACTCACTGTACAGCCACTTTTAAGAAGAATGAATCTATAACCATGTGGGGAAATAATAGGAAGCTTCGTTAATGAGCCAGAAATTTGGGATTATTTCTAAAATGGGAAAAGCAAAAAGAGTCATATTTAAGAGGAAAAACATCCAGTAGAGTACCACAGTTCAAAACACATGCAAGATAGGAATTGTGGCATTTGGGGGGACTGGTTTCGGGGGAGTTCTATACTCCGAGCTAATGCAGCTCACTAATTCGTTCTTGCGTTCAACAACTATGCGTTACACATCTGTTACGTGCCAAGCACTGCTCCAGGTATTTGGGGCGCATCAGTGAACAAAACACGATTCTTGCCCTCTTGGAGTGTATGTTCTAGTAGTGGCAGTGCAGGTGATGAAAAGTGGTCAATTCTGAATATCTTTTGAAGGTTGAACAAACAGGATTTCCCGATGCATTGGGTGTAGGTTGCGGGAAAAAGAGAAAAGTCACCGATGACCCACATTTTCTGGCCCGAGCGACTGGTTGGTTGAGATTGACCTCACCTGAGAGAGGGGTAGCTGCAGGTCAAGGTTTGGTGNGACAAAAATAGTTTAGCACATTCTCAAACTCTCAAATTAACCAAATTTCTTTTCGTTGGCCAGGCATATTCAGCATATAAATCAATGGTCAAAATCTGGTCTTTAGGGGCACCTGGGTGGCACAGCAGTTGGGCGTCTGCCTTCAGCTCAGGGCGTGATCCCGGCGTTATGGGATCAAGCCCCACATCAGGCTCCTCCGCTCTGAGCCTGCTTCTTCCTCTCCCACTCCCCCTGCTTGTGTTCCCTCGCGCTCGCTGGCTGTCTCTATCTCTGTCAAATAAATAAATAAAATCTTTAAAAAAAAATCTGGTCTTTAGTGATTTTGAAAACAGACATAAAAATGCATATTTTACATTTTGAAAAGTCTTTAATTGACTAGTAGAGCCATGGCAAAAGGAGATTAGAAATTTTTTCAGCTGCATAAGATTTTCAATGTGTTCCCTAAGGATGTGGGTGGGTATCTTTGATATTAAGATTGAGTTGATTAGTAGAGAGGAAATGTGGTGTCAGGCATTAGAACCTCGGTTTCATTATCTAGCATTTACGCAATTCATTTCCTCTCTGAACTGAAAGAAATACTTTATAATATCTGGTTAATGTGAGCAGTGTTATATTTCAAGGGCTGGAGCTGGAGATACTAGAGGAGTCCAGTTGGTGGCCAAGCCAGGCGTCACAAGGCTACATTGTGTTGCTGGGGTCACCAGTAACTCAAGTCCATCAGATTTACCCAGAGAGGCTGACTCACGCTGACAAACTACCAATTCTTTGAGGTCAAGTCTGGGGGGAGTGAGCACACACATCTGCTTTTCCTCCTGCACCAGACTCTATGAAATCACTCACTGTACAGCCACTTTTAAGAAGAATGAATCTATAACCATGTGGGGAAATAATAGGAAGCTTCGTTAATGAGCCAGAAATTTGGGATTATTTCTAAAATGGGAAAAGCAAAAAGAGTCATATTTAAGAGGAAAAACATCCAGTAGAGTACCACAGTTCAAAACACATGCAAGATAGGAATTGTGGCATTTGGGGGGACTGGTTTCGGGGGAGTTCTATACTCCGAGCTAATGCAGCTCACTAATTCGTTCTTGCGTTCAACAACTATGCGTTACACATCTGTTACGTGCCAAGCACTGCTCCAGGTATTTGGTTCACATCAGTGAACAAAACACGATTCTTGCCCTCTTGGAGTGTATGTTCTAGTAGTGGCAGTGCAGGTGATGAAAAGTGGTCAATTCTGAATATCTTTTGAAGGTTGAACAAACAGGATTTCCCGATGCATTGGGTGTAGGTTGCGGGAAAAAGAGAAAAGTCACCGATGACCCACTTTTCCTGGCCCGAGCGACTGGTTGGTTGAGATTGACCTCACCTGAGAGAGGGGTAGCTGCAGGTCAAGGTTTGGTGGAATTTGGGAGAGGGAAGTGTGGTCATGAGTTCCATTTTGGACATGTTGAATTTGAGATGTCAATTAGACATTCAAGTGGAGATGTCAAGAGGCAGTTCTCTGCATCTGGAGTACGGAAGAGAAGTCTGGGCTGCAGAGATCGCTGTGGGGGCTGTTGGCGCGTGTGTAATGTTTAAAGCCACGAGACTGGATAAGATCACTACATGGGACAGCATAGATACGGAAGAGAAAAATGACATTAACTGATTCAAGGAAAAAATCCTGATGATCTCAACAGATGCCAAAAAAGATTTAATAACCTTTAAACTCTCATTGCCGATTAAGGGAACAATGGTGACAGCGAGAATTTTAGCAGGCTGCAAATACAAAGAAACTTTATAGTTTATAAAGAAGACCTCAATCTGTAATGAAAGATATTGTATTTTCTAGATGGAAGCCTCTCTCTCTCTCTAGATATGTACATATATGTATGTCTATATATGTATATATGTATAGTTTCTGTTTGTTTTCTCAGCTGGATATTTCTCAAGTCACAAAGCAAGGGGGCCAATTGTAACAAGTAAAATAGTACAGTGATGTATAAAGAATAAGTGAATCACCATTTCATCCCCATCTCAATCCCCTTTGAGGTAACAAACGTTAACAACCTGGCATTTATCACTTCACATCTTTTTCATGGCTCATTCAGTATTACAAGCATTTGTGCAGCCCACAGTTTTAAAGGTTTGCCTGCACGCGCTTTGTTTTGACGAAACAGAATCAAACCATACACATTACAAGCTTTTTAAAATTTAACAGCGTATCATGGATACCCTGCAAATAGTATTCAACTCTAGTTTTTTCCTTTAATATGCGTCACATATGTATACATACACACTATACATATATGTGTGTATATATAACATACACACACATTAATGTGTGTATATATATGTTGTATATATATCATTATGCTAGCTTAAAAAAATTTAGATCAGCTGTTTTTTTTTCTTTTATCCTCCATTACATCTACCTGAATATCAGCCCCCTCCCCTCAACCTAGCTCTTAACAACCCCTTGTAGAATTTTCCGTGCTTTTACCCAAGCTCACAAAATCATAAACAAAGAGAGGTTTGTGTACAAATATATACATTTATACATACACACACATATCCATACGTATATACTAGTTATCACTGGCAGCCATGCTGTACACAATTCTTAGCATCTTGCCTTTCTCTCTCAACATCCTTCTAATTCATAGGGAGTAGTCTTTTTTTTTTTTTTAAAGATTTTATTTATTTATTTGACAGAGATAGAGACAGCCAGCGAGAGAGGGAACACAAGCAGGGGGAGTGGGAGAGGAAGAATCANCTTAGCATCTTGCCTTTCTCTCTCAACATCCTTCTAATTCATAGGGAGTAGTCTTTTTTTTTTTTTAAAGATTTTATTTATTTATTTGACAGAGATAGAGACAGCCAGCGAGAGGGGGAACAACAAGCAGGGGGAGTGGGAGAGGAAGAATCAGGCTCATAGCGGAGGAGCCTGATGTGGGGCTCGATCCCATAACACCCCCATAACACCGGGATCACGCCCTGAGCCGAAGGCAGACGCTTAACCGCTGTGCCACCCAGGAGCCCCCATAGGGAGTAGTCTTAATACCTTCTTCTGTAATGACATCGAGTTTTGTGATGCAGATACACAGTTTAGACAACCATTTCCTTATGGGAGCATATTCACTTTGTCTTTACGGTTTTGCCACTATAATTCCGCAGTCCACAATTTCACATATAGGCTTCTGTACTTTTATTTCTGTTCTTTTATTTCTACTAGCCACATTCAGAAGAGTTCAATCCTTGGGGCAAAGGGTATGTGGATTCTTTATTTTGATAGATGCTGCTAGACTGTCTTTTTTCTCAAAAAATTTTCACAAGCAATGCATGAGACTGCAATAGATAATATCACTCTTTTTAACTTGTTGCCAGTCTGATGGGTGTAGAGTTGTGTCTCATTATTATTTTAATTTTTAGTTCCCTGACTGCAGGTGAGTTTGGGTGTCTTTTCATATGTTTATTAACCATTTGGATTTGCTATTCTGTAAATTGCCTGTTTATACCTCTTGCTCTTTTTAAAAATTGGAAGGGCATATCTTTCTCATCACTTTGTAAGAATTTTTTTGCATTTAAGAAATATTAACCCTTTATCTCTTGCCTGCATTGCACATATTGTTCTAAATGCATATTTTGATTCTTGACTTTATGGTATCTTTCACCATATAAAAGTTTTAAACTTTTATATAATCAACTGCTTATCTTGTATACTTTCCATGTTTCTGATTTTAGTTAAAAAGGTGTTCTCTGTCCCCTAGATTTGCATGTAGTCACCTAAATGTTCTTCTAAGATATATTGTTTGTATTTAAGTTTTTAATCCACTTGAAATTTATTTTGGGACTTATGAGATTGGGATAAAAGTTCATTTCGTTGTAGATGAACAGCCAGTTATGCCAGCACTCTTTATTAAATGAACCATTCTTTCCCATAGAATTGAAATACTACCTTTGTCACATATTAAATTGTGATATATACTGAGATCTGTTTTTGGATCCGTTCGTGTTCCGCTGACTTGTCTGCTCTTATGCCAATACCGTATTAGTTGTATTGCAGTGATTTCTAGTCCAGTGGCTTTCGGTTCAAGACAAGTCTCTCGTTATTTATCTTCTTCATAGTTTTCTTTGCTATTCAGGCATTTATATTTCCCTACGGATTTTAATATAATTTTATCCAACTCCCTCCACCCCTCCAAAAGAGAACTGTTGAGATAATAAATGGAATTTTATGTCTATATAGGGGAAGAATTGAGGTTTTTAAAATCTATAACAATTTCAGCATTTCTTCAAAAAAGAAATAGCATTATCACATCGTAAAAATTAAAAAGTTCTTGATGTAATTAAGTGTCTAGTCACTGTTTAAGTTGCCCCAATGATCTCATGATTATTTAGCTTATTTGTTGGACTCGGGATCAAAATAAAGCCCTAAACTGGAGTTGGGGGTGATTGGTTTTAGTTGCTTTTTAAAAAAATCTGTAGTCTCTCCCTGTGTCATATTTGTTCTTACAATTTACTGAAGAAAATAGACTGTCCGATAGCATTTTCCTAGACTGAATTTTGATAATTGCACCGCTGTGGTGTCATTGAATGTATTCCTCTGTCTCCTGTACTTTCCGTGTATTGGTGGTTAGATCTAGAAGTTCGATCAGATTCAGGTTCAATCTTCTGGCAAATTTTCTTCATAGAATGTGGCTCAGGACGTCTGATTGTCTCTTTTTGCTGCTCAGTACTCCTGTATCTGATGAATTGTTAGGATTCGCATGGGGGGGGATATTTTAATTCCATCACTCCTTTATTTTTAACTGGAACAGCTTTAGAAGTTTCCTCTACAAAGATGCTGTGTCCTTGACAGCAACCTGGGTACCTGGCGTACAGGTTACCCAGGAGAACAAGATAAAGGATGGATTTCAGATGAGCTGGCTTCCTGTAATCCTCTAAGGGTGACTACTGAGTTTGGCTTGGTCTGTTTGTTTTGTTAAGAGCGAGTGGGCCTCAATACTGATGTATTTCAGTGATAGTTATTTTTATGTTTCAGTGGCCTCTGGGGGCCTCTTCGGGTTGGCTGGTGAGTGCTTTGCACCCAGCCCTGGGAATCTTTGAGGTCATATCAGAGAAAAGGAAGCTCAGATGCTGAGAGCAGGTGGTGTGTTTCCTGCCGAAGACCTGTCGTGGCTGTCGTCCCAGGGGCCCTACTGCCTTCTAGGGAAAATGGGATGGGACCACCATCTGAGGGCTTGACGTTACTGGCTGAGTCACGTGTTTGGACTTTTCCAGTGGATGGAGTAGAAAATGGTGTTTGTTTATAAGATTACACGTATCATGAGTTTGTATCAATAGTTTCGATTCAAATTAAAGACTACAGGATTTTTTACTTAATTAATGGATCTCCTTTTTGCCACATTGAAAACTTTGGGCTGTTGACAATCCCAACAGAATTCATTGACCTTAGGCCATTCTGCACAAACTCCAGTCTCAAAATAATGATTTCCACACTGCCTCAAAAACATGAGATTTCTGAGAGCAGCTTAAGATAGTTTCTGCAATTCTTTTCTTGCCCTTAGGGCATATCTCACTAGGGACGGGCTATCAAATTACCATGTTTTCAAAGTCATTTTATATAGGTTCTCTCTGTGTAGCTATGCCACCAACCTGACTCCATTTGGGTTGGGTTCATTTGGTTCTTTTTAAAAATTTAAGTTAGAGGTATAACTATGTAATCTATATACGGTTTTCAAGTCAAATCTAAAAGCCAGATAAATTCAAAAAAGTCCAGCTACTGTACCTAGCATCTGTCTTCAGCTCCAGTCATGATCCCAGGATGCTGGGATCGAGTCCTGCATCGGGCTTCCTGCTTGGCAGGGTACCTGCTTCTCCCTTTCCCTCTGCTGCTCCCCCTGCTTGTACGCTCTCTCTTTCTGTCAAATAAATGAATAAATAAAATCTTTAAAAAAAAAAAAAAGACTGCAGCAACCAGCTAATCAACTTGGCAATTTTAAATTTAAGTAGATTTATGCACATGTGTGTACACACTAGTATGTGTACAGGTGTGTTGTGTATCTCCACTATCTTTTTTTTTTTTAAGATTTATTTATTTATTTATGTATTTATGTATTTATTTATTTAAGAGAGAGAGAGAGAGAGGGTGCCGGGGTGGAAGGAGGGGTAGAGGGAGAGGGAGGGAGACTCTCAAGCAGACTCCCAGCTGAGTGCAGAGTCCAACCTGGGGCTCAATCTCAGGATCCTGAGATCATGACCTGAACTGAAATCAAGAGTCTAGGACACTTAACTGACTGAGCCACCCAGGCGCCACTGTATTTCCCCTTTCTTAAATGGTGGAGAACTGTATATGCCTCCTCCACCTTTTTTCATTTAACAAAGTATCCCAGAGATCACTCTCTTTCCCTAATCTTGAGAATTTTAATGTTTTCATCCAATGGAGTTCCCACTCTTTCCAGTTTATCAGCCCTGAATTGGCCAGCATGTCCTCAATTGGGTCTTCCAATGCACCCTTCAATTATATCATGCATCTTCCCTTTCCAGTCCATCAACAGCATCCAGCGGGTGAGAAGTGTTATTTTATGATATTACCTTTTCCCATCCAAGGGCAAGGGATATGCAAGGATAAGGGTATCGGTTATATCTCGTATAAGTACGTAAATTTAATTCAATCCCAATTCAAATCCTAATGGGTCTTTTTAAGGGAATTTAGTAAGCAAGTTATACAATTCATAGGAAAGACAAAAGGACCCAAATGGCCAAGAAAATTTTGAAAAAAAGAAACATGAGAGAAGCCTTTCCCCACCAGATATTGGAACACATGCTAAGAGTCTACCATACAGACTTAGTTTACAATTTTCTAACATCTGCTCCAGGCCATAATGAAACAACCAGCGCCCAGATTTAACCTCCTCCCTATCCCATGAAATTACTAGACAAAACATACAAACTAACAGTTTTAGGCATTGGTCAAGAGGCAGCACAGAGAAGGAAAACAAACGAGATGAACCCTAAGATTGCCTAAGCCTACTGCCTGCAGAGAATTTCTTAGCTGCGGTTCAGGAAGGAGCACCCAGAGTGATCTCTGACCTGAGCACTGAGTCAGGGTCTAAAGAGTTGAGCCAAGACAGCTAGAATTTGAGGGACACACCAGACAGCAAAGAACCACATGGAAAGAGCTCCGAAGACCCGCAGAGGGTTCCCTTTGAGGGTTTCAGCCTAGCACTCAGCAGTGCATGTGTATCTGAGTGGGCTCGGGCACCTGTAACCAAATGCCATTCACTGGGTGGCTTAAAAAATGAACATTTATTTTTCATAGTTCTGGAGGCTGGAAGTCCAAGATCAGGATACCAGGTCGGGTTCTTGGTAAGGGATTCTCGATTATAGCCTCATGTGGTCTGTCCTCTTAGTGCTGGTTGCAGAAAGGAGAGAGATCCTGTCTTTCCTCCTCTTTTTAGAAGGGTGTTAATCCCATCATGGGGGCCCCACCTTCATGATGTCATGTAACCCTAATTACCTTCCAAAGCCCTCACCTTCAAATGCCATCATGTTGAATTTGGAAGACTCAAACATTCCGGCCACAGCAATGTGAATGAGAAAACTACATGAAGTGAGAGAAAGACCACCAGCAAAGATCAGGCAGAACAATCCCCACCACTTGCTTTAGGGTAAAGACCCTTCTGGACTAACTAACAAAGCATAAAAACAAGTTTTGAAAGGATCGAATTCCTTCCAAGTATCTTAACTCTGCCCTAGAGCAAAGTCTAAAAATATTTAAAGGAACAAAAAATACCCCACATTGAACAAGATAACATTCATAGTATTTGCATCTAATGAAAGCTTACCAGACATGAAAAGAAGCAAAATAATGTAACTCTTGACGGTGAGAAAAAGAAATCAATAAAACAGACCCAGAAATAACAGATGATAAAATTCGTAGACAATGGCAATAAAAGAATAACCCCAAGTTTAAGAAGGTGGAGGAAGGCACGATTGTGTTAAGGAGGGACATAGAAGATAGGAAGGATCCACACAAAATTTCTAGTGACTGAGATTTTAGAAACTGAGCCAGTCAGTGAATTGGCCTTTGGTGAATTGGCTTTTAGAAAAGTGACTTTNATAAAACAGACCCAGAAATAACAGATGATAAAATTCGTAGACAATGGCAATAAAAGAATAACCCCAAGTTTAAGAAGGTGGAGGAAGGCACGATTGTGTTAAGGAGGGACATAGAAGATATAGGAAAGATCCACACAAAATTTCTAGTGACTGAGATTTTAGAAACCGAGCCAGTCAGTGAATTGGCCTTTGGTGAATTGGCTTTTAGAAAAGTGACTTTGGGAGAACTGACCACGAATANTGCCTCTTCCTCTCCCACTCCCCCTGCTTGTGTTCCCTCTCTCGCTGGCTGTCTCTATCTCTGTCAGATAAACAATAAAATCTTTAAAAAAAAAAAAAAAAGAAAAGTGACTTTGGGAGAACTGACCACGAATATAGCTTGGACCTGTGACTGAGAGTGGGGCTAATATCTCTTCACCCTTGGAATGCAAGTAGCCTAGCTGGGTAACTGTAAACCTTCCTCCTCTTGGTGGGGAAGCTGGGGCAGGAGCAGTGTGGGAGTTCTTTCTGGGCAAGTTTCACGGAGGAAGAGGATTGGAAAAAGAGAATGGACTCCATTTGTGGGCATGCAGATCCAAGAGAACAAGAACCAAAATCCTGGGTCACACGGTGCTCACTAATCCCACCCAACCGAGAAACATGGGCCAGCGGAAGTCAGGCTCTCACTGCGTCCGTGGAGATGGTGAAGTCCTCCTCCCTGGTACTTCCCCATGAGGAAGACTGCCTGAGAAGTGTGTAAAGCTGGGGGTGGGGGGTGGGAGGAGAACCTGTCTCCGTACACCAAGCAAGTTTGGGCATTGTGCTGCAGAGTTGGCTTGGGGCCATGTGGCTGCTGTTCTCAAGTCTCTGTCTTGATTCCTCACTTCCTGTTCCTTTCTATTTTCTTTATAGGCTTCCATTTGTCTTAATTGCCTCAGTACCTATATGGGGCTGCCTTGAGCTTCCTATTGCTCTGTTTATAAAGTTATCGTGAGAGGAGGTGACACTGGTACAAACTACTGGAGCCTAGAGCAGGGTCTCCCTTAGACTCAGAGAACCGGGGCTCAAACCCTGAATGGTCCAGGTCTCATGACCATTCTCATGACTTTGAGTCCTGGGCCATTCAGGGCTTCAATGCGGGTCTTCACCCACGTGGCAAGTTGTCTACGGGGCCAAGGGGATGTGGTCATTTGGAATCCCTACCCCTGGGAACCTGGATGGGAGCCATGACAATTGGGCTGGGGTGTCCATAAAGGGAGGGGATAGAAGGTTGTGTTGCCACAGGCCAGGAGCAGTCATTTGTATCCTTGCCCCAGATCCCTTCAATGTTAGCAGTAGAGCTGTTTACCAATCCAGAGATGGCCTGACTTCTTGCTGGTGGGCCTCAACATTATTTTTTACCAGCTTGAATGCTTTCTCTGGGGCCTAGATGTTGTATCAGAACTCATGGCTTTACCTTTCCCTTTGTGTCATATCTCTGCTTCTCTCCTCCTCCTACATATCTTTTCATCTCTCATTCCCTCCACCCCTTTGTCTGGGTTTTCATCGCCACAATTTTCTGAAACAGCTCACATAAAGGTCATCAACGGTCTCCATCTTTCCCAATCCAGTGGTCAGATATCGGCCCCATCTTACTTCTACATTCATTTTCTACTGTCACTGTAACAAATTATTACACATTTAGCAGCTTGAAGCAGCAGAATTTATCTTACGGTTCTGTGTGACAGAAGTTTGACAGGTGACTCACCAGGCTAAAATAAAGGTGTCAGCAGGACTACATTCCTTTCCGGAGGCTCTAGGGAAGAATCTCTTCCTTTGTTTACTCAGGTTATTTGCACAGTTCGGTTTCCTGTGGTTGTAGAACTGTTTGCTTGGCTGGCTATCAGCTAAGGGTTGTTCAGTTTCTAGAGGTCACATTCATTCCTTTGCTCATTGCCTACTTCCTTCATGGACAAAGCCAGCAACAGAGGGATGGGTCCCTCCCATGCTTAGAATCTCTCCTTCCTCTTCTTTTATCACATCAATCTGACTGTTCTGCCTTTCTCTTCCATTTTCAAAGGCTATTTGATTCCATTGGGACTGAGAGCATAATCCAGGATAGTCTCCCCATCTTAAAGTCCGTGAGCTTAATTTCATCTGCAAGGTAACTTGCCATATAATGTAGTAGATAGAGGTGAAATATGAAGAATGAAGATCATGGAGCCAAAGACCTGCCTCCTGCACTGGGCTTCCTAGAAACATTGAACATTTTTTTTTCTTGTTATGTTTACTGTTCTTACTAGGGATTGGTTTTGATGGTTGGTTTTTCTCCATTGTCTTCACTGACAGATGAAAAGGACACAAGGAGGATGCCAGGGCCTGGCTCTCACTCATGAAGTGATCTCACCTAGTACCATGTTTTTATTTAATAATAATATTATTATTATTATTTTAAAGATTTTATTTATTTATTTGACAGAGATAGAGACAGCCAGCGAGA
>NC_048228.1:91512577-91577939 GCF_002007445.2 Ailuropoda melanoleuca
GGAGATAGCCAGCTAGAGAGGGAACACAAGCAGGGGGAGTGGGAGAGGAAGAAGCAGGCTCATAGCGGAGGAGCCTGATGTGGGGCTCGATCCCATAACGCCGGGATCACGCCCTGAGCCGAAGGCAGACGCTTAACGACTGCGCCACCCAGATGCCCCGATGAACGTTGTTTTTAAAAAGTCTTTGCATGTTTATTCACAGATACAAACTATAATATTTAATATCAGTGAGACGTTTCAGTATGGGTTGTTTTGTGCTTTGATTTTTATTTACTAAGAAATGTGTCATAAGCTAGCATAGATATGCATTATCCTTTTCATTGGCTGTATAATATTCCACTCATTAATGGGTATCATAACTTAACCTACCCAATTTTCTGTTCTTTGGTGTTTAGGTAGTTTCCCAATCTTTATTGTTTTACAAGTGAAAGGGATGGAGAACATCCGTATGTGTACATATTTGCACACTTATATTGTTAAAAGTTCCTGAAGTGAGATTGCTAGATAAAAGACAATGCGTTTTTAAAATATTCTGATTCTGATAACCAGTTTTTATATCTTCATTAGCAGTACTGTAGTGCCTGTTATTCCATGTAGAATTTTATCATGGTATTGTAAATTAAAGGGAAAAAACCTTCAGTGATAAGCAATATTTATGAGGCATTTACACTGTTCCCGGCACAGCTTTAAGCACGTTACATATATTAACTCATTTAATTCTTGAAATACTGCACAAGACCTATGAATAGCCACATTTTATAGACGAGGAAAGAAGTAACTGTGGTCATAGAGTTAGCTTAAGTGCTGAGCCGGGATTGAGCTGAGACAGTTAAGAAACATGTGCTTAACAACTGTGTCATAATTGTGTCTACCAGACGGAATTGTGGCTGTGTGATCAATAAAGCACTGCTTTTTACTCAGCTTTTAAGCATTATATCTCAATGAGTAAATCTTTTTAATAATAAAATTCCTATATAATGAAAGTACCTGTTTAAAAAAAGAAGACAGGCAGGGTGCCCGGGTGGTTCAGTGGTTTAAGCCCCCAACTCTTGATTTTGGCTCAGGTGATGATATCGGGGTTGTGGGATCCAGTCACGAGTTGGGCTCTGCGCTCAGCCAGAGTCTGCTTGTCCCTGTCTGTCTGTTTCCCTTAAATAAATAAATAACCTAAAAAAGAAAAAGAAAAAAATATGCACAGTAGTATACATGTTATTTATGAAGTAATGGGTTTGAGAGTGCCCACCGTAGCTTTTTTTTAATCCTCCCTCCGCCATTGAAAGTAGATAGTTTGAATCATAGGCAATATTTAAGGATGTTTGGATTTGCTTTCTGCATCCTTCCTGTTGCTTTATTTTAATCTCACACTATTTTATTAATACCTTTGTCCTTGCAGGTAGTAAATTGAGGCTTACATCTTGCCAGTGGCTATACAGCTGTGATCTCGGTGCTCCTTTTTTACTCTTTTTATCCCCGTTTCTCAGTCAGCAGTTAAATCTTTGTGTCCCTAGAGTGTATTTTATGCTCTCTGTGCTGTAGTTATTTTTGGTAATGAAGTTTCTGGTGAAGTAGGCCCTTGAAAAACATCCTTGTATAGATACTACTGTAACAAAGCAAAGTGTTAGATTTACTTTGATGATCACTGTCCATCCTCCGTATTTTATAACTCTGGGAAGGTTAGGTTCATATGTTAAATGCCTGGTGCTAGGAGTATAGAAGTTCATTAAAGTTCTGTTTTTGTCCTGTTGTCTCTTGATGGCCATGTAGTGGTCGTCTGTCCCCCCTCACTCCTAGAGTACTAGAAACATGAATCCTTTGCATTTAGACCAGGTGTTCTTTAAGGGTTCTTTTATGTCCGGTGACCTTTAAAGATACCTGGTCTTTGAACCATTTATGGCTACAGTGCTTCACACTTTGCTGGGCACACTTCTGTGTACCCTATTAGAAACTTTTTCATTCACGTTTGGGCAATATAAATAATTAATGAGCACCTTAGACCAGAGGCAGAATGAGATAAGCAAAGAAAGGATGGTTGACAGCATATTTCAGAGATAGGCCAGGAAGCTGTGAGTTCTGAGACTTGATTTTGTATGTTTATTAGGTTATCCTTCGGGTTTTTTCCCCTTTGACTTCCTTTCTCTTTGTGCACGTGGGATGAAAGGCTTCAATCCTAGCTTGTATGTCCTGTGATTCTATAGAAGGTGAACAGTGGGATGGGAGAAAGGAGGATCACCTTTCATTTATGTATTTTATATTTAAATGAAAAGTATGTATGTACGACTATAAGAAAGGATGTATATGAAAGGTGTGTGTGTGTGTTTATATACGTAATAAAGCTTTTCTTGAAATTCCTATGGAATACAATTATATTTTAGGAAGGACAGAATAAAATACAGTTGGTTTGCTTACCATTTCTGTGATTGGGGAACCATCCTAACTCCTGTTGGCTCTAGAGTTTTAGCTGTATCCTATCAAGGGTTTTGTGTTCTGCTGATGTGCTATTATAGAGAATGAATGGTTGTTCCTACTCAGCTACTGATAATTGGTGCATGGGAAATTTGTATGTCTTTTGTGTCTTATGGATAAGGAATAATGACGTGTTTAGTGGCTTGTCGTACAGCTGTATGTTGCCTTACTATTTCAAGTCTGGGTCCAAATACCTTGTGGCAGGTTTGCTGTAGGATGTGATCTGAAGTAAATTGGATTAGTAGATTAAATAAGCAGAGATTATTTAAAAATTATTAATGTATTAGGAATCATGTCTGGTAACTGGAAGTAGATACTAGAATTGAATACTTCAGGTTGACCTAGATTCAATATAGTGGCCATTGCATGATTTTAACATTTTAAAACAACTTACTGTTGTTCAGTGGAGCTTGTTTTTAATGGTTACATTTCACTTGATGGATGTCCAGAGTATATATAGGTTTACAAAGTTTTGCAGTTGCTCTTAAGGATATTATGCAGATGAAAACAAAAGAATGAAAGTGTTTTAATTCACTTTTTCTATAGGACAAATATATGCTTATTACAATTGGGGAAGTGCTGTAAAGTGTAATTTGAAAGCAAACTCACCTACAGTCTTTTAACTCATATTTGCACTACCGTTAGTGAAATAGAATTGTCTTTGTGTCCAGAAGCAGTTTTGAATTTTGAACATACCTCTTCCTGTAACTTGAAGGAGAATCTGGGGAAAATTGTGATGCCATCCTTTTTTTGCTTTATTTACTCCTACCTTTTCCCCACCTTGCCCTCAGTCTTTAACTTCTGATAAGTAGGAAGGGATTTTACTTTACCCAATCAAGTCCGAGTTCTCAGACTTGTGTTATCTCAGCTGGTGATTAAAGGTGTGGAAGGAGACTGTCCCTTAACAGAATTTGAGGTCTCATCAAAGAGGGAAAGATGTTTATGGGTGAGGCATGGAGAATTCTTCATAATAAGGTCTTTTTCGTTGTTGAGTTTTACATTGGTTTATTCATTTGTTTGTTGGACATTTCTGTTCTTTGTGACTATAACACTGCCAAGAACATTTTGCATAAAATTCAGAATCTGAATTCTAAATTTTTATTTTTAGGAAGGATCGAGATCGTGACCGGGATCGTGAAGATCGGTCTAAAGATCGAGACCGAGAACGTGATAGAGGAGATAGAGAGCGGGAGAGGGAGAAAGAAAAGGAGAAGGAATTGCGAGCTTCAACTAATGCTATGCTTATCAGTGCTGGATTACCACCTTTAAAAGCTTCCCATTCAGCTCACTCAACCCACTCTGCACATTCAACACATTCGACACATTCTGCTCATTCAACACACACCGGACATGCAGGACACACATCACTTCCACAGTGTATTAATCCATTTACCAACCTACCCCATACTCCTCGATACTATGATATTCTAAAGAAACGACTTCAGCTCCCTGTTTGGGAATACAAGGATAGGTTTACAGATATTCTGGTTAGACATCAGTCCTTTGTACTGGTTGGTGAGACTGGGTCTGGTAAAACAACACAGGTGAGTTATTATTGTATACCGTGGTACATACTGTATTAATGTTCGTGTTTACTAAATGTTGCTTATTTGATCCTGGTAGTCCTTCACATGTTCTGTCTGGTAGAACATCCTGAAGAATAGCTGCTTTGATGTTTAGCACTTCTTAGTGACACACACAGTGGGACTCTTGTAGGGAGTGCTTCTTTTCCTAGTCTGTTTGGTTAGCATGAAGTATGGCAGAATGATGCTTTCTGACCACTTTGACTCTGGGGTGGTATACATTTGGAGGTACAAGTTTTGTTTTCCATTGCTTGAGTGTAGAGATTTGAACCATTGGGGCAGTTTTGTTTTTGTTATTTTTGTTTTCTTTGTTTTGAACCATGTGAATATTATCCTTTTTTTTAAAAAAATGGAAGAGCTAAATAAAGTCTCTTTACCCATGACCTCCGCATCCATCTAGTTACACACCCCCCCAGACACATAGCAGTAAGTACTAGTGTCTTGTAATATCTCTAGGATATTTTTCAAAAATGGATAAGGCATTGTTTACTGGGCCCATGTTAGAGACCTCTAGGCTGCTTCTAATGGTTGTTTTTCATGAGCAAGTGGGTCCAATAGAGTTTACTACAGAATTTGAATTTTTACAAATCTGATATGTGAAAAATGGTGTTTCAGTGTAATTTTTAATTTGCATTTCCTGCTATGAGTGAGGTGTTACCATATTTTCGTATGCTTGAGCCTGACTACCAGTTCAGAATTTCTAAGAGATTACAAAAGTAGTAGTCCCTAGCCACAGATTTTCAGAAAATCTGGAAAGTCCAAGAAGTGTTGAAATGAATTTAATAACTCCTCTTACATGTAGAAATCATTATTATTGTATCGTATTTCTTCCTGACTTGTTTTCCATGTTTAGTACCTGTGATACATGTTTACAATTGAGCATACTGCATATGCAAGTTACTTTTTTTTTTTGTAAGTTACATATGCCACAAACCTATCAATTTGGGTATATCATGGAGACATTTTGAAGGCTGTAATGGCAACCAGAATAGAAAACTTGAAAACTTTAAGACTCAGTGAATATGGTTTTTCTTTATAAGTGAAAGAAAACTTAGTGTTGATGTTAGGAACCGAAACTGATAGGTTTATTTTTATCACCTTACGGAAATTTAAATAATATGTGAAAAGATGTAGCTTTAAACTTATTTTAAAGATTTAGTATTTTAAAGAATTATTTCAACTGGCTTATCTGCTTTGCATAGTATTTATTTAATTAGCAGTTGGATAAAGCTAGGCACTATGTCCTTTGTGTGTATTTGTTTCAAGAACACTACAAGAGGTTGTTAATCACCATTTTACAGATGAGCAAAATGAGCCTTAGATTCCTAAGAATCTTAAAGGTTTAGTGGGTTGCCTTTGGTTAGGTAGTAGATTTAGGTGAGCTCAGTATTTAAAGCTTTGTCTCTTTGTTTTATAGACAAAGTTATATTTATTTCATTCTGCTCTTCTGTGGTCTTACGTGGCTAACCTTACTTTGGAGATGAGTTTCTTTAGCAGCAGTTAATGTAGAAGGTCAAGTCAGTTCAAAATGAGAGGTTTGTGATTATTTGGATGAATATTGTGGTTTTTTTTGTTTGTTTTTGTGTACTTAGGATTGCAGGGCATTTGGGGAGTTCAGAAGGAAGCGGAGCAGCTTAAATAGTGAATTTCACCCAAATGTTTTTTTGGCATGCACCTGTTAAAATTTTTGACTGAAAACGATTAAGAGTAAGCCATTTCTGGTTATCTTTTTGTGCCTGTCAGAAAATGAGACCCTCCAAACAAAATCTAAAGTATTGACTCTAACTTTTGACTGAGACTCACGGTAAAAGTCATTATTTTACATTGCAACTTGGTATGTTCATACTATATCCATATATAAGAAACTAAATCCAGTTCAGGGTGAACGGAGGCACAAGTTCAGAGAAGAGAAAGCTTTGTATGCCCTGGCCAGCATAGGGGGTGTGTATGAAGAGGGAGATGGGGCAGGTGAGACTGGAACAGCAGGCTGAGCCTCGTATCATGCTGCAGATTGGGGAGCCATCAGAGCTTTTTGTTAGGGATTGTTACAAAAATGTCCTCTGTCTAGTGAGAATGTTGACAGACTACGTAGGAAGTCATAACAAAAATTTGACTCCGTATAAGGTAGTAGAATGGAGAATAAACAGTAGACTGGAGTTAGGATGTTAATACTACTGATGAGACATGGGAGGATTAATACGTGTTGGAGGAAGGTGTGAAATGGTTTTGGTTTTGAACTTGTTGAGTTTGGAATATCAATAAAATATTCATTCCTCAAGTGGAAATGACCACCAGGTTAGAATGGGAAACACAGTTAGGATTGTCGATGTATTATAGGTAAAATTAGTAGAAGTCAGGAGAATAAATGAGACCAGTCAGGATAATGTGTAAAATAAGACTAGAGGGCTGAGGATCAGTTTTTTGGGACGTAGCCTCAAATGGAGGAAGAGAAGAAGCTGAAAGGAAGGAATGATCCTTGGCTTGAAGGCCAGTACGCTGTGTATTTCAGTTCCTGCTTCCCTTCTTAATGCTGTTCTTAGAAATGTGGATAGATGCATTGACTGTGCCGTTTTCCAGATTCTGTCTGGAAACCATTGAACGTTCCTGAAACTTTTTCAGAGGTCCTGGAATTTTCTTTGTATACGTCCAACGAGACAAAAATAGTGCAACACATTCAAATTTGAAGCCGACAAGAGAATCCAACAGATTAGACATTAGAGATACGCAGAAATGCAAAACAGTGTACTCTTCCTGCTAATTTTTTCTTTTTCTTTGTTGTTTGGAAGATGTAATTATTTTTCGTAGAAAATATTTGTGTTAGCATAGAATGGGTTTTTATTGTTAGGAACTAATATTCTAAAAGGTTTTTAGTTTTAATTTCCTCATATAGTAAGTCTATTAGTTATTTGGCATCCTTGGTTATTTTAAGAGCATAAAGAAGTCCTGAAATCAAAAGTTCAGAAACTGCTGAATTAGCCAAAAATATTTATATCTTGCTTTTAAAGTGGGAGTAAGTTATCCATTTCTCTGGAGTGAATTTAAAAACTTTGAACATTCTTGCCTTGAGAATTCCAAAATAGTTTTAAATAGTTTTAACTGAATGGTAAATGTTTCTTTGAATTTCATTTTGTTTGGTCTTATAAAGTACATTTTGCGTTTGTAAGAGGCTTGCTGAAATGAAGATAAATATATAAAACTTTGCTGGAAAACCACTTAAACTTTGGTTTGGGGGTTTACAGACCTAGAGAGACCCTTCTCTTTTAGGGTGGTATTTATTTCTGTTCCTTTTAAGTCCTTTAAAGATAAGCATTGTTACCTTCTTAGAGAAGGGACATAGTCACCCCCTCCCCTTTCAGATACTCGTAAGTGAAAACAGTTATCCCCAAATTCCAGAAGTAACCTAACTAAAATGTAGTAATGGTATGGCAACCAGTATTCTTCTGGTGCCTTTGTACAAATTCTGTACCGGAACTCTCCTCCCCCACGCCCCGGCATTTTCTGTAGCGTTTGAGTTTGACAGGCTTTCGGATGCTTTGATGGAGAGCCATCATGACTTTAATGTAGTGAGTGGATTCCCATTTAATGTAGTGATTACTTAGATTTTTCCCATGGTTGTTATCCAGGTAAGTGAGTGAAGAGCCATGAAATTAGAGGTTCTGTTAGCTTCTATTGGTAATGGAACAAGGAGGCAATGCGCTGTCGTCATGGCAGCCAACCAACTTGTGCTTGTTGGTGTTTTTTCTTGCTTTTCTAGGTGCCATTGAATTTGAGATTGACAATTACTGAAATCGACTTTTAAGATGGCACCTAAGGTGTTCTTTTGTGCCTCCCTCTCCTGAAGGCCAAAGAATAGGGGTTAGATTCTGCTAGCTTACAAACCGAATTGGAATTGACTTAAAAGGCATAGGTCTATAACCACAAGGGGTTGTGATTTCTATTTTCACCTGCATTTTGTAATTCAAATTGTATAAGAATTTAATAATTTCTGAGAAAATTTGTGGAAACTCACATTTGTTATAAAGTAGAATTTTTCGTAAGTTGGGTTTTTTCCAGTGTATGTTTAATGATGGAACAGCTGACGCTGTAGAGCATGTTGAGCACAGCTCAGTGGACCTAGATTGCCGAGGAGTACACAGTGCGTCATGCGAGTGTGTGACCCCTCCTTGGGTTGGAGAGCTCATGATGTGAGTGTCTAGTCTTAATACTTTGGTGTGCCTAATTGATTTTTGTTTTAAATTATTGGAAAGCAATAAAATACTACATGTTAAATATACCTGATGTGCAGGCAGAGTAGAATTAATTTAAATGTGAAATTATTTGATAGATTCCTCAGTGGTGTGTGGAGTACATGCGATCATTACCAGGACCCAAGAGAGGAGTTGCCTGTACCCAGCCCAGGAGAGTGGCTGCAATGAGTGTGGCTCAGAGGGTTGCTGATGAAATGGATGTAATGTTGGGCCAGGAAGTTGGTTACTCCATCCGATTTGAAGACTGCAGTAGTGCAAAAACCATTCTTAAGTAAGTACTATCTTTAAAAATGCATACTTTGTTTCTCTACTTTTAGTTTTCTGCCACTAGATAGAGGGCTTTGCTAGGGGAGTTGGAAATCATCCAAATTTAGAATAGTCCAGAGAAGACCTTCTTAGACTTATTCACTGACTTTTTAAGATGGGTTCTCTTTCTTGATAGTAATATATATAGCTGTTTCAGTAAACAATGAGCTTCAAAGGTCAGGTTTTAGTTATTTGGTGCTGTAGCTTAGGTGAAATGTTATATCATTTAAATGTGATAGAAAAGTGATACATCTTAGTAAAAGATAGTTATTTTTAGAAAGAATGATGTGTGGGATGGGATAGAAATTATTTGGGAGATAGGGCTTTTAATGTTAATTATACAGTTATTATTGTACATATGTTAGGAGCTAAAAGGAGGACTCTTGTTGTGTAGTACACTCTTGGAGTCTCCTCAGAGTCCTTTACCATTTCATTTATAACTGTGGTGCACAATTGACTACCGCATTGAGCTTCTTCCTCATATTTTATCTGTCCTAATTGTTTTTCATCTTACACTTATATTCTGCGTAAGTTGTGAGACATGTTGCCTGATGGTAATTCTTTTGAAGATCTTCCCCTTTTGTTGCTTCTGTTTATTCTGTATATATGTGACATTTAAATCATTTTAAAAAAATGATTTCTTTATCATGATGTAATCTCCCTGAGGTTTTTAAAAGACAATTTTGGAACAAAATGTTACATGGGCAATGAAATGAGTCATTAATGGCAGAAATATATACAGTCTTATGGGAAAAATAACATAGGAATTTTCAAATGTATGCAGAAGTACAAAAGTATAATGAACTCCCATGTGTTTATCATGCATCTTCAACCATGGCCCATCTTGTTTCATTCATATCCAGACCTTTCCCTGTCCCATATAATTTGAAGCAAATGTTAAACATTATATACTTTGATCTTTAAATATTTCAGTGTACATAGGTCAAAGATACAGTTTTTTATATAGCTGTGATGTTCATAAGTTTAAAAACCTCCTTAATAAAACATCCAATCATTCTTCAAGTTTCATGTCAATTTTTTCTAGTTTCTTTGATAAGTATTATTAGAACTTCAGGTTAAAGAATTCAGTATCTTTTAATAGCAGCTGGACAATTACTTATTTAAATCAGCTTGTCTTTGACTTTAAGGCATGTTTTTGGTTTATATCTTAAGTTTCATTGAGTACATCTTTTTAGTTTAGTGATAATCATGTTCACTTGTAATTATATAATTGATGAAAGAATTACATAAAATCATAACTTATAGATTTCGTATTAATTTAAAATGCAGATAATGTCAAGGACTTGACAATAAAGGACAGATTTTACTCATCTTTAGAAGAAATAATTATTTTGACATTTGATTCACTAAGTATTGAATGTTTCTTGGCAAGCCACTGTTGAACAGGAAAAACGGAATTTGGAAATTGGGAGAGGAAAGTTACGTAATACTGGGTCAGAGTGTGTGTGTGTGTGTCCGTGTGTTAGGAAGTGGTAGGCTTTCAAAAGATGTATGCTTGTGAAAGATTTGGTTTAGTTAATAGGGAATGACAAGTAACATATAAATAGATTTGATAGATCAAAATGAATATGTTTTTCGCATTGTGATGTTTTCTTATGAAATGATTCCCAGAGGCTATAACTAAACTTTAAACAAAAAAGCCCACTTAATTCTGGACAGGGCAAGCTTACTGGAATATCTTCTAGAATCTGAAGAGCTAGAAGCTCACCTAATACTGTCTTTAAGTGATACTAAATCCTATTTAATAATATGGAACGAGTGATAGTTTTGATAGTAGGAATGCTGCGCCAAATGCAGTGTTGTTATGAATCCCTGGATGTATTTTGTGTAGTCATCTATCAGCTCATTTCTTGAGAACCCCAGATGTTAAAATCAGCTAGAACCTTAACTTAAGGAGAATCAGTTACATAGTTATTTGGGTAGAAGAGTGAATACCTAAGACAGCTATCAGTCTCCTCCTTTATTCTCATACATAGTTGACCTTTGAGCCACGTAGGGGGTAGGAGCAAACCTCCCCTCCCCCCGACAAATCTGTGTCTAACTTCTGACTTCCCCACAGGTTACCTACTAATAGCCTGCTATTCACTTCACCAGTAACAAACAGTTAACACATATTTTGTATGTCATGTATGTATTATCTACCATATTCTTAAAGTAAGGCAAGGGAAAAAATCATAAGAAAATAATTTATAGTCCTATACTGTATTTAGTGAAAAAAATCTGTGAATAAGTGGATCTGTGCAGTCATATCTGTGTTGTTCAAGGGTCAGGTGTGGATATAAAAATGTGTAAGAATCCATTATTTAGCCAGAAAAAAAAGGCTTCTAATTTTTACCAGAAAGAATGGTAAAGAGGACTGACTTCTGGAGATTCTGCCTGAGGGACTCAGAATTCAACCATACTCTTCCTGATTTCATTGTTGACAGTAAACAAATACTTTTTTACTAATTAAATTTGTTTGAGAGTACTTTAAATAGTGTATCCTTAAATCATCTCTATTTACATTTAGAGTCCAAAGATACTTTTTCTGGTGTTTGGAACACATATCCATAAAGTCTAGATTCTAGATCTAATATTGTGCTATTTTCAGAGAATTGGATCTGGTATAAGTTAGTGCACTCTGTTAGACTACCTTTAAAAACCTGTCCAGGGGCTCCTGGGTGGCTTAGTCATTAAGCGTCTGCCTTTGGCTCAGGTCATGATCCCAGCATTCTCGTTCTCGGATCGAGCCCCGTATTGGGGTTCCCTGCTCAGCGGGAAGGCTTCTTCTCCCTCTCCCACTCCCCCTGCTTGTGTTCCCTCTCTCACTGCCTCTCTGTCAAATAAGTAAAATAAACAAAATCTTAAAAAAAAAGACAAAACCCAAAAAACCTGTCTAGTCCCAGTAGACAACTTAGTTTCCAAGCTGCCACAGCTGTAAATCGTTTTTATATTTCATTTGTTGTGATTTTTGCCTGCTCCCATCACTTTTCTGAAGTATTGCTTTTGCAGTATGCTTAATGTTCCTTTTGCTGTTTTGGCTTGGAAATTACGGGAAAAAAAAAAAAACACCGAAAAACAAGTGAGATAGCTAAAGAAGAGCACACCAGTCAATGGAAGATGTTGCCAACTTTGTTTCTAGTTAGTGAAAAATATCTTAATTCACGTTAAGGAAAAAGAGATGATACACTGTTGCAGTGGATTTTAAGAAGCACTTTGGAGTTGTGACAGATTTTAAGAAATCTGTTCATTTATTTTGAGGGAGCTGATAATTTTTTTATGGAATAAAACAGTTTGATAGTCTTGAACTTTCAGGCAGCCATAATATCTGAAGTTGGTAATTTTGTACCTAATTCAGTTATTTCCTTTTTGTACCCTGTCCCCCAAGCTGCAAATTCTGAGATATTTGGATATTGAGGGAACCCAATAATTTACATAAGTAATGTTTAGTTAGTCGTATAGTTAATTGAGTGCCTTCTGTGTGTTGGACAGTGCTAGCTAGATAGAGTACTAAAAAGTAGATCTGGTTCTTGTCCCCATAAAGTAAATAAAATTTCACATTGTGATTAGGCTTCTGAAGGAGAATACTGGTGTTTGAATGAAGGCATGATTTGAAAATTCAGTTTAGACTGGAAAAGAGAAGATGGAATAAAGGCCTGACTTGAAAGGAATGGTTCTCCAGGGTAGGGATTGGGGTATGGCGAGCAGAGCTTTCTTGGCAGATGGAACAGCATTTTTTTTTTCTTCTTAAAGATTTTATTTATTTATTTGAGAGAGAGCGAGCGCAGTCACATGAGCGGGGAGAGGGAGAAGCAGACTCTGCTGAGCAGGGAGCCAGATGGCAGGGCTGGAGTCCAGGACCCTGGGATCGTGACCTGAGCTGAAAGCAGACACTTAACTGACTGAGCCACCCAGGCGCGCATGGAACAGCATTTTTAAAAACTTTTTTTCTGAAGGGGGAGGAAAAAGTACTTTTGAGAAGACAGTGCAGTTTGTGTATTCTTTAAAGTATCCAAATGATTGGGGCGCCTGGGTGGCTCAGTCATTAAGCCTCTTTCTTCAGCTCAGGTCATGATCCAGGGTCCTGGGATCCAGCCCCATGTTGGGCTCCCTGCTCAGCGGGAAGCCTGCTTCTCTCTCTCCCACTCCCCCTGCTTGTGTTCCCTCTCTCACTGTCTCTGTAAAATAAATAATAAAAAAATCTTTAAAAATAATAATAATAAAAATAAAGTATCCAGATGATTTGTGTAAGCCAGCATTTCCATGCCTGATCACTTGAGATGATACAGGACTGTTTATGGACAGTATGGATAATTAAAGATTGGTTTCTTTCTCTTGCCTAGTTGGAGTGTAAACTCTTTGGAAACAGAGTTTGTGTCTATATCTGTGTATTTGCCTTGTGCATGGAACTTCAAAAAAAAAAAAAAAAACCCAGAGATGGAAATGGCAACAGAGGAGTGTGAAATTTGTCACCTATACTGTAGACTGTGGGTGAATCTTCAACATAAATGTGAAAAACTGGTAGCTTTTTCATGAAAAGACATTTTCCCTGATTTCTTGGTGGAGAGGGTATGATGATAGGGTGATTTGGTGTATATAATTTATAATTTGCCTTCTATTCTGAATCTTCTGCTTTTGGGTGTCAGATTTATTTCAGTTTTGGGAACTGTTACAGGCTAAGGAATTTGGGGGTAATGTTTATGAAGCACAAGGTGTTGTAGCTCCTTTCTTCAAGGACCATTGTTTTGTAAGACCTGCACCATCCTGAGTTGTTTATTGTATATATAGCTTTAGGACAGGCTGCTGGAAAAATCAAGAAAAGCTAAGGACAGGACATAGTTTAAATCTATTATCAAGTGATAAGGAGAAATGAACAGAACTTGGGGTCTCAGGGTGTGATAAATCCCTTGTAAAGCTTGAGGGAGAAAAGTTTTGAACTAACCAGCCAAAGAAGTGCTGTTCTACATAACCTGAATCAGAAACTTCCTACATTTTTTAATCTTTAAAAGGCCAATCTTGACAAAAAGATGAAAGAAAATCTAAAAATATTTAATCAATGTGAGATTCCAGTACAAACTCTGCTACAGTAAGGAGTTGGCTGGTATAGGACCTTTAAGGTTGACACTGGGGAGGGTTTAGCAGGCATTGCTGTAGCAGGTTCCTGTAGCAGACACTTTGGGGCCTGAGTTAGAAGCACCAACTGCATAAGGACTACTTAGAGATTCCACAGTGGGTTTCCAAGAAGGCAACCTTGTTAAAAGGATGAGTTGAGAAGAGAATCAAAAGGAAGTATATTGACTACAGACTAAGATTACAGGGCTGAGAGTTGTGTCCCAGCTTTGGCACTTATTAGCTGTGATCTTGGCAATGTTAATTAACCTCCCTGTGCTTATTGCTTTTTCAGAAGATAGAGCTGATAATAACTACCTCATATGGTTGTTCTGAGATAAAATATGTTAATTTGTGTACAGCCCTTGGAGTAATTCCTATGGCCCAGCAAGTGCTAAGTCAACATTTCTACTTTTGCGGCCGCTGATGGTGGTAGATTTCCAGTTTGAGAAATTATTGGATCTTATTAACCAGTTAACCCAGTTAATTAAAAAGAGACATAAAAACAACTTAATAAAGTTCCTTTTAATGCAGCACTTGAATTACAGTTTGGGGGTTTTAACTTGAATTAAAACTTGGACATTACTTGTCACTATGAAATGAATGAATGAATCCAAATATTCTTTTCGGGCTAGAGGTAAGCTGTGGAAATAGGCCTGGTACTTTAAAGACCATTAATTATATAAACATTAATTATAAACTAATTTATTGAACATCTGTTGTATAGTAGGCTTTATTCTAATTCGAGTATAGCACTGGGATTAGATAAAGGTAGTTTTACTTAATCCTTAGAAAGGGGTGGTATAATAAAGAATAAATGTGGTTTTTACCACTTAAGCATTTCCTGTCAGACTGAAAACTCATCATCGACGCCTTAGAGTTAGAATTCTTTGGTTTTTGTTCATTCATAAAAGCTAACTTGATTTCCTAAAGGTATGTATATATTATTACGTTTGATCCTTGTGTTTATGCTTAAGGACTTGCAAGGGTTTAGTTATAGAATGCTCTTTATTTTGCTTAACGTCTTAAAAATATTAAACCTGTGCGTTCATACTAGCTTTCCGTAAATTCTGTTGTGAGGATGACAGGCATTTCCTTCAAAACTTGTGAAAACTTGAGGAATGGGCAGTGTATTTTGAAAAAGTAATTTAGTTGCCTTCTGTTAATTTTGTAGGCATTTCTTTTGCTTGATTATATAGCTAACTGAAACATACCACATGTGTTTTAGCTGTTTTCCCAAATAAAGATGTATGCTTTGAATGCTGATCTCAGAACTATGAGGCTGTCTATACAGGTTATAAGTAGGGTTTACTGTGTTGTTTTTTTTTTAAAGATTTTATTTATTTATTCGACAGAGATAGAGACAGCTAGCGAGAGAGGGAACACAAGCAGGGGGAGTGGGAGGAAGAAGCAGGCTCCTAGCAGAGGAGCCTGATGTGGGGCTCGATCCCATAACTCCGGGATCACGCCCTGAGCCGAAGGCAGACGCTTAACCGCTGTGCCACTCAGGTGCCCCAGGGTTTACTGTTTTGTTTGCTTTCTTTTTGTCCATTTTTTTGGTATTAGAAATGCATTGAAACATTGTAGATTCCAAATTACTCAAGGTAGTGTGGTACCTTTCCATGTGGCTCTTCACGTCTAGTAGTTCTTTATAACCAATAGTATGGATAGGTGGTTGTGATTGTACTAAGATTAGTGTTGTTTGAATATATCAAGTTGAACTTGACCCTATATAAATGTTTGCTTACCCCTTTACAAATGAAGGGAACATTAAGTACACAAAGGAACTGTTAGTATCACTAGTTCTTCTCTGGCTTCTTTGGGGACTTAAGCTGTGAAGCAATTAAGAACGTATTTTGATTCAATCACATGAATTACATAGATGATTTCACAGAGGAGAAGGTATTTCATCTGAGCTGAGAAGGGTGGAGGGACTTAGATAGGCACATTAACTCAGCTAGGTTTTAAGTAGAATAGAAGTTCCTAGGCTACCTTGGTTCACAGCGTCATGCTTAATGTCTCAGTAATTTTTCATGGAATCCTAGGCCTGAAGAAATGACTCAGAATTCCATTTATTTATTGGTTCGGTCCTAAAAACTTAGTATTTATTTCCTAACAGCTTAGTAGCCCTTTATTATTATTATTTTTAAAGATTTTTTATTATTTATTGGACAGAGACAGCGAAAGAGGGAGCACAAGCAGGGGGAGTGGGAGAGAGGGAAGCAGGCTTCCCGCTCAGCAGGGAGCCCGATGTAGTGGTGGATCCCAGGGTCCTGGGATCGTGACCTGAGCCGAAGGCAGACACTTAACGACTGAGCCACGGAGGCGCCCCCTTTGTAGCCCAATACCACACATACATTGGAAGAAAAATTTTATTTCATTTTTAAACCACCATTATCTACTAGTGTGATGTCGTTTTTTAAACTTTGGAGTTGGACTGGACACTGGCACCTTTATTTACTCTTCTACACTGATACTTGCCTTACATTTGCTTTTTATTAGAGTGGCTATCAAAAGTTGAGCCTTGCAAAGATAAATATCTTTGAAAGGAATATGCATAATGAAGTACCTCTGCTTGTAGTTCTGTGGTGTTACATGTTGAATATGGAAAACGATAATATAAATTGTTTTGAATCATAAGGCAAGAACATAATTATTATTCTCGGGAAATAGGGTATCATTTAACAAATTGAATCAATTTACTGCAGCAAGTGAAGTGACCTGTTTATACCCAAAGAAGGAAGTAGTTTACTCTTCTCTTGACTGGGTGTATAAATAGATGTTAAAGTTCTACAGTAATCTAAACTTGGACTGTGGTAGGGGATCATACATAAGCTGTCCTTTAGGAGATCTTAATATTGAACAACCAAATCTTGTTTTTTTTTAACTGCTGTGTCCACGTGGATCAGGTTTGTAAAGTTTTTTTTGACATTACTTCGTAGAACTATATAAACTGAGAAATAGAGTGCTAGCATTGTGGACCCTGAAGACTAAGTTAATGATGATTCCAAAAATAGCCAGATCACCTAAAGAGGTAAATAACTCCATTTTAAACTGACTTATGTGTACTTAGATGATCAGTTCTTTATTTTTGTACCTATGGCATATAGAAATAGCTAATACTGGAAGAAATTTTTGGAGGAAGGTAATTTGATGACTGTCAGTAGCTACTGAATAAGTATAATAGCATTCCCTGTCAGCATGTTTAAAAGTTGGTAATTGACCATTTCATGATGTTGGCATTGTTCAAGATGGGTAGGGTGTGGGTGTTCAGGTTTGACTGTATCTATAATAGTAGTGATGAAAAGAGCTGTATTTTATAAAGTCACTATACTATATATAGTTCTTTTCTCCTAATACAGTTCCTGGTAAGTGCAAGCTGTTTTAGCTTTGTCATTCTTCTGTTTCTTTTACTATTGTCGTTCAAAAAGTATTCCGATAGGGGCTGCTTTTATTTTTAAAAAAATTTTATTTTTAAGTAAGCCCCAACATGGGGCTCAAACTTAAAACCCTGAGATCAAGAGTTGGCGTGCTCTACCTACTGAGTCAGCCAGGTGCCCCGTCTACTGATAGGGGTTTTAAACAAAAATAGGTTATATAGTGGGGGGGGGGTGAATAAACATATATATTTTTTGGTTATGGTCTATTTTAGAAGTCTTGATCCACTGTAACTTAAAGAATACTAAATACTGTTTGTGCGGGCATTTTAATGTGTAGTTTTTCTTTAATAGAGGCACTCATATGACTTGATTGGATTGTAATGGGTTAACCTAACAGTTTTAGTGGTAAATAGTAAAAATTTATACGAACCTTAAACTTTTTTTAAATTGTAATTTAAAACCTGTACATTAATTCATCAGTTTTTAAATGTAGGATCAACACCATGTCTTCGAATATGGGCCCTTTGGAGTTCAATTAGGCAACTAAAATGTCTAGNCAAAGTTCAATTAGGCAACTAAAATGTCTAGATCTTATGTGGTATTTAAACTTCACACGTTTGCAGAATACACATGTGTTACTTTCCTGGAATTCAAGAGAATCTAATTTTTCAAAATTCTGGAATTCCAGACCCCTTTCACTTTTTTATAGTTAAGTCACACATTTGATAGTATGTGTGTGACTTATCTTTTTCGAGCTTTTCTAAAGCATGTAGTAGGAAATATATATACAATTCTTTTTTCTACGCTGAGAGCTTATCATGTCGAATATAATTATGTTGACACAACTGGTAGGGACAGAAATGTGGCTCTACCACAGTATGTTTTACAGAGGGTAAGGTTATCCCAAGGATTTATTAGGTAGAGGTTAGTTAAGAGCATAGTGTAGAATTCTATATTGAGTATTTGACAAGTGCCCTACAATTGGTATACTAGGTGCTCTAAATACATTCTTTTGTTTAATTTAAACAAAAGCCACCATATTCTCATTTTACAAATGGTGTATTAGAGAAGTTGATCTTGTTCAAGATCAGATGCGAAGATCAGGGGCTTGAACCTAGGTTTGTCTTGCAAATGGACATNTCTTAAAAAAAAAAAAAAGAATTCTATATTGAGTATTTGACAAGTGCCCAACAATTGGTATACCATATTCTCATTTTACAAATGGTGTATTAGAGAAGTTGATCTTGTTCAAGATCAGATGCGAAGATCAGGGGCTTGAACCTAGGTTTGTCTTGCAAATGGACATATTCTTAACCACTGTATGTGGTGTTACTCCTCATCTCCATGTACTACTTTTACGTGTAAATATTTGTAAAGTGTTCCTAGGTCATTTGGGAAGCGGTAAATCTAATTACTCAGATTAAACAATGCCAGTCATTTATAATAGATAACTTCGAAGCAGTTACCAAGAATTTCTTTGGGTCATGCTGAGTCAAGTTTTGGATTCTTTAGAAATGCAGTTTTGATTTAGCTGCATGTGCAGTTATGCCAGAATAAAGCCTATACTTTGAAAGGTAACCAAATCCTAACAGTATTGCACGAGCACTGCATAACTAGGATTTTCAGAGCAGGTTAACTTCTTTATTGTTATAGCAGTGTTGGTTCAAGACATGGTTGCTGGGGCGCCTGGGTGGCTCAGTCGTTAAATGTCTGCCTTCGGCTCAGATCATGATCCCAGGGGCCTGGGATTGAACCCCGCATCCTGCTCCCTGCTCAGCAGGAAGCCTGCTTCTCTCTCTCCCTCTGCCCCTGCTTGTGTTCCCTCTCTTGCTGTTCCTCTGTCAAATAAATAAGTAAAATCTTTAAAAAAAAAAAAAAAGACATGGTTGCTGATTTCACTTATATTTTTCTAGAACAGTAAATATAAAGTTGCCTTNGTAAAATCTTTAAAAAAAAAAAAAAAAGACATGGTTGCTGATTTCACTTATATTTTTCTAGAACAGTAAATATAAAGTTGCCTTATTCTTTTTAATGACTGTATAGTTTGTTTTATTCTATTGGGGGGGCACTCAGATTTGCAGTTTTTTCTGTTAAAAACACTGTCTGCCCTTAGTACCCTCCTAACAAAACCTTGTACACACATTTTTTCACACATGCACACATATATATATCTGAAATAAATTCCCTACAAATGAAATTGGTTGGGTTACAGAGTATGTTTGAATTTTATTAGATTGCCAGATTGCCTTTCATAGAGATTTATCTACTCTGACCAGTAAGGAAAGAGCAAATGACTGTTTCTGTATCCTTGCTAACACTGTATTGTGGAACTTTTTTTTTCTTTGTCAGTTTCGTAAGTGAAAAATGGAATATTATTATGGTTTTAATTTGCATTTCTTTTGTATGAAATCGAGCATCTTTACATGTATTTATGAGCCAGTTTTGTTTCTTTTTGGGTCTCAGACTAGTGCTTTTCTCATCTTTCCAGAAATATTGCTACCTGCTTGACAGTCATTTGTAAGGTACTATTTTAAAATGCATCCCAATCACAGAGAAGGTAAATTTGAAAAAATGTACAGTCTTATAGGATTAATGAAACTTGGTGTTTGTTCGTCTTTCTATAGTTAGTTGGCCTTTTTTGTATTGATTGTAGGAGCTTTTAACAGAATTAGCATTCTGGATATCAGAAGGCCAACAAAATTGGCCTTCTGGATTTAAGTTCCAGTTTTTGCTCACTTTGCCATGTCTTTGCTTTGTTTATCACACTTTATGCCTTGTAGAAACTTGAATTTTATACACGTGTTTTTAGTTAATTGAATTAATTGAAGATGTATTTAGTGTATTGAACAATTATTTGAATCCACGTGTTCTAGTGTTTTGTTTTTGTTTTACACATCTTTGATCAATCTGGAATTTTTTTTTTAGAGAGTTACAAGGTTTGAGGTAGGGATTTAGGAAGGTTCATACTCTGTCTCTCTCTTAACACATTCCTACACCGGAGAACATAACACTAAGTAATTGGGGATTTTTTCCCCACATAAACAGTTTTTCGTNTAGAGAGTTACAAGGTTTGAGGTAGGGATTTAGGAAGGTTCATACTCTGTCTCTCTCTCAACACATTCCTACACCGGAGAACATAACACTAAGTAATTGGGGATTTTTTCCCCACATAAACAGTTTTTCGTTACTGAAAACTTAAGCATTACTTACTGACATTCATTAAAGTTATGAATAATCTGATAACAGAGTTTGTTAAAAATTTCTGGTGTACATTTTGGGAAACATTTTCACCTTTTTGTGCATCTTTTTTCTTTATGATTTTTTCTTTGAACCAGATAACTTAAGAAATTTTTCAAAAAATTATAAATATATGTATACACAAATTGAACAATACCTTTGCAGTCTGTTATGTTTTCTCATACTTTGTTCACATTGGAATTGGTGATATTGGCTAGAATCAGGGTTGGCAGTTGGCTTGTAGTTATACTATGCCATTTGCATGTGCCCATTGCAAAAAAATACCCAAGCTAAGTTCATACTACTCAGCACACTGAATTTTTTTGTTTATTTTATTAATTAAATAGTCATGGTTGAAAATACGAACTGTTTCTGACTTACTCTTCAGGGATCTTTTGCTGATTTAGGCATCTGTTTAAACTGCCTCTTGTTTAACTTGATTGAGACTAGTGTTTCTCATACTTTAGAAAGCATCAGAATCACATGAAAGCTTGTTAGAACAGATCACTATGCCTCATCTTTGAAATTTCTGATTAAGTAGGTCAGCGGTAAGACCCAAATTTTGTATTTCTAACCAGTTCATGGGTAATACAGATGACTTTTTAAGCAAGTCTTTGTTTCAGAACGGAACACTGGATAATAGGAAGTTCAGTCAAATGTAGAGTTCGACTCTCCTGTGCAGTTTTCGATTATTAGTCTATTGTTGAAACTTCAAAATTAGGCGATCACAAATTTATTGTGATACCCTATTTTTGTGACTGATGCCTTAGTCTGGTTAAATATTCCGTTAGTATGTAGAAGGTAGTAAAACTTAAAAGGAAAATGGCTATGGCTTTTATAGGATCACCAATACCTGATTCTGCCTTTTTCTGTGCTCTGTGTTTGATTACCCCCTCTTTTTTTTTAAAGCGTAGGGCTTCATATATCTAGCAGTATAGCAAGTCATCAGGTGGCTTTCTTTCCCCCTCAGGGTTAATAAAGACCTTAATTTCACACACAAAAAACTCCATGCATAATTTAAAAAGAAACAAAAACAAGGAAAAACCGTAAAGGATACAGGGGAACAGTTCTGTTAAAACACAGGTAAAGTGCTGTTCCATATAAAAGAACAGAATCAGAATCAAGTCACTCTAAATATAAGGAAAGAAAATCACCTCAAATACTATGCCAAAGTTGCCAGTAAATCTGGTAATGGCTTAATTAGGCAAAGCGTAGGACCCTCTTCTGTTTTCCTGTAGTATAGGTAAACAACAGTGACAACAGACCGGAGGAGAAGCCTAGGTGGAAGGACAGACCCAGAGAGGGAGGGAAACCTGGGGAGGATAGGTGTATGGTCTTGCTCCCAACCTCCCCTCTGTTCTTGAAATAGGCCAGGTCAGTTGATTGGTCTTCATTATTTTGACATTTGATCTGTTGAACTTGGGTCTTAATTAGAGCTTCATGCCCTATTTTTTTTGCCAGTGAATATGTCTATACTTCGAGCCTCTTAACGTACTTTTAAGAAAAGTCCAGTGTTTTCTAAAATCAACAGCCTATGTTCGTACTGGCACACTTTTTATTTAGAACTTCAAAACTTCAGACATACAGCACACGTAGAAAAATTTATTGTATATAAATAAAACAACAGCAGACTCCCTGAAGTCTAGTAATGAAAGCATGCCATAAAGAGTCAGTGATTGTGGTGACACACAGCAAAGAATTATCCCAAAACTCTCAAGGCCTAACAAACTGTAGTTTTCCAATAAAAAACACGTATGTTTTTCAGATGTTAAATAAGATATACCAATAGAGACAAAATTAGAATTTTGAGGTGACTCAATGAGAAAGATGTTGGATGGCAGAAATCTGTTCGGTTTGGTACACACTTAAAGATGAGCATTTCTCAAGTGTTAAAGTAAGACAGGGAGGAGGAAAAGGACATTTCTGCTTTGGGGGACACTTAATGTGACTTGCATCTGGTACTGGCTGGTTGAGTTTTTAAAAAATCTCTCTTTATGTAGAAGATCTAGATGTACTTGGGAGGTCTAGCTCTGTTTCCTGATTTAAAAGGCCACGTGGGGCCCCTGGTTGACTCAGTTGGTTAAGCCTCCAACTCTTGGTTTTGGCTCAGGTCATGATCTCAGGGTTGTGAGATCAAGCCCCGCTCCGGCTCCACGTTCATTGTGGAGTCTGCTTGAGATTCTCTCTCCCTCTGTCCTTCCGATTCGCATGTGTGCGTGTGATCTCTCTCTGTCTCTCTCAAATAAATAAATAAATCTTTAAAAAATAAAAGGCCACCTAGGGGTTGGGGGTTAATTAGGGCAAAAAAAGTTGGGCTGACTAAGAGCATCCCCTGCAGTCATTTCAGAGGACAAAGAAAGAAGAGTAGTACTTTTATTTGTTTCAGTATTACCTCTTTTCAGTAGATCACAAATGTGCGTACAAACTAGTCTTTTTTTCTGTATGTTTCCAACCCCCCACACCAGGCAACTTTTTGCTATTGTATTTATATATGGACATTTTTCTCGGACTTTAAGAAGATTGTGTTAGTATACAAGGGGCCCAGGATTGGGGATCACAACACTGATACTTAAGCTATTTAACTGGTTTTGAGACCCTGGGAAAGTTACCTACTAATAGTAAATTTTCTACACTGGAAAAGCAGCAATATTGATTGTACTTTTAAAAGAGCTTTCAACTTTAATCAAAATATTTATTTTAGAGAATGCTTGCATGCAAGCCTGTTTGGGGGAGCAGAGAAGAGAGTCTCAAGCAGACTCCCTGCTGAGTGCAGAGCCCAACTCAACTCGGGGCTCCATCTCATGACCCTGAGATCACCACCTGAGCTGAAACCAAGAGTCGGACGCTTAACTGACTGAGCCACCCAGGCACCCCTACAAATGTAATTTTTCCCAAAGCTCTCTGTTGTACAAACGGCGAACTTCCTTCATTCCTGTGATGCAGGACAGGTTAACAGTAGCAACTCATAGAATTGGATTATTGTATGATGATCAAATATTGAAATAGCTGTTAGGAGTCTGTCTCTGGATTCTGGAAGTTAGAGGGTTTAGTTGACCATTTAACTTAGTACATATATTATGCATGCTTTCTAATAAAACAAGGCAAATAATACTAGTTCATTAACCTACAATATCAGTGTTCTGCCATTTGCAACATTTCCCCCTCAGAAAAATATAAAAGAATGAGTATTTGGCTTAGCTGTGCTTTTAAATGCCTCTGCATTGTTGGTAGTTGTGTGAAGCTTGAGGAATATAAGGAGGAAAAGATCAAAATAAAGAGGGTGACTTTTTCTTAAACGAGTTTCAGGGAGTTCTCAAGTTAAAGCCTGATACTTTTATCAGTTCTGTGACTTTGTCACATTTTTAATATGTGAGATTGAGGTCCATTTTTACAATCTGAGGGTCTTATAAACTGATAGCGGTTTGGTGGTGGTTATTGCCTGTGAACGCTTGAACTTGATCTGGCTGTACATATTCTCCTCAAATAAGTGATGTGCTATTGTTGGAACTTATGTGTACTGGGTTTATTTGCTAATTAAAATGTCTTCAAAAAGATTACACTGGGATTCCGTGTTAAATGAGTAAGCTTGCATACCGAGCAACATGGTGTAAATTAAATAGTATTTAAGCAAATACTTATTGTTTGGAGAGTGACCAGTTTATATATTTTTTTCTCCCTATGAAAGAATAGACAAGAGCTTTGTGGAATCTGAGGAAGTTACTAATAAGTAGATGAAACTGTATTATTTTTGCTACTGAGATATTGTGCAAAAGGTTTGCCTATCTCATGTCAGTAATTAACAGCTGAAGTCGGGAGAAAGAACTTAATGTCCTCAAATAGATCAGAGATATTTCAAAGCAGATAGAGGCTATAGTGTAGCTGATTCATGTGCTGTGCTGCACTGTCGTTAAGCCATTGAGTCATAGTTTAATTGGCACTGTTTCTTCTTTCATGGTCTTAATATAAAATAATCTTCAGGTAATTCTGTGTCAACTGCAGAAATATAGTTTACTTTAAAAAATATGGCCAAAGAAGAAATAAGCCTAAAATATATAGAGTAAGGATGGGTTTGTTTGCCGAAAGTCGTACTAAATTTAGAATTAAGTTCAAGTGAAATAAGGAGGATTCACTTCCTCTTGTACATTGTCAGTTTGGTCAGCTTTAACAGCTGTAGCAAATCGCATTGGCTAAAAATACCAAGTTGGTCCATGAAAGATTAGGTTAGACTAACTTGTGAAAAATAAAGACCCAAAATAGTGAAGTTAGAAGTGATGCCTTCACACTTCTATAATGCTTTTAAATTTGTGAATAGGAACCATGAATTGAATGAACTGTGACTTTAGCCTATGCGGGCGGGCTTTGTTTTGTCCACGTGCCAAACTAGGGATAGTTGTTTTGTGTTAGTGACAGTAGCAGCCAGAATAGAATGGATAGGAGATGGCTGGCCCATAACACCATTTGCAGACCACCCTTCTTCTGAGTGCTGGGTTAGCTGTTCTGTCTTGAGCCATCTCTAAACCTTGTTTCCCTCTCTGGTTCATTGATTTAGTGGATGTCCTTTGCCTTTTCTCTTTCATATATATCAACATTTCTATAGTGCTAATGCCACCCCTTATTCCATGAATGTATTCCTTTTTGTCCTTTGCCATCATGTCATTGAATTGGATGGGACTGGGGGAAACAGAGATGGTAGACTTTGTGCTGTTTCAGCCCTTTTGAACCGAGGAAGCCTGTTGTTAGCTTAAGTGGGGAATTACTAAGGCTTTAAAGAAATGTACATTTGCATGTGGTCATATTTTAGTGATGTTATAAAACAACTTCAAGTGGCTTTTTAGGTTTGTAGGTCGAACATTTATGTTTTAAATTTTGTTTTTAAGAATCTCATTTAAGTGATGCATTTTGCTTTGGCTTTGTATGAAACCATGTGATCCTTACATTCCATAAGCAGATTTAATCTTGTTTTCTGAATGCATTTCAGTATTACAGTCTTGACAAGATTTGATAGTGTATAACTTGTTTGATACTCTTAGAAATTTTTCTTCATGTTTAATTTTGTAATTGATTATGAAACAATAGCACTTTTGTCTTGGGAAATATTTAATTCTGATTTACCTGATGTCTTTGCATGTCATGAAGTTTAGTTTTAAAATGCTGTAAATGAACCTTGACCAACTTGTTTTTTGTGAATATAGGTATATGACTGATGGGATGTTACTTCGTGAAGCAATGAATGATCCCCTCCTAGAGCGTTATGGTGTAATAATTCTTGATGAGGCTCATGAAAGGACTTTGGCTACAGATATCCTCATGGGTGTTCTGAAGGAAGTTGTAAGACAGAGATCAGACTTAAAGGTGAAGTATTTTTTTTACTCATTTATTTCATTTAAAAAAGTATAAGTCAAAAACAGGGAATACATGCCGATCACTATAATCAACTATAAATTATCAATTGTAAAATAAGGAACCAGTAAGTACCTACATTGTTTATTTTTCTTTGTTTCTAATGTACGTAGCTGTGTCTTCATGTGTGTTTTGGTATATTTTCACTCTTCAGTAATGTATTTTTAAGCCAAATCTTTTCCATTTCTCACCCACCTGTGTTTTCTTGTGATCTAATAACATGGTGGTTTTATAATTCTGCTGCTCACCCTACCCTTTATTAAATACAGAAACCTCAAATCTTTGTCCTGCCCCAACACAAACGCACCGATTATAACTCGTCATGTTGGGTAGTAGGAACAGCTGTACCCAGAACAAGCAAGCTACTCCTTAGAAATATGTACACTTAACCTAGTTTGCTTGTTTTTTTTCTGTTATACGCTACTACCATGTCAGTGTTACTGTGTTGATAAGGGCCTAAAATGGACTGAATTTTCTGAACTTTTTGCCTTCCAGAGTTTATCAAGTGCCTCTTTTTGCTGTATGTATGTGTGCACATTTATTGGAGCTTAGACTCATTATTCAGTTGTTAGTATATGTGTTCTAGGGATTGTACAGTGGGCGGAAAGATTCTGGGTCTTAAAAAGTTGTTACCTTAGTATGTTTTTGCTTATAAATTAAATTTATGCTTTTAAAGAATTTATTTGAGGGGCGCCTGGGTGGCTCAGTCGTTAAGCGTCTGCGTTCGGCTCCGGTCATGATCCTGGAGTTCTGGGATCGAGCCCCACGCCAGGCTCTTCCCTTGGGAGCCTGCTTCTTCCTCTCCCACTCCTCCTGCTTGTGTTCCCTCTCTCGCTGGCTATCTCTCTCTCTGTCAGATAAATAAATAAAATCTTTAAAAAAAAAAGAATGTATTTGAGGAATGAGTACTGTCACTATTGATTAAACTTTACGAGCTGTTGAAGTTTTTGTCTTATTTTAATTGAAGTATAGTTGACACACAACATTGTTAGTTTCTGATGTACAGCATAGTGATTGGTAAACACAACTCTATACGTTATGCTTTGCTCACCTTGAGTGTAGTTAACCGTCTGTGACCATACAACACTATTGTAGTACCATTGGCTATATTTCCTATGCTGTACCTTTCATTCCCGTGACTGACTTACTCCATAGCTGGAAGTTTGAAACTCTTACTCTGCTTCACTCATTTTGGTCATCCTTCCATCCCCCTCTTCTGGCAACCACCAGTTTGTTCTTTGTATTTACGGCCTCTTTCTGGTTTTTGTTCTTTAAATTTCACATATAAATGAAATCAGGTGTGGCTGTTAAAGCTTTTAGGAAAGAAAGTCAAAGTAGAAATTACTCTGTAGTAGAATGTTTTATGGGGTGCCTTCTTTTTAAGTAAATGTTTAATGGGTGCTAAAATGTGTGATTTACGTGGAGAGAGGGTGACTGTATTGTCTTGTAGCCCTGCCCCGAACAACGTTTTGTTACTGTGGCTTTTTACAGCAGTGTAGAAAATCCCTGTTCAGGAATTTTTCTAAAGAAGTCATGCTTATTAAAAGTGATTTGGAAGAAGGGGGAAAATTTATCTGTGCCACTGATTTTTTTTTTTGTCTTTTTTCTTTTTCGCATTTTCTGTTTTTTCCTTTGTGCAAGGTTGTTATGTTCTGTCTTAATAAACATAGTAGTAATTATGCTTTTTATTAGTGTTGTTTCTTATCTGTCCCTTTGACACATTATGTAAAGTTTATGTAAATCTGTTATGAACATTGTATGAACTTTGGGTTTTAAGGTATTTTCATGAAGATATATTGTAGTTTGTTTATTGGATATTGGGTTTATTTCTAATTTTTTAAAATGTCAGTAACCGTTTTACTGTAGCTCAGCATTTCTGTATTCGATTTTTTTTAAGATTTATTATTTTAGAGAAGGAGGGAGTATGAGTAAGGGGAGGGGCAGAGGGAGAGAGAGATCCTCAAGCAGACTCCTTGCTGAGTTGGGGGGGGGCATGATCTCAGAATCCTTAGATAATGACCTGAGCTGAAATCAAGAGTCATGCTTAACCGACTGTGCTGCCCAGGTGCCCCTGCATTTGATTTTTTAAAATCAGTTTATTTGTATAAATATTTTTGTAGGTTTTTTAATAGTTGATATATATGGACAGCAAACATTACGTGTCTTTTTTCTTTAAGACCATGTAAGAATCCTTGAAGACAGCTTCAAATAATTTACTGTTGTTTTTTTTTCCAGGTTATAGTTATGAGTGCTACTCTAGATGCAGGGAAATTCCAGATTTACTTTGATAACTGTCCTCTCTTAACTATTCCTGGGCGTACACATCCTGTTGAGATCTTTTATACTCCTGAACCAGAGAGAGATTATCTTGAAGCAGCCATTCGAACAGTAATTCAAATTCATATGTGCGAAGAGGAGGAGGGAGATCTTCTACTTTTCTTAACTGGTCAAGAGGTATGGTCATTATTTGCTTCATTATTAACCTTTAGCATATTAAATTACACAGCAGCTTTTTAAATGTAAGACCTTGGCATATATTAACCATGTATTTCTTATCCCAGGTTTTAAGGCTTTTCTTCAACTTGATTGTATGTATGTGTAAAATATATAACCCCTTTGTCTCTGTACTCTATGAATACCCTCTTATACCATCGGTGTTTGCTAATTACCCTAAGAATGTTCAGTGCTTTTAGAATTTCAAGATTTAGCAATTGCAGTCTCAGCTTTGGAGAGACCTGGGTGGTAAGTAATGGTATGGTAATTTGCAGTTTTGCTGAAGCAAGAATTTGAACCACACAGCTGCTGTGAAATCAGATTGTCCTAGTCAGTTAGCTTGTGAGTGAACTTGAGTGACTTGGGTGCCCATTCAACATCAAAACAAATGTTTGTGTTTTGGTTTTGTTTTCCGTGTGTTCACTGAGGATTCGAAGGAATCACTGAAATTTCTTAGTTAGAATTTACTTCATTTTAAGGTAGACATTTTATTCGCTGGTGCTGCTTTTTTAAACTTGTTTCCCACAGTAGGTTTATAGGTGTGCTGTGAAATTCTCAAGCTAAAGTTCAGGAAAATGTCTGGTTAAAACCGTTTCAGAGAGCCTTTTACTGGCTTGTCCTTTGTTTCAATAGGTTTTATGAATTTTGTAGAACGTGCTTCTCAAACTAACATACATGCAGATCACTTAGAAAATTTGCAGATTCTGATTCAACAGGTCTGGTGGAACCTGAGATTCTGTATCTAACAAGCTTCTAAGGAATGCTGAAGCTTTCCAGGGTTGAGTGGTGAGGTTCTAGAGCAGTGCTGTCCCGTTAGACCTTTCTTCAGTGCTGGACGTGTTCTGCATCTGTTCTGTTCAATACGGTAGTCACCAGGAATGTTACAGCTTTTGAGTATTTTGAAATGTGGCTGGTGGGAGAAGGGATTAAGTTTTAATTTTACAACATTTTAATTAATTTAAATTTAAATAGCGACATGTGCCAACCCTCCTGTTTCAGTTTTTGTATGGCTCATGTGTTAAGAATTGTTTTTACATTTTTAAACAGTTGTAAGTAAGAAGAAAGAATGTGCAACTGAGATGATACATGGCTGCAAAGCCTAAATTGTTTTGGCCCTTGACAGTAAAAGCTCTGACCCCTGCCCCAGGAACATTGTTTTCTCAAGTGTGACCAGTGGACTTTCTGCTGAGGGGAGGAGAGTTTGTTAAAGCAAGTTCTTGTCCCTGTTCCAGACTTGCTGAAGTAGGTGAAATCTGATGTGAAATACAGGAATCTGCATCTTCAGTGAGGTCTGCGGGCCATTTTTATATTTACCTAGGTGTAAAGATCACTGTCCCAGAGGAATGTTTAAACCAGTATAATTCTGTAGTACATTAATGACACAACTGTAAACACTGTTGTGGGGAATTGTCCTAGTTCTCCCAGGTAGCAAAATCGGAAGTCTTCTGTGTGACTGCCTGCCTCCATTGGAATGTGAATTATTTTATTTATATTCGGTTTCTACAGGAATGCTTGATAACATATAATATTCCAGCAAATACTATTGTTTTTAAGAGCTATAAATGTTGAGTAATTCTTGTATCCTTACGTTTTTTCAGTATTTATGTGATCTATGATTCATACCCCCATTGGCTATAGTGCCTATGCTGTTGAACAGGGTTTTTCAACCTCAGCACTATTTACATGGTAGGCTGATCAATTTTTTTGTTGTGGGTTAACCCGTGCATTGGGGCATTGTTGGTCTTTACCCATTAGATGCATAACATTCTCTCCCCCCGTTGTAACAACCGAAATATCTGCAGTCATTGCCACATGTCCCCTGGGTGGAAAATCATCCCCAATACAGAATCACACTTGTTCTTTTGGGAAATAAAATGTGTTGCAAATTCAGTTTTACAGATAAACCTATGTTGAGACTAGTCTTCCTTTTTATGCATGTTGAATGGAAGAATTTTTATATATTTTGTAAGCAAGAGTACCAAATGCTCTTTTGATGGCATATAAACAGTATTTATGCACTAATGCAATCTTAGGCAGTTGAGGTATTCATTTTGTCCTTTTGTGCCTGGTCTCTAGTTTTTTTGCTTCATCTAGAGTGTTGCATAATATATTTTCTTAAACGACATTTAAAAAGAGCCGTTATATTCAGATAACTAAGCATATTAGAATTTTATCAGAAATATCAGATGGTCTCATGGTGAGGACTTGGGCTTTTTCTATGGTTTAACTTCTTATACTTGGTATTTTCGCAGCAATCCCATAGTTGGGGAAAGGAAGGGAGCAAGCCCCATGGTTTTTATAATTTGTGCTGGAGTATCTGTTTTCCAATAAAGTTATTAACTGTAATTGTGAACTAGGTTTGCATGTGTCCTGTTATATTTTTAAATCACCTTTGGGTGACTAGTCTTGAGTTTGAAGATTTTTAGGGAGAAAGGAGCAGAGTACCTAATTAATGTATTTTGTTTCACTGATTGTGTTTAGTGGAGCTGACTTAAAGATATATGAAATATTAAAAATTAACTGTTTTTCATGTCTGTGAACCTGTGTATACATGGTCAGTTAAATGGTAGATTCTCAGAATTCAGTATTCTTGTTTTCATAAATTTTTCATGAAATTTTAAAATGATTTTTAAGAGCATTTTACCATTTTGACTACATGAACAATAATGCATCTGTAGTAATCTGAGTTAATTTGGGAGTAGGAGATCAGTCTTAATTGGTGAAAGGTTGGGAATGATTTGAATTCTAGAATATTTTTTGTGTTATTTTATGTTAATGCATGAAATCTGGACTTGTGATTAAAAATTACGTTTTGCCTAGTTGAAGTCCTTAGGGGAGCTACACTTCTGAATTAGATAAGAATGATTATAATTGAAGTATCAGTTGTTTGTCAGAGGTTACACGTGAAGATGTTAAAACCATTCTTTAAGCAGCACATTCTTTTATCTTTAATTTTGCTGAGTAAAATGTCTTTTCCATATGCAGTGAGTTCAGCTTCCTCAAATTAGAAGTCCAGATTTATTTACTCACATACATTAATGCTTTTGGAGCTGCACATGGTTAAAACTCCTGAGCTTCTGTCTTAGTCGTCACTATTGCTCGTGACCAAGCAGCCCTAAGCACAAGTAAGCACAAGGTTGCTTTATGTTGCTGAACATCAGTGAGCTTCGTGCTCTTCTGAACTTCCAGTGTTGACTGTGGAAATTTGGTAAACCTTAGGGACAAATTTGTTGCGGTTTTAAAACTACGTGTTTAGAACCTTGCTTGTGTAAAAAACAAGTGGTGTGGGATTTTTTTTCCTCCCATCTTTAGAGATGTCTTGTATCCCATGCGGTAGTGAATTTGTTTTAGCCGTATACGTATTTGACAGATTGGAAAGGCTAGTCCCAAGTATAAAGTTGGAACTGTCTTGCTAAAATTCTAGATTCTGCAAATGTACCATTTGGGGCACTTCGTTTTCTGCGATACGAAATCTGGATGTTTGGTGACTTTGGACTTTTTTGTTTTCTGGTCAAATATATGGTTAAGTTAGCTAAATTAAAAATATTCTGAATATTGGCAACAGTTTTTCTGTGTTTATTATTTTATTTTAGTAAAATCTAATTTGAGTTTATACTGGAATCTTTTTGATTTGGAGGAGATCTAATTTTGTATTTGCATACCAGCAGGGGGCATTCTAATCTAGATACAGCATTTATAAGCTTTTTTCCCCTAAAAATACATGTTTTGTTATTTTTTTCCTTTCCATCAATAGCATTCTTTCATTTTCTTTTAGAAGCTTCAGATCTCAAAGGGAACTATGGACATGGAATCCTTAATAGTAATTTCTACATGATAATTTTCAAGACCCTTATTCGTTTTTTAAGAGAACTGTGTGAAAGGGTGAAAAAAAAATTTTTAAGTATCCGAAGATAGTATTTTTTAACATGGAAACAAAATTACACTTTGATTTAAAATCATTTCAAGGAAAGGGGCGCCTGGGTGGCATAGCGGTTAAGCGGCTGCCTTCGGCTCAGGGCGTGATCCTGGCGTTATGGGATCGAACCCCACATCAGGCTCCTCTGCTGTGAACCTGCTTCTTCCTCTCCCACTTCCCCTGCTTGTGTTCCCTCTCTCGCTGGCTGTGTCTCTCTCTGTCAAATAAATAAATAAAATCTTTAAAAAAAAATCATTTCAAGGAAAATAATTTTAGTTTAATGTAATAAAAATACAGACTACATTTACCTGATTTTTTCCTTTTTCTTTAATCATTCTGATTTTCGAATAAGTTTTTCATTAATCATTCTGATTTTTGAGTAAGAGATAATTTGTTGATAAGGATAGCTTCTGATTGGGTTGTGCCTTGGACAGGCTGCCAAATCATTTAACATACTTCTGAACTTAACTGAATTAATGCTTCAGTAAAATTTAAATTTGTTGTCCCCCACCCCTTTTTAAGTCCCTTTGCTACTCCCATAGAGCCTCCACCTTCCTCTCTTTGTCTGTCTCCCACACTCTTGAGTATTTATTGTGAGTCCTCTTTAAAACCTGGAGATGAATGCAGATGTGTTGGAATTATTTTCTGTGGTCGGGAAATTTTTGAAGGTGCTGTAAGTTATTTGGGTTAGCCTACTTCTTAAATGTCTATGTTGATACTGTAAAGGTGTTTGTTCTCATTAGGCACAATGAAGGAAATCTTCCATATAATTACATTAGTGATACGTGATGTTAAAGCATAATCGGCTTATTTAAAATATCTAGCACATCAATTTCTTTAAGATTGTGAAAATTTAAAAGGTTATGAGTGCAGTTAAATATTCCTGGGTGAGAAGTTTTATTCTAGTACAATTTTTTGAGAATTAATTAGGACGTTTGACTGGAAGAAAAAGTGTGGAATGCCAATAGATGTCTATTTATTTGAGTACAGAAATCAAAATTTCTTCTATAGTTTTGGAAATCCTGATGAAGTTTACTAACTTAGTTTTGATTTATCAAATTCAAAGTAAGCTGCGTAGAACTAGGATTATGATAAATACTGAAATGTTTCAGTGTGTGTTTGTTTTGTTTTTACGCTCAGCCTTTTATTTTGTAGGAAATTGATGAAGCCTGTAAGAGAATAAAGCGTGAGGTTGATGATTTGGGCCCTGAAGTTGGTGACATTAAAATCATTCCATTATACTCTACACTTCCTCCTCAGCAGCAACAACGCATTTTTGAGCCTCCGCCTCCAAAAAAGCAGAATGGAGCGATTGGAAGAAAGGTTAGCATGGAAATATTCTCTGTAATGTTTCATTAACACAGAACTGTCTGTGAGATATGAAACTTCATTAAGGACTAAATTATGGGTGGTGGTAATCTGAGTTGCACACTGCAAAATAATCTGTATTTCAAAAGTAAATTGAAAAAAGTGTTATTTTGTATTTTGCTTATCTTTTGACCTTAGAGTAAGAGCATGTGCTGTTTTCTGTCCCCACAGGGAGCCCCTCCTTAGTAAATGGGTGGTTGGTTAGGGTAGGTCAAGAAAAGCAGGAGATGATCTAGTGTTGTCTTTCTCTCCATTAAGTCATTTGGCAAAAGTGAAGCACTTTTTTCTTCAGTGCCTTGGCTTCAGCCAGAATTTTCTTAAAGACCTAACCAAATGTCATGTCTATAGGTATGAAATATTGACTGCAGGGATTTCTGATAGCAGCACTCATCACGCCTCTTTGCATAAATACGTGGGTTTCTTTGGGGCAGGAATGTAGATTCTCTTAGTATAGATGTCTGCCTGGCATGGGAAGGGGCAAGAGTTTTCTAAACCTGTTTCTGGGCTCTTTGTTGGGATGGGAAGGGAATCTGAGTTGCAGTTTGGAACAGAACAGCCATGCTTTTATTTTTTTGAGAGATGGGGGTTCTAGTAGGTTTTTTGAAAATAAAATTACATTTGAAAAGGTTTGAAAAACATTAGTATAGTGGAGTTAGTCATTTATTAGGTTAAATAGTAGCTGAGTATGAATTTTGTAAAAGATTATTAATCTCTGGTTTTAAAGTTTTCATTTTTTTAAAAGTGTGTATTATTTATGTCATCACTCTGGGAGATTATCATCAAAGATTAAGCTTTGTGTATACAGGGTACTAATATATCTAGAATAAACTAGTCCCTCATGGTAACTGCTATAAATTCCTTGAGTATATTTATGTAGAAAAAACTCTTACTTGAAATAGTACTTAGGTATGATTTGTCAGTCAGATTTGGAATTCACTGCTTTCTTGTTTCTATATTCAGGACTAACAGATTCTCACAACTTTTTATTTCAGTCTTCTTGCTAATGTTTATCATGATAATTGAAAAATTACACATTACAAAGATATCAGGTATCAGGGCTAATTGTTTCTTTACATGGCTGTATAAAAGTTAAATGAACCAAATACATTTTTCAAATTGAAGGAACTTAGCAAAAGGATATATAGCACCAGTCTAGTGGAATGTAAATTAACAAGAGATTGATAGGGGGAAAAATCAGCTTCTGAGTTTTTCATAGATCAGCTAGAGTAGTGAATATGACTTTTAAAAAAAACAGTCTGATCATAGCTTCATTATATTGAACTTTCCAATTATTTTTGTCATAGTGCTAGCTATCTGTAGAACATGTTAAAACATTTTCCTCTGTTATTTTATGTGCATTCTCAACTTTGGGGAAAATCTGAAGTTTTAAGTGATAGCTTTAGTATATAATTTTGAAGTTGATTTGTTGACTGAAAAGTACTTCTCTGTGGAGTTCTTGGCTTAATTCTGTTTCAGTGGATGTATGTAAATAAAGTAGCTGTTTTCTTAAACATCTCTATTATTAAGAGGAGCAGACAGATAATTTTTCTTAAAATGATGTACGCTTTGTATATCTGCATTTGTTTTAATTTTAAGATTTTTTTTTTTTTACCACTGAGTAAAATTGGTGTTAAGCAAGATTTGCCATATTTGTGTATCTTTTCATATAGTTCTTTTCATTCCATTTTTAGGCTACTTTGTGAAGTATGGACCCGAACTTATTGAAATGTATTTCACATCTGAGTTCTTTACTCTGTTAATTATTAGTTTACTGGAAATTTAAGTTCAGTCTAGTGCTAGTCCAGTACATGATACATTTTGTAGGAACTACAGCTTAAGCCCATGAAGTAGAATTTGTTTAACTATCGCTTTTTGTGTTCTTGTAAATCCTAAGGACATTGAGGAGAATTTTGTCTCACTGAAAAGAGTGACTCAGCAGTAGTTGGATGTATGTGTGGTGATGGCCACAAATGATGAGGGGACCACTGGAGTCCACAGGGCATGGGCTCACCTTGGTATCCCATCCTGGGCTTTCAATTCAGAGTCAGACCAAGGGCCACAGTGTTACTTCACCCACTGATGGTGTTTCATTGAGCTAAAACTACAGGACCTCTTGCTGGGAAATCATGTTCTCTCTTGGCATGAGTCACCTTCATCTTAGAGGCTGAGAACACTGTCACACACACAGACGTGCACACACCCCCATCTACCTCCCCCCCTACCCGCCCCACGCACCTATGATCCCAGGAAGAGGGAGGGAGTTGGTGTGTCAATCTCATTATGTGAAAAGGAAAAAAAAAAAACAGCTTTGAAGCCTGGCATGTTAAGGAAAAATGATCATTTTTATAGAAGCCTAGTTCACAGAGGAGGATTCACTCATCCAGTCATGGTTTTGGTGCCAGACAGGGAAGCTGCCTGGAAGAAGGTAGGAGTGTCAGCTGAGAACTGGAGTGAGCAGAAACGTGTTCTGGCTGGGTGCCGACTGGCACTTAAGTGGAACGGGTGACTGGCAGACCCATGGCTCTTGCTGGGTTAGACAGAGCCATCTGAAGGATTGGTGGGACTGTAGGGAAGGAGGAAGGGGAGGAATTAAGATGCACACAGGTTATGTGAGGGAAAGAGGCTAGCTACATAGTGGAACAGGAAGAACCGGAAGTTGATTGCTATTTTCCTATGGTCTTAAAAAAAAAATGCCACAGCTTTGATAATATCCTGTTTATATTATAAAATACAGGACTAGAGGCCAAGGCTTGCTGCTTCTGTCATGAATTCATTATTCTGCCAGTTAGTAGAATAGCGCTTTCATTCATCAGTGTTCAACTGTCACTGTTTGATATTCACAATGGATTTAAAAGTACGAAGGAGTGTTGAGGGATTTATGGTCTGCTGACAGTTGTGTAAAACCAAATATGATTTGATTCAGTTTTTTGTTAAAGTTTAGGTAGCATAGAGTGTAAGAAGTTAAAATGTTTGGAACAAAGAGAATATTCAGTAAGAGTTTTTAAAATTCTGCCAAAATAAGTGTGATTCCGTATTTCTATTTGGACACCTTTTGTGAGGGAGTGCCTAGTTATCTTACTCATTGTATAATTTGTGCAAAATAGAGTTTATAATATGATTGTGGTAAAACTAACAAAACAGCCTTTTAGTATTAAAGTTTTAAAATGTAGGTATATTAAAGGTAAAGTTTTATGGGCATTGGGGACTTAACTAGCATTCCTTTTACAAATAGTTACTGAGTTCCTTTTATGTAGGCTCCTAACATAGCACTACTGGTGAACTGTTACAAATTTTTAATGATCAAGAAAGGTTGAGAATGTGTATACTTTTGTGAGGGTAGATAATTTTACTTGTTTTGATTATGTTGACATTCAAATAGTTGAGTTTAAGTTGAAGCTAAATTTTTGTATAAGCGTTAAAATTTACTCATCAATAAATTACTTGTGTGCATCTTTTGAGTAAGTCTTATAATTGCTGTTTTATAGATTTGGTATTATTAAAATCCAGCAACTATTCTTTGATTTTATTTAATTTTCATTAATTTTCTCCATACAGATAGCTAATTTTTCTGTAGCTTATCTTACAGTTTACTAATTAACATGGCTCAAAGCATACACTGCTCAATAAAACAGAGAAATGGCGCTTGTGGAGATGGTCCTATAGTTTTAAAGAGAGGCTTAATGGTCCACTATCTGAAGATAACTTAGTGTGGTACTGCTGGGACGTGGACAGATAAAGAAGTTAATGTCCTTACTGAATTGGCGACCCCCCCAGAGTTCCCTGGGGACTAAAAAATCCAAACTAGTTGAACCTAAATGCCTTAATGTGTCCAAATAGAATTCAAGTAGAGCAACTCAAGTACTCTCAGTTCTGCTACTTTGAAGTGGAATTATTGAAATAAAGTAGATTTCATTGCAAGGCATGTCACTGAGGGGGAAGGGGATAAATCTAGATGAAACTTTAATCTTAACACACTTAACATAAACACATAAAATTGGCAGTGATGTCAAACTTTTTTCCACAGGGTTTATTCTATATTTAGGGGTTATTTACCTGAAATAATTGCTTGGTCAATGAGGTTTGAACGCTTCTTAAGGCTCTTTGAACACTTACTGCCATGTTACAGTCTAGAAAGCTTATACCATTTATATATATATTCCCATTGGTCATCTGTAGGTCCCTTGACAAATTCAGGATCACTTTGTGTTCTGACCAGATCCTAATTAGATCATGTGCCATTTAACATCTAGAACATGCTGACGGGTTGCATTAGTCCACTACTAAGGTTTCAAAGGAGCTAGATAACTTTTATCATCTCATTTATTTGTTCTTGTGCATTATATGTTTGTGTTTTCTTTGGTCTCAGCTGGTATTACTTCTCCAGCTCTAGTAATAGAGTCATTAGAAGAAGCACCGTGAAAGTCCTACATTTGTTATGTGAGTTTTTTCCCTTTCTTTGTCCCCAAATCTACCTCCCATGGTTTCAGAACCCTGCCCTTTTTCTCATAGATACTTCAATAATTGTTAAATCAGTATGGTAGATAAGTCGTACTCAGAAAAATTTTTATTACCTTAAAGCAGTTTTTCCCAGTTTACTTTTAGCCTTTGGAAAAAAAGCTTTGAAAGTCATACTTCTCGAAGGTCATTTTTAACACTTCTGCTTTAGAGTTTGGTAATGCAGGTTGGCATAATCTTGTGATTCTTAAACACTTGTGGAATCACAAATCCACACTTCCTTACAAGTATTATATAATTTGTCACACACCCAAAGACACATGCACACCAAGTGAAATTATTTTGTAAAGAAAGATGATTTTTAAATAACTCTAAGGAATTGATCACATCAAGAAATTTTTATCACACTAATTGTATTCTGTTCTAGAAGATACATGTGAAATATATTTTTTTGTTTCCTCCACGGCTCTAAATATATATCCAGAACTATAACAGTTTCACCCCAGAGTTCCAGAAAACCATAAGACCTCTTACATAATCACAAGCTTGTAGCTGGTTCTGTAATAGGTTTATAAGAACTTTCTACATTTATTATCTAATTTTATTTGTTAACTTTGTCTTAGCTAGGTTAATATTCAGGAATTATAAAAGGAAATTAAGGCTTGGGAGTGTTAAAACCTTTCCACTATAACTTAGCTACTTAGATTTGCTTGCTGACTCTGCCACCTCCTCCTAAATGCATTGCTCCTTCCAGCACAACACACTTGACTTTGTAGAAGAATATTAAACTCAGGATATTTATTCAAATTCACCTGTCAACCGTATATGCCTTGTTTATGTTTGCTGGTTCTAATTATTGAACCGTGTGCGTGTCGTCTAAACGTACTGAAAAATGTATTTCAGTAACATCAGACGACCTGTGTTTATTATCCATTTGCTACTCAGCAATCTTTGCACCTGCCCAGTACAAAAGGGAAGGATTTTGGCATCAGACATGGGAAGGACTCTACAATTATTACCCTGTCAGCGGCTGTCTAGTAAGTTTTGGCAGTATGAGTCCTTTTCATTTCTTAGATGTGCCTATGGGCATTTTTGCTTACATGCCCTAGTTGAAGCAGAACCTTCTGCTGCTAGTGTTCTTCCCTTCTCTCTCGTGGGAGATCCCACCTTACCCGTGCCAACTCGCCTAAGTGCCGTTTTCTCAGGACGTTTCCTTGGTCTTTGCTGTGGAAGTAAACCCTTTCGAAGTCTCAGAGTGCGTCTTTGGTGTCATTTACACTGTCCATGTCTGATTTTCCTTTCTAGGCTGTAAGAGTAGGCCGTATCTGATTCATCTTCTGTGTCATTTGCTTGCATATTACAGGCATTTTCACTTAATGTAATGGCAGTTTTCTGTTCCTGAAAATCAAATGTTTGGGGGAGAAAATACTAATGAGAATCCCATTTTCTTATTGTTTAATAAGAAAAATTATGTGACATGTTATTCTCAAACCCCAGCCAGTTTCCTAAAATAGATCTAAGATACATTGTGCACTTAACGTAAACCAGCGATCGTATTAGCATGTAAATGCTGTAAACATTTTTCCCTGGCAGTAAAAGGTTCAGATGATTAACAGTTGCTTTGTATGCTGTGACATCGTCTTTGAGACTGTACACTTTTTTTTTTTTTTTTAAGATTTTATTTATTTATTCGACAGAGATAGAGACAGCCAGCGAGAGAGGGAACACAAGGAGGGGCAGTGGGAGAGGAAGAAGCAGGCTCCCAGCGGAGGAGCCTGATATGGGGCTCGATCCCATAACACCGGGATCACGCCCTGAGCCAAAGGCAGACGCTTAACGGCTGTGCCACCCAGGCGCCCCGAGACTGTACACTTTCTAAAACAGCTGCATTCGATTCTGATGATCTGCCAGTTCTTCTTGGATTATAATTTAAGATTTTTCTCCCCCCATGCCCTCCTGTGCTATTTTGTTTAAAATGTTGAGTTTTGGTGATACAAAGTTTCCTTTGCAAATATTGCCAGAAATTATTGAAAGATATACATGTTGTGTGGACTTTGGATAATAACCAAAGTAGTGTTCAATCAGGGAGACATTCTATAACTTAAGCTTATACTGTCTCATCGATATTTTTCTTTTGATGCTATCCTTATATTTACGTAATCAAAACACATAATGTGATTGAGTGAAAACCTGAAGTAATAGCTTTCTTTGAAAAAGGACTTTGCTGTGATGGACTAAATGAAATTTTGACTTAAGATCTTAAATATAAGTTTCTTTATGTTGCATTGGCCATTGAGGATGAAACCTTATTTTTAGTTTACTTACTGAATTGAAATTCATTAGTGAAAGTTCATGGCTACTTTTACTGTTATTTCAATTTTACTTGATTTATAATATAATTTATATACTGTTTATTTCTTAATAGGTAGTTGTGTCAACTAACATTGCAGAGACATCTTTGACAATAGATGGTGTGGTATTTGTGATTGATCCTGGATTTGCAAAACAAAAGGTACATACTTTAGTTGTATACTTTATTAAATTGGTGTTAGCTTAAGAGTACTTACTGCCTACTCATTTAGTGACTGCAATTTACTTTTTAGAATTATTTTTCTGTTGTCTTGTGTTTTGTTTTCAGACTTTGGTGATATGAACCCTTTTTGTTTGTCTTTAGCTAGCTCTCATATATTAAGCCCATGCATAATGTTTAATCCTAGGCTTTTTTTTTTTTTTTTAAGGTTAATTCGGTTGTGTTTCTTTTGTTGTTGGTTTTGTTTGTTTGTTTGTCTCTCTGTAGCAGTGGCGAGTGTTTTGGTTTCTGTGTTCATTTAAGGAGTATGGGGGTGGTATTAAGAGGGATAGGATTGTCATTCCTGTAGATTGGTCACTTACCCAATGAAATCCTGGGGATGTTGTATAATTCACATATTTTTGATTACATTTGGTTACATTTTTGTAGTTGTAACTGGAAGAATTTGTTGCATGTAGTATTCATGTTTCTGATGGAAATTTTTTCTCTTTAAACTGGCAATGTAACTGCCTTCTTCTGGACTAAGTTCAGAATATTTTTCTTGATGTTCACTCTGAACATTGGGTATTGAAATTGATAGGCTCTTTTCAGGCAAAAGCCTTCAAAACTGTGTCCACTCTATGAAATTAAGGTAAAACTGGTAGAACTGAAATTATTTTCAATTAGGAAGAGTAAAGGTGTTAGAAGCTTTGTGTGTAATAGATAAGAATAAGAACCTTTCCATGTTAGCTTGATTCTTCAGAACGATGGAGTCAGAATATTTGAAAGAAAGTTAAGACCAGTTCTCAGTTTCTGTCTCTGTGATTTACAGCCTTACTCAGTACTACTTTGTTTATTTTGAGATTAGCTGTGGAGTTTGTGTACTTCTTTTTTTTTTTTTTAAGATTTTATTTGTTTATTCGACAGAGATAAGAGACAGCCAGCGAGAGAGGGAACACAAGCAGGGGGAATGGGAGAGGAAGAAGCAGGCTCATAGCGGAAGAGCCTGATGCGGGGCTTGATCCTATAACGCCGGGATCACGCNGGAGTCAGAATATTTGAAAGAAAGTTAAGACCAGTTCTCCAGTTTCTGTCTCTGTGATTTACAGCCTTACTCAGTACTACTTTGTTTATTTTGAGATTAGCTGTGGAGTTTGTGTACTTCTTTTTTTTTTTTTTTTAAGATTTTATTTGTTTATTCGACAGAGATAAGAGACAGCCATCGAGAGAGGGAACACAAGCAGGGGGAATGGGAGAGGAAGAAGCAGGCTCATAGCGGAAGAGCCTGATGCGGGGCTTGATCCTATAACGCCGGGATCACGCCATGAGCCGAAGGCAGACGCTTAACCGCTGTGCCACCCAGGCGCCCCTATGTACTTCTGTTAGATTATAGTTTTGTGGTTAACCGAAGGAAAAATTCTTACATTATTTTCATTCCACTAGGTGTACAATCCTCGAATCAGAGTTGAGTCTCTTTTGGTGACAGCCATTAGTAAAGCTTCAGCTCAACAGAGGGCTGGTCGAGCTGGGCGTACCAGACCTGGGAAATGCTTCAGACTTTATACAGAGAAAGCTTATAAAACAGAAATGCAGGTAAGGGGTTTTGCTGTATCCTTCCTTTGTGTTTGGAGGGTTAAGTTGAATTTGTTACCAGAAGAAAATTGCTTTATTTACTTCATCTTGCCTTTTGGCACCATAAGCTCCTTATTTTTTTCCTTGAGTGGTAGATTACTACCAGTACAGTGCTCTGTTACAGTTCTGCGTTGAAGTGAACAGTGGCAATAACACTTGTGAACCCTATAAAAGATAGTTCACAGAAAGTGTCTGCTTCCTTTCTGGTATATTCCACCAGTATTTTTCTCATGTGGATCCGTGGTTTAGAAGTAATGCCAAAGTAAATAGCTAAAGAGGCAGAGAACAGATATGTTTTGTTTCCTGGAGCAAGAGGATTAAGGCATGTTTAACAGAATAAACATTTTTGTTTTTTTTGCTAGGATAACACCTATCCTGAGATTTTGCGTTCTAATTTAGGATCAGTTGTGTTACAATTGAAGAAACTTGGTATTGATGATTTGGTGCATTTTGACTTTATGGATCCACCAGGTATGAATTCTCAAAGCATATTTTAGCAAACCTTTTAAACAAAATTCATTGTCTCTGCATCTTATTCATTACACACATACCCCTTATTTTTTTTCCATCTAGTATGCATCAAGAAAAGTCTCATATGTTAGCATTAATGCTAAAAGAGTGACGACTACCTGAGAAAGCTCTTTTTAATTTGTTCTTTCCTTGGAATGACTAAATTATTCTGGGAATTACTGACTGGGCTGGAAAATGAGAAATTTCCATATTTTTTTGTTGTTGTTAACAGTCACTTAATTTATGTAGGAAAATGACAGTTTTAACAACTGTGCAAGAAAATTTTGCAAGTTTATGTGATTCATTGTTTGCTAGATCTCTGTAACAATGTGATGACAGTTTGAGTTTTGAGTTTGGTCCACTGTAGAATGAAAAATGAGATTGCTTCTGATAGTTTGTACTTTATTACATTTTTGCTTTTTAAAGCAGTTTGTCTAATAGATTGCCTTTTCCCCCAGCTCCTGAAACTCTGATGCGAGCCTTAGAACTTTTGAATTACCTGGCTGCTTTAAATGATGATGGAGATCTGACTGAATTGGGATCCATGATGGCAGAGTTTCCTCTAGATCCACAGCTCGCTAAAATGGTTATTGCAAGTTGTGACTACAACTGTTCTAATGAGGTCCTATCTATTACTGCTATGTTGTCAGGTAATAGAGGGAAAGGAACTAAAAAAAGCCCAGCTCTTCACAGTTTGGGTGGACTTCACATTTGGTTTTGTTTTTTAATATTTAGTATGATAGTCGATTTTATAGATGGTTTTGAGGAACTCATTTTGTTTCCTAAATATCTTGTAAATAGATTTATAAAGACATAATTTTTACAAAAGTAAAGCAATTGTGCACAAAATATAGTAAAAACATTGGCTCTCTTGAGTGCGAATAAAAATTTCAATAAGAAAAGAACAAGTCTGAACACAATTGTAACTGAGTTCTTTGGTAGGTTCATCAGTTTTGCGGTTTATTACTGAAAGTACAAGAAGAACTTTGTTCTAGTACTTGGCACTATTAAGTGAGCCTGGGACAAACCCAAAGTATCATTTAACTTGAGTTTTTCCTACATGTATAAATACGTATTCTAGTGGCAGTCAACTAAACATGAATTTCAAACTTAGTATCAAATAAATAGAAGTAGTAATGTGTAATTGTAGGCTTAAAATCTAACCAGATGATAATTCTTTTACAATGGCAGAAAACACTTGATGAAAGAAATATACCAAATAGATAGTATTGCTAATTTTGGAAATTGGAGTGTTAAGCTGAACAAATCATACTGTTTTTAGTAGCAATAAAGTGTAATCCACAAATGGATTATAACTTGGAAATTAGATTTTCCAAGAAGAAGAAATATGATTAATAATTGTACACTGATTCTTACAGTTAAAATTAGAAGACATTTCATGTTTTTACTGATGGTCAAAGTACTTCATACTACTAGTTCCAGTACTGAGGAGAATGATTTCAGTTTCAGAGTGGTTTATTAGTCTTAATTATAACTTAATGCCTCAAATAATTCAAAATCTTATTTGGAATTAAAGGATAAATTGAAAATTTTCTAAATATAAAGTTTTGGCTTAGTTTAGATGTATGGTATGTTTTAATGGTGTGAATTTTTTGTTTAAGAACTAGCTAAAAATGTTTTTTTGCAGAGTTATGACTGATCAGACTCAGAGCAGATGGGCAGGGCAGTATCGAATCATTTTAATAAAATTGTAGTCTCACTTGCGGAGGTGGTGGTAGGTTGTTGTCTGCCTTTCTTACATGTTTTTGTTAGATGCTCCCAGTTGGTATTTACCCAAGATTTTAGTTTGCAGAGAAAGTGTGGGGCAAGAATTAACAGATTGTGTGTGTATTTTATTTGTTATCTGCTCAGTTTTTATTCTTCCTGTTTCTCTTATCAGGCATACTATATAATTACCATCGTTTGAGTCTAGATTACTAGCTCTTTAAAAAACTGGTCATTGTGACGCAGTTGAAATCTTCCAACTATATCTCTTATTTGTAATAAGGAGCTCTGCACAACACAGGGGTTTATTAGCACATCAAGAGAATGGACATTTATGTGTAGCGGTTATTAAGCATGGCACTTGTGGGGGGAAATGCTAAAGAGTAAGGAAGAAGTCATGGAACAAAAACAGTTTGCCGAGCTTATACTGCTTTGTTTTTCATTTAAATAGTTTTTGAAGTTTTCAGGTCCTGATATAAATAGTGCAAATCAAGGGCCTTCTAGAGTGCTTCTTATTCCCACTGTTAATTCTGGGAGTTAGTTCACATTGACTTTCACATCTTTGAGAGGTTCTGTACTTCTGTGAATTACCTTGCTTCAGTTACGTTAAGCAAGACATTTAATATTTATTGTGATCATGTGTCATTGTCTCTATTTGGCTTCTTTGGTATCTTTTTAAAGGGGAAACTGTGTGGGAAAGTAATTTGATACTGTATTTGATTTTGTTGTTGATTATTCCCATTATCTTCTATCTGGACTGATCATTTATACTTTTTTATATTGACAAGGTTTTAAGAGCTTTAAAAATGTGTTGACAAAGTCCCAAGCTGTTAAGTATTTTTACTTTCATACTGCTTTTATGACTATGGAATTGCTAAAGTGAATTAAGGAAAGTTGTATTTTAAAAATGTAGTGCACGCTTTGTAACAACTTAAAGTTTTATGTGAATTAACATTGAGGCTCTAAACAAATACATATTTTGGTGACCCCTGAAATAATGACTGTTTCAGACTAATTGTCAACTTTTTAAATATTGGATTTTATATTGAGGTTTTGATTCAAATAGCAGGTTTTTTTTTTTTAACTTGGGACGTCATTTTCTAATCTTTTTATTAAAATGCTGGAAAACTAGGCTGAATATCCCCAGCCTTTTTGAATTTTCTTAATTCAAAGGCGGTTTAACCTTCCACCACTACTGCTATCATCAAAACCCAAGATTTCATGATATTTTTTATGTTTACGTATGCTTCTGCTCACCGGTGCTAATAGTGATACCCACCAGTTGGTAATAGCCATAGCACTAGGGAAAAAATTACTGTAGAAATGTGGCGATAGACTGGTTAGAAAGTTGTTTTTAGCCCTGCAGTGGGCAAATACAGCTTCGTAACTTCCATAGCCATTCAGCGGATTCAGTGGATGGCCTTGTGAAAAATTCCATTTGCTTAAAGGCTATTGACACCATAATTCTGGTTATTGGTAGAGCTATCGGCACTGGTTTTTGAAATAAGTTGAGCTTTCTATTTCTAGTATCTTGATGGCCTTCAGAATAGCTGTTTGATGCCTACTTTTAGATCTAGTTAAAATAATCAGGTACTCTGTAGCTTTGAAACCCTCTTGTCTTACAGATGTGGTTAGGTGTTGATGTACCAAATCAAGGTAGTAAACAGTCCAAGATGCAGTTGGAGGCCATCCTGCCCTGCCCTATGCTCTGTGAACTGACCTAGCTAGGCCTTGTTCCTCTATCTGTGAATGCGTGACTCATCGATATGGGCGTTTGTGTTGGGCCCATACCAACCTTGTTTAGTCCCACAGTGTTTTGTTCGCCCCACGGAGGCCAAGAAAGCCGCAGATGAAGCCAAGATGAGATTTGCCCACATAGATGGAGATCATCTGACACTGCTGAATGTCTACCACGCTTTTAAACAAAGTAAGTGTAAGTTAGATTGAAGGCACTCTTTTGTCTAAATGTCACTTGCAGCATATAAGATGTTTCTTCATCTCACTTTCATTTATTATCTGTGACAACTTCACATTAGAAACCCAGAGGTACTTCAGAAAAAACTCCTGACTAGCATTTAAAATAGAAATTGTCTGTCCTTTCCAAAGTTGTTTACGCTTATAATCAGGGAGAAAATACCAATTACAGAAAGCTGGAAAATACAGAGCAATAAAAACAAAATACTAGTATATAATACTTACCAGTAACCTACAGATTTTTATATACTTTCTTTTCCTGTTTATTTTCATTTTATGTGAATACTTTTGTATCATTTATAGAATCTTCATTGCTTAATAGTTTTACTAATAAATAGCTCTTTAAATAAATATACAACTAACAAAATAGAAAATTGGGCTGCAGATGTGAATGACCATTCTCAGGCTACAAGTGGTCCATAAACATGAGGAAAGTCAACTCTACTTGTTGTTCAAGAGTATTATTATTGAGAGAGACCATTTTCTCACCTATAAAACTGGCAAAGGTTATAAATAAAATAGTATTTAGCTCTGTAGGAGTGGGTTTAGTGAAACAATCCTACACCAGAGATGGAAATAGAAATTGATGTGGTCTTTATGAAAAGCAGTAGATTTTATATCACCAAGACCTTAAGAAGTTCATACCCTTTGACCCAGAAATAATCTGTGAAATTATCTTTCAGTATCCTGTGGACACAGATATAATTAAAAATTTCATTTCAGAATTATATATGATAGTAAAAAAAGGGGGGGGGAAACTACCTTAATGCCCACCAGTAGAAAGATGGTTCAGTGATTTATGCTATAGCCACATGATGAAATGCTGTTCTAGCTTTATTTTATTTTATCTTACTTTATTTATTTGAGAGAAAGCGATAGAGCACAAGTTGGGGGGCGGGTGGGCAGAGGGAGAAGTGGACTCCCTGCTGAGCAGGGAGCTCAGTGCAGGGATCCCAGGACCCCTGGGATCATGACCTGAGCCGAAGGCAGACGCTTAACCGACTGAGCCACTCAGGCGCCCTGTTGTAGCTTTAAATCATATTTTCAGAGAATATTTAGTGACATGAAAAACCATTTTCCATTTGTTTGAGAACAAGGAAATGCGGGGGCCCAAATTCAAATTTTTCACCTCTTGTTTTATTTGTAACTCATTTTTGTTTATCTCCTAAAAATCTCTTTACACTCCTAAAATAGTCTGTTCATTTTGGCACATCTCTTTTGGAGTGCGGGTGAATTTATGTATCTCAGAGTCCAAAAATGCTGCAGAGCCAGTAAGTGGAGCAAAGAGCATAGCTGCCAAAGTGCTGCACGTCTGTGTCTTACACATGAACTTGCCGTGGGTTGAAAAGAGTTGATAAATACCAGGTTAAAATAAAAAATGAGTCCAGGGCACAGTTTACTTCAGACGTTTATTTTAACCTCTTGTGTCCAGTGTATTGATAAGGCATCATGTTAAAGACTATTAGTGATAGGTTAGGTCAGTCCAAGAAATACACTGTATTCCTGTGTGTGCCAAACTGTATCGTGGTGGAGCTGTGTGACCGCCAGACACATAACCTGTTAACTGACTGTGAGACTGCCTGCAGAGGGGAACGTCTTGAGAAGGAGCAGACTCATGTCCATCTTACTCTCAAAATCCTTTGATATCATTAAAATACTGTTTTAAGTGGAAATTAAAAGATTTCTAAAGGAACAGCATGGATTTTTACCATGTAGGTCTCGCAAGATATTTTAATGTTCTTTTAAATTAGGAGATTGTATTATTTTGTTGTTTAAGTTCTGATAACTGGCACAGCAGACACGTGTATTTGGATTTCATAAGTTGCTTAGAGAATAAAGTTTAGGTTTGATAGCAGAACTGTGTATTTGGATTTTAAATATGAATGTAACAATTCAAGTTCAATCTTTGAAATTTGAGGAGTTTATTATTTCATGTGATAAAATTACTAAGTAATGCTTATTCTTTATGTACATATTGGCGGTGGGAGCTTCCTGTGAAAATACTGAACAGTAGGCATCTATAAAAGCTTTATCCTACCGCTTCTTAATAGGGCTAGCAGACGGAGTGTCATGAGTTAGAGTGGTAGCATGCATTCTCTAGATGCTTGATCCTTGTCTCCCGCATGCCTCTCACTGCCATAGGGATGGTAAGCTGTTGGGTGGTTTTAGACCTTTTACTCTATATAATTGTAATAAATAAGGTCAGAGGAAACAGAATGACTGCACATTTGATAGAAGTGTCCCCATTAGTCAGAGGATTTAGCCTTTAATTACTGCCTGTCATCTTTTCAAATATAGGGAGCTATTTAAAAAATAATACCAGACTTCCAGATCTCTACATAATATTTGGACTTTTCATATCCCTTTATTGAATTTGGAATGTTTTCACTAATGATTTTTAAATGATGCTATGTTATGTTATTAATTGAAACATTAAGTATGTTTACAAAATAGCAACCATGTTTCGGATACTGGTCAAGAGGAACTATTTCATTAGAGACAATGGTCAATGGTTGATTACACAGAAAAGCTAAAATTCATCTTGATACTACTGTATGTTGAAGTAATATTTTTTTAAAAAGATTTGTTAATTTGAGACAATAGTGCACGCATGCACGCATATGAGCAGAGGGCGGAAGGGGTAGAGGCGGAGGGAGAGTCTTAAGCATACTTCCCGGTGAGCTTGGAGCCCAACGTGGGGCTCCATCGCAGGACCCTGAGATCAAGGCCTGAGCCGAAAATCGAGAATCTGATGTTTAACCGACTGAGCCACCCAGGCATCCCTGAAATAACACTTTTGAGAAACAACTAGATTTAATTTATTTTGGAGCACCTTGATTTCTTTGTGTGTATGTCTGATTTCACTCTGAAATGGTTTGACTTTAGATCTTAAAAGTAGTTTTACTGTATTGGTTAAGAAATTTGTAGCTAACATTATTTTAAGAAAATGATTTCCATTTTTAGATTTTATTTCTCCCATTTATCAAATTATTTCTCACAAATTTAGAAAATACAGTAGTACTACCAGATAGTGTTTATCTTGACAACTTAAAATTGCCATTTTGTTACTCTTTAGGGTATGAATTCTGAAATTTAGGACCTCAGAAAAGCTATACTTCAGAGTCTGCAAATCGGCTGCCCTTTTCAAAGGGCCCCTTTCTTACTGTCTCAGTGTGGACATTTCCATTGCCTTTCAGCTCCGTACATTCACCAGCATAAGCGAGGATGCCTCTAAAGCATACTTTCTTCTCTTTGTGTTCTCTCCGGAAGATATTTGGTGCTTTGTTTTAAATGTCAGTAAGTTCAGATGGATACTTCTTTTCATTCTAGATGGGTTAGTTAATGGACTTGAACACATCAGTTCTTTAATTTAAAGATCCATTTTACTACCTCACCTACCCACCCACCCTTTCTGAATTGTGGCTGCGTTTTATCATGGGCAAATATTTGTTAATATATTTGTTGTTCCTTCGAAAAGCAATTAAGAAAATGTATGTTATAATGGGTAGAATCCTAGAACTGACGAGAGAAAAATGTGCCAAAGATGAATGTGTATTACAGAAACTGCAGGAGGATTAACATAGTTCTGATTTTAAGGCCCCCCCCCCCCCGTTTCATGATAACCCTCTTAGGTTTATTTATCAAAAGGCTTGTGAAGTAAATGAAGAAGTTTTCCATTGTGACTCTCCGGGGCATAAAAATGTCACTGTATAATATTTTATATTCTGCAGCTTGAGCTCTTTGCTTAAATGAGCAAACAGTGGATTGGTTGGAAGCTTGTCAAGGATTCATCAGTGGAGAAATATCCCTTTGATAATAAATACACGCATTGAAATTATTTGAAGCGTTTAGCTTTGTTTATTAATAATAGTAAGACTTGTTTATTAAACATGAGTGGGGATTCCAGACATCCTTATATAAACTACATCACTTGTATTTTATTTTTTTATTTTTTTTTTACTTTCATAGTCTAGATCTTTATTTTATATTCCAGTTATTTTAATTCCAGTTGACATAAAGTGTTACATTAGTTTCAGATGTTCAATATAATAATGTAACACTTCCATACATCACTCTGTGCTCATCCCTATTCAAAGGGATACATGCATCCCTCTGTTTATAGCAGTAGTATTGTACAATAGCCAGTATATGAAAGCAGCCGAATTGTCCATTGCTTGATAAATGGATAAAGAAGAGGTAGTGTGTGTGTGTGTGTGTGTGTGTGTGTGTGTGTGTGTGTATGTGTATAACAGAATATTACTCAGCCATAGAAAAGAATGAAATCTTGCTATTTGCTACAATAAGGACGGAGCTAGAGAGTACAATGCTAAGTGAAATAAGTTGGAGAAAGACAAATACCATGTGATTTCACTCATGTGAAATTTAAGAAACAAAACATGCAAAGGGAAAAAATAAGACAGGGACAAATTCAAGAAACAGACTCTTAACTATAGAGACAAACTGATGGTTACCAGAGGGGAGGTGGTTGAGGGAGGAGTTAAAAAAAAAAAAGGTGGTGGGGATTAAGGAGTGCATTTAACCACTTGTATTTTAAATCGTTTGTCCACCATTAATAGGCACATGGGTTGCAGTGAAACTTTTAAACTTTTAGCTGTAGGTTTGGTGCTCTAGCCCAGGAGTAGTTAAATAAAAACTGCAGTAGTCATTTGAGTTTAGTTTTATAACTTCTAAATTGTATTTGGTAATCTTAATCTAAGTCTGTCCTTTCTTTGAAAATGAGGAAGACATGGCATTTTATCGAATTCCCTCAACCCATCCCTGTCTGTTAGACTATATTAGAAACAGCCAGGTGGGTGTTCATGGGTAATCTGACTTCAGTTCATTAAAAATAGTTTATTGAAAAGCCAGTAGCCAGAAACCTTAGTGCTCTTTCTGATTTTGAGCTTCACTACAGATTTTTAGGAAAGTTGATAACATTGTGATTCTTCTATAACACTGATGTGGGTGGTTCTCCTTTCTGGATTACTTAGTTTATTCTTAATAATGATTTTCCTTTTTAATTAGATAATATACCTGTATGGATGATTCATGTCCCTTCTTTTTTTTCCCCTCCCTCCAACTTTGTAGATCATGAATCGGTTCAGTGGTGTTATGACAACTTCATTAACTACAGGTCCCTGATGTCAGCTGATAATGTACGCCAGCAGCTATCACGAATTATGGACAGATTTAATTTGCCTCGTCGAAGTACTGACTTTACAAGCAGGGACTATTATATTAATATAAGAAAAGCTTTGGTTACTGGGTATTTTATGCAGGTATGTGGATAATACATGCATGCTTAATTAAATGTTTACATAGTATTGTTTGCTTTCCTGTAACAGCCCTTTGAATCTACTTAAACAAGTTAAAGAATGCCTCTGAATATTGATTTTAAATGTTACGTCCAGATTCTCAAGAAATTTTATGTGTCTAATGAGTAATAGATGAACTTGTTAAATGACGAAGTTAGTAATCCAGTTATGTAGAAATCAATTTGGAATTACTTTTTAATTAAAAGGGTCTTTTTTATACCAGATGATATGTTGGCCATTTTCAGGTAGGATTAACAGCTATTTCTTCAATGTAAATTTCAATTCTTGGCTTTTGATAAATGTATTGAAAAGTGTGAATCTGTGTAACTGGAGATGCAGGATTATAAACTCTGCCGAAACAGGGCAGTTGTCTGGGTGGATCCAAAAGTACAGTTCATTTTCCTCCTTATGTAGAAACTAAAGACTCCAGAAATCAAATATTCAGACAACTGTAGAGTGATCATTGATATTTATAACTGAGACACTTGGAGGCTGCAAAAGCCAAAAATGTCTTTTAAGTGATAATGATGAAAAATAATTTAAAATGTTTCATTTAGTTTTAAGTGTGTTATGGTGGGGACTGTACTAGCTGAAGTACAGCTTGTCAGGTGAACATAGTGAACATTTATTTTAAGGGATTTTAAACAAATTATGTTTAAAAATTCATTCTCTGGTGGTAAAATTGAAAACAGATCAATCCATTTCTTGGGGTTGGATTGATTTTAGTTACCCCTTCTATCTCCTGCTTGTTTTTTCATTCTCTATTTCGGCTATGTCTGTTAAGCAAGATGTGGCCTGCCTTACGGCCAAATGAGCTGAATAAATAGAACGGACCCAAATGAACAAAATCAAAATAAGAATTGATTGGTGCATAGTCTGTAGTTGAAATCATAGTAACAGTAAGAATTTTTATTGTAGCATCTTACATATGATCCCATGCACATTAGAATTAGGAAAATAATAGAGCTAGGTATGAAAATTCATTCTTTAGACACTTTATTCTTAATATCTCTTTAGTATGTACCAGTACATGGTGGCTTCTTTTTGACATATTCTTAATTTTGCGTAGTTCAAAAAAGATTGACAAAGCCATATTCAAACATTACGGATTTCTACTTCTCTGAAGATTAAACTTTGTTAGAAACAGGGCATGCAGTGTAGTACCTGGCTCCTAGGTGCTTAGTAATTATTTGTTGAAGGAAATTGAGTTCATTTTCTGTTATTTATTAATAATTACTCATTTCTCTCATTCGCACACATTCTTCATATTACTATAGTTCTAGAATTGGAAAAGGCATATCATCATCTGTTTCAGTGTTTGCTAATCCAGTATTAGATAAGTTCCACCAGTTGATGTGTTTGATTATAGAGAGAAGAAATGGGGGCAAAAAGCACGTGCACCTTTGTCCACTCCATTCTTTTTCTTATAGTCTTTTCTTTGTAGACTACCTTTTGCTTTGTTTTTCCATCTTAATCGTGAATGTTCTAGTAGTTGTTCATCTAATACATAGTTGCCACCTGGCAGTAGAGAACCTACTCCAGGTAGTTTAAGGCAGGAAAGGACCAGATAGTGTATATATAAGGCTCTGTGGGCCCATTAGGTCACTGCTGAAACTGCTTAGCTCTGTCTGCCCTCGCGGTACAGATGTGGCCATGGGCAAATGGGCGTCCTTGTGTTCAGTGGAACTTTACTTATGGACCCTGAAATTTGAATTATGTGATTTTCACTCGTCACCAAATATTCTTCTTTTGTTACCCCCACCCCCCATTCTTTAAAGATGTATGAACCATTTTTGGCTGACAGGCCTTAACAAATGCAGGCAGTGAGTTTGCTGATTCCTGCTTTTATCAGGCAGTGATAAATAAGTGTAGCCATCAAATAAAAAGCAAAAGATGAGGCCTGCCTGTTCTCATTATATAGGTAGCTTTACACTACTTTTGCTTTATAACTAGCACTTCAAAGGCATTGTTTTAATTTACTGGATTTTGGTTTCAGGTGGCACATTTAGAACGAACAGGGCATTACTTAACTGTGAAAGATAACCAGGTGGTTCAGTTGCATCCCTCTACTGTTCTTGACCACAAGCCTGAATGGGTGCTTTATAATGAGTTTGTTCTTACAACGAAGAATTACATCCGGACGTGTACAGATATCAAGCCAGAATGGTAAGCACCACCCTTTGTTCTAATAGTTTTTTTAGCATTTTTGCTCAGAATGGAATTTGGCTTTGTTGCACTTGTCCTATCCTGGAACTTAATGTTCTTTCTCATCAGCTCGGGATATGTGCTCCAATGTTTAGGTATGGGGCTTTGACCTGATGGTATGGGTGATCTCTTAGAATCTTTGCTTTGCTAAGAGGACAGTGGGATTGTTGGTATGGGCATGGGCAGGATTTGAAGCCAAATGTAAGATTACAGTTTTCTAGCATCACAAGTGTCTTTGGAGCTATTCTCTTGTTCTGATCAACTCAAGTTTCATAGTACTGTACTAGAAACAGTCTGCAGCTCTGAGCTGTTAATATGTTGATGCTTTAGAAAGAGTTAAGCAAACATAAAAACTACACATCTCGTATCTAAGCACATTTGATTTGCACATTGTTATCGGAACGGATTGTGCTATTTTAAGCAAAATTACAACCCCTCCTCTTTTGTGTGTCTGGTTTTTTGTTTTGGTTGGTTGGTTGGTTTGCCAGAATCCATTCTGTGACTTCTGAAAGGAGACGTAAGCCAAGAATGGTGGGGCTGAAAGCACTTTTTTTAGTTGATGTCACTTGCTAGATATTGTGAGGCTTCTTTCCTACACAGATTTATGACTTTTGACACTTGTGTAGGACATTACCATTTTATCTTAAATGCTTTGTTGAGAAAAAAATTGTATGGCTAAACATTAAAAAAGATTCAGTCAAGTGAATTCTTTGGGGTATAGATCTATATTTATGGTTATTAAACTTCGAAAATGAGAAGATCCAATCATTTGAATACAAAGATGTTTCTCATCTAGAACCTGTATTGCTATAACCTTGGAGAGGTTGGTCAAAATAGTGTCCTAGACTGAAGAAATTAATAACCTTATTTAATATCTTTATATTAATGTAAAAAAAGGTTTTTAAAAGGATTTGTCTTGAGGTTTTGTGGGTTTTTTTTTAAGTTATGGAAAGTCCAACATCAGAAAATTTATAGCTTACGAAAGTAGTACACTTCTAAAACGAGTGTTTGTATGGATTAGGCGTTTACAATTGTAATGTTGATTTGGATTAGATTTGCCTTTGTCCATCAATATTATTAATGAGTAATTCCTATCCTATTAGCAATTCCAGTCTTTAATTAAATGTTAATTTGGTAATTTTTCCCCCCCTTCTGGACAGGTTGGTGAAAATTGCCCCTCAATATTATGACATGAGCAATTTCCCACAGTGTGAAGCAAAGAGACAGTTGGACCGCATCATTGCCAAACTTCAATCCAAGGAATATTCACAGTACTGAATTCAGTGCTTAGAACTGAAGTAATTCAGAGGACAGCTTTAAAAGATGAATGAACTCAAAAGTTCAAGTTGTGCTCTTCACGTTGGTTCAATAATGGCCTTTATTTGAAAGCTTTTTAATTTTTCTTTACAGTAAATATTCCATTCTGATTTCATAAATTAAACATTTATGCCTCCCTTTTGTGTTGACACTGTAGCTCATACTGGAAAAGTCGATCAATGTTTTGCAGTTTATTGAAAGTAGTTCTATATATAACAATGTTATAAGCATTTCTTTAGAAATGGTTGAAAATGCTTCTAAAATGTGATTATCGACCATGGTATGCATGATCGTTGTAATTGTTGACATTCCTTTTAGAAGTTGTGAAATGTTACAACTTGTGCTTATGTAGACACAATCTCCTGTCTCAGTACAGAGGCACTGACTTCAATAAAGTCTATTTATACTAATTTCAGCCAAAGCACTTTGATATCTTTGTTCTAGTCTCTCTATGGCTTCTTCTCTTCTCAAATGTGGGGCTTTTTATTTTTTTAAATTGTAAGTATACTATGATTACATATTTAGCATCTTTCCACAAAGGCTACTACTCCTTAGATAAAATAGTCATTAAAACAATATTTTTAGGAAGATAGCATGGCACTTTGTTAGGTTTATCTGGGTGTGATCTAATGGGATAAAAATATATAGTTTTCATTCAAAATTGGATCTTGAAGGACAGAATAATGAAAGAATAGCTTTCTCTTCATCTTAAAGTTTATTTCATAGGGCTGATTATTACCACGTTTTTAGCAGATCTTTTTATTATACTTAGAGAAACCTTCTAAATACCCTACCCTCTGAAACAAATGTTTGTTTATATTAAATAAATGGTAGGGAATGATGTTATATTGTAGATCTTTAGTCAGTTTTACCGAAGTCTCAGAGTTGGGTATTTTATGCAGTGTACAGAGTGATTAGCCAAGTCCGTTGAAATGTGAACTGACTTTCTGTTTCCTTTAGCAGGTAGTAGACAAGTTTTAAAAATGCTTTTTTAACAGCAAATGAGGTGTTTGGTGTGACCCTTCAGCGGGCTTGTAATAAATCAGTTCCTTTCACTTGAAAAATAAATACTGTACTTCTTAATTTCTGGACTCCCTTCTTCTCTCCCCCCCCCTTACAAATATTTAAATGTTAAAAGAAATTTATAGGTGTGTTTAGTTGGAATTTAAATATATCTTGTAGCATATATCTTATGTGGTTTAAGGGAGTTAGTTGGGCAAATTAGTATTTTTCAGGTGGTATACTTTTTAGTATATAGGTAGCTGTTATTTAATGATGCTGGTGGCTTAAGAGTTAATACACTTCTCTAAGTGACTAATGTTATTCCCATGGGATGATTTACATGGCGAAATAATATTTTAGGTTGCATTTAAATTGAGTAAAAAATTTTTCTACTTTAAGTATCGGCAAATTATCTGCTAGAATTTTTTTAGATTATGTTAAAGTCTGGGCACTTGGTCCGATTGTTTCCCCTAAACAGGCAGCCTTTGCCAAAGTATTATGTTGCATTTTTTTCCAGTTGCATATTTTTATAATCTGACCATCTATCTAGTTTTAAATAGATCTCAGTGTACTGTATGTGTTGTTCAACCTCGTGCTTTTTAAAATTGGACCATTAGGTTTTCTTAAAGAGAAACTTGACTTGTAGAACTCTGATGGAAAGAAGGATGTTTGGCATTTGGCAGAGTTTCTAGGAACAGCAAGTATTCTTTCCATCTTGTAAGTGATGAGTGTGCACTGGGAGTGGCCATGGAAACAGTAGGGTGAGCTGAGCTCTTTCCTTCCCTTTCATCACGCCCACCCCACCATTCAGTTTTGCAAGGCTCGCCACATCTGACCAAAGCTTTGAGTCTTTTAAGCATTGATGTTATTGGCAAAAGTATGGCTTGTAAAATTTGTGTCCTCTAACCCCTTCATTATAGGTTTGGCAGCAGAATACAAAAGTGGTTACAATTTCCCTTGTTTGCATGGGTGGTTAAAACTATCAAATGAATCCTCAGTGGTACTGTAGAACAAGAAAATTAAATTTAAAAATTTTCCATAATATTCAGAAAATCTTATTTGAAGACTTTTCTGAAGAGGTCTCCTCGCCTCTCAGAATAGTAGAGCTGCTTTTTGTTGTGAATGTAGCATTAGAAAGGAAGGTCTTTTGACTACAAGTTGAGGAAATGAACACAACTTGGAGGAATAGGACAGGATAAAATATACCCCACAGTCAACCCGCTAATTCCACAAAGCAAAAAGCATATGACTTAGTCTTAGAATTTCAGGTTTATAAGGTAACACAAACACCTTGAGATTCTCTTCTGAATAATTTTAATGGCCATCCCCTCTGCTCAGATACTTTAAAGAAAACCATTACTTTCAAAGACATCTTAATAGTTCTGCTAGAAATGCTGAGCTAAAATTTCTTTCTCTGTGACTAATTGTTTCTAATTCTTGCTTCTAGAGCAAAGTTAGTTAAATAAGGATGTTTGTTTTACTGCACGATGCTATTTAGATATTTAACTGTCCTTTTCCTTTACTCTGATTTAGGCTGAATAGCCTGTTTTCCCATGACCCTTCTCTTCAGTACCGTTTCTAGATACCCGGAACATCCCTGATTAACGTCTGCTAGATATTCTCTGGATTGTAGTCAGTAGTGTGGTCTAAACTGGGCAGAGTGTGGTGGAACTTGTATTTCTCAGGGGACCAGACATGACATCACTTTTGTTAATGCAGCGTATGATTACATTAACCTTTCAAACATCCACAGCGTACTTTTGGCTCATGCTAATCTTAGCATAAATTTAAGGCGTCCAATTATTAGGTGATAGTTTTGGGTATGACTGAGGTCTGGGAAAAGACCCTTACAGACCGTGGACAGTGTTCATCTGTAGAGACCTCACTCCACGCTCTTAAATGCATCTCTGTATCGCTCATTAAATAACATTTAAAAAATTACAGACATAAGAACAATTGCTTCCTAAATAATTGGGATAGGACTATCTCAAGTACATGTTTTCTAATAGTTCTAGAATTCTTGTAGTGTGAAACTAACCTACACATTGTTTCAAATGCAGTTTTTATCAGTACTGAATTTAAAAGTAAAGTTGACAGATTTGGTGTGTACATATTTAAACAGTGATTTGAATTTTACAGTTTCTTTTTATATTAGAGAAAGTAGGGGAGGAATTGTGTTCCCGGGCAGTTTTGGTGGTAGCTAGCTAGTACTGGACCTGTGGCCAGAATGGCCCTGTAAGATAAACTGTTGCACAGGCGGTCGGGCGGTACTGTGCATTGCCAGCACAAACATGTGTATCGAGAACTTGTTGCTGCGGTGACTTCTGATTCCTTCTGTTGGTATACACTGGCTAGATGTTGGGAGCTTTCCTGTTTCGCTTAACCGAATTCTCTAGCTCGGACTTGGAACTCGCTCATTTCGAGGGTGTCTGAGCCTCACCTAGCAAAAGCAGTTCTCTGTAGCCACCTCTGTTAGCAGTTGTGTTGCTGCGTGTAACCCTGGGAGTCGATTAGATTTGGCAAGTTTCTCAGATATGTTGTTGTTGTTGATAATATGTGGGCTTTTACTCTTGTTTTAAAAGATGCAATTTTTTTTAGAGTCTTCGTTTGTAATTACAGTAGGTCGTAGTAAATGGAACCCGATGGAGAACTCCCAAGTCATAAACTTGGGAAAACCACATTTAAATAACTTGGTTTTTTGTTGTTGAGTGAAAGGGTTTGGATATGGAGAAAACTTGTGAAGCCTGCTTTTTACAAGAAGTTGCACGGTTAGGATGGAGATCAAGAAAGAGAAAGGAGACATTTTTAAAAGAAAGGGACTACCTTCACATGTTTTTAGGCAAAATTTCAACTAATGTCTTGCGAGAGACTGGATTTGAGGCCAAGCTTGGTGGTGTTAGCCTTGGGAATGAGAAAATTTCCTTAGATTAGGGCAAAAATTTCCTTAGATTAGGCCAGTTAAGGGACCTCAGTTCAAATGGCCTCTTATGGAGGGTGCCAGGGGATCCAGTTCAGGTGTGTGGGAGAGGAGTGTTGTGTGAATTTGACAGTGGATTCCTTCTCCTCAGGCTCCTCTCCTGTGGGTTCCAGCCGGGGAGTGATACACAGGGAGAAGCCTGTCCATCTTGAGTATGGCTGATGAAGGCACGGAGAAGAGTGGTGGCGTCTTTAAGATCTTTTTTTTTTTTTTTTTTAAGATTTTATTTATTTGACAGCGAGAGGGGGAGTGGGAAAGGGAGAGGCAGCCTTCCCGCTGAGCAGGGAGCCTGATGCGGGGCTTGATCCCAGGACCCCAGATCCCGGGATCATGACCCGAGCTGAAGGCAGATGCCCAACAACTGAGTCACCCAGGTGCCCCAAGTGTCTGAGATCTTGTCATTAAAAGAATCATTGAGGGGTGCCTGGGTGGCTCAGTTGGTTAACCGTCCAATTCTTAGGTTTCGACTCAGGTCATGATCTCAGAGTCATGAGATTGAGCCCCGTGTCGGGCTTCATGCTGAGCACCACATCTGCTTGGCGTTCTTTCTCTCTCTCTCCCTTACGTTTGTGTGTGCTGCGTGCGCTCTTTCTCTCTGTCAAATAAATAAATCTTTATTTAAAAAAATATAAAGAGTGGTTGATAGCTGTCCCTATAAACTCATTTAGTATCCGTGAATTTTCTTCATGCCTTGTGCTTCTGTGATGTTTGGTTAGTAGCATTGGTGAACATTGTATACACAGTACTAGTTGTGATGTCTTTGCTGAGAAGTATCTTTGTTTCAGCTTATATATTTGTTTTTCATATGAATTGTTAGGCAATTGAAATGTGGCATGCTCTCAATTTTAGGGAGTGGCTTATTTTAAAATCCTTAATAAGAATTTATTTTAATGCTTACAGAGGTATGTGTTGTTTTATTTGAGATTATATAAAGAAGTGGAATTACTAAGGTTAGGTGGTGGGAATATTTCAGCTTTATGGCACTAGCTCTATTTAGTGCCGTATCAAAGAACCTAGTCTTTGATTCGCAGGGAGGATTTACCTACCAGTGCTAACATTCTTTAAAAGGGAAACATTTTAATTTTTAAGGAATGATAAACCCATGCAGTAAATTGTAACAAATGATTGGAATTTCATCTCTGGGTTGTGATAATGTATGTATGACATCGCTTGATAGTATATTTGCTCTTATAGTACATTTGCGTACAGTCTCAGTTCTCCTTGATACAAAAACATACAGACTATTTTGTAAAATAACTTAAAAAATGTTAAAGCTTTATATTTGGCTGTTTTGTGTAATCATTACTTCCCCAAATTAATTATATTAATGAATTTTTTTGTAATTTGATATAGTTTGTTTTATTATTTACATTTAAGAGGGGCTGGACTGATAATGTTGAAGGTCTTTTTGAGCTTTAAATGTCTGCACTTAATTCTGGAACATTTAATTAACCTTAGAGAAACAGCACTTTGTACAAAAAGTAATAGCGACTGCTTTAGAGTTGTCCTCTTTAAGCAGTGTTAGGATCAGGACCTCCTCATGTCAGTTTTGGTTCAAGGTATTTCGTTTGATGGGTAAGAACACATTTCCCCATTTTTGTTTTATTAGTATGGAGAAATGTAATATTGGGTATCTTTTAGTGTAGAGGAAGGACTTTGACACGAATTGATGGCTCTTGGATAGTTGTGGTCATGTTTTCACTGGGAAACAATAAGGTAGACTGAAGGCAGTAGAAATGATCAGTCATGTGGAGGAAAAGAGGAAGCAGTCAATAGCAACTTTTAAAATAGTTTATAGGAACTCTTCAGAGTCCGTTATCAGAGCAGAACCGTATAACTCTGTGGTATGTTGTGTTATTTCCATTTTTTTAAATTAATTTTTTTTTAAAAGGAGAACTGAATTCCAAGGTCATGTCACATACCGGCAGAACTAGCTATTCCTCCTTTTACCTGAGGGACCCTGTCCTAAATGTTTTCCCTGAGCTGTAAGCAGGGAGCTGGGATATGTAAAGCTTGGTTGGGAGTCCTTGATGGGCTGCGTGGTCCTGAGACTGTGGTGCTTACCATAAGTTTAGAACATTTTCCACAGTATGTAGTAGGCACATTTGTGACCAAGGTGGGTTTAGTTTTCCATTTTGGTTGAATGTTCATAAGGAAATGGAAAGGGAACTTTACTGTGTCCCTGGTCCCCTCTTCCTTAGGTAGTGCCGTAAGGGTCTAAGGAGGACACCTGTTTTCACCTACTTGTTTATTACACTGGATTTGCAATGCAGCCCTTTCTTGGTTGTGTTTTTAGAATGGCTCAGCGAACATAATCTGAAGTCTGAAGTCAACATAATCCAGAAGTCACTTGTTTGGTTTGGGGATTAGAAATATTTCCAAACCAAAGTGAATTCCGTTTATTTCCTCCTTTTATTCACACTAAATTGCTTTTCCCCAGGACTTGGAGCCATTGTGAGGATAGATCATCTTTCCCACTTCTGTACTTTCAGTCTGAGTATTTGAGGTTGTTTTTACTCTGCCAGGCAGTGAGTTCTGAAGAGCTGGAGCTATGTCGCATGTCTCTATGTCTCTAATACCTACTAACCCTGGGCCTGGTATGCAGTAACTTTTCGGCAGATATTTTAAAAATACAACTGCTGTGGCTTTCGTATGTTGGGTTTTTTATATCATTGTTCCCTTCTTACTGGTAGTGGTAGAACTTAAGACTCCCTACTGTTTTTTACCCATTAGGCTAAAAACCAGATTGCTCCAAGGGTATGCAGTGAAATGGGGCAAGAATGTGATGTAATGAACTTTTGTAAACAGAACGATCAGATTTTATTTTATTATTATTTTTTTTTTTTTCATTTTCTAGTCAGGTTTTAAAACCCATCTGTGCCCTTTTCAGGCAGTGAGATTGTGGATCTGTGATTTACCTCACCTGCTTCCTCATTTGTAAGGGGCTAATTATTGTGACCTCCTTCAGAGATCTGTCTTGCTTACTCCCTGACTCCTAGGATTCTTAAGGTCACTTGGAAAGAGATTGCCCTGTATAAACATTGATACTGCTGTGACCAAGACAAGCAGATCTGAGTAACCTGAATGTTTTCCCTCCTTGATTACATGCTTAGGGGAGGCTTGTAGGGAAGTATCCAGAAAGAATGTATTGAAAGGAATCACAAGCTTTTTATGGATAATCCACATTGTATTTATGAATTGACAGAGCGTAGCATCTCTGACAGTATTTATAGATACTGTGTTTTAATCTCTTGAAGTCATTATTTCATTACAAATAAATGACCGAAGTATTGGTCTACAAGGTGAACTTGGCATCATGCACTAAGCATCTAGTTTAAGTTTCCAGGGGGAAGGTCTTACTCGTTTGGGCCTTCTTTTGTAGTCTGATGACAAAGGTTTTGGCACCACTAGGCAGACAGGAGAGCTGGTGTTCAGACTTAAAGAATTTGGCATAAACATTTATTTTCTTGTGTAGCATTTTTTTCAGTCTCATGAAGAAGGGAAAAAATAAAACTTAAATGGCATAAGTAGGGAAATTAGTTTGTTATATACTTAAAACTAAAAATACTGATAGCTTTTATACTGATAGCTTTTGTGTAGGTAGTTGTAGACAATTACTTTTTCAAAATACATTTACTTTATGAAAAGGAATATTAGGTGTTTTTGCTGAACTCACTAGCAAATATAAACACCATTGATCATATGTTCATATTATTATTATTATATCTGAACAATACAAAGACTAATAGTGAGCTAAAAGTTTTCCATGGCTGTTGGATTTTCCACAGAATTTCTAGGCCTGCTAGATTTATCTTTTTAAGTTATTGTTCAAAGTTTCGCTCCTTATTAAAAAAAATAGAAAGTTTAGGGAAACAGATAAGTGGCAGTTCATCACTTCCCAGGGCCCTATCCCTCTTTTATTTCCAAGTCATTATCTAGTTTTTGAATATGGCATTGCCACCTTGATTTTTTTTTTTTTTTTTTTTTACTGTTCGGCACTATAATAGTTGAGATAAGTCCTTAGTGTTGAGAAAATCCTGAATCCTAGAGCCGGGGGGTTAAAAGCAATGCAGTGACAGGCTATGAAATAGTGTTGTCATAACTTATCAGTGGCTAGTAAATAGGGTAGTTGCCTTCTGACACCATTTTGAGTGAAGGCAGTTTAATTGCGTCGCCTCTGTTTAGATAAGCATTTGGGATCCACAGTCAAATGTATGAATGCTGTGGTTTAAAGTATTTCCGTTACATAAGATTTGATTTCTTAAGTGATTTTTCTTTCTTAAGTTCCACTTTATATCAAAATTTATTTTGGACAATGTCTTTCACTGTGTACCTGGAGAAAGGAACATCACCAAGAAATGTATGTAAATCCAGTGACTGTAAGAAATTGGAAATTTGCAAACACATGATTGACAGTTGGTGATTTACCCTACCCCCATGCTTCACCCCTTCCCTGCCCCCCCCATCCTATGGAAACAATTAAACAATTCCGATTAAGAATTTGTAATTTTTAGTTGTGTTATTTTTCCTTGAAGAAGACTCCTTCCCTGTTGAATGAAGATTCTAGTTTCTGGGCATATCACATTCACGCTTCCAGCCTCATTGCTTCCTGCAGCATAAACAATAAACACTTAAACCCCACTAGCATTTGCCTGGATACTCATAGAGGAAGGCTGCAGCTATTTGAGCTAATTTTTGCATGCTTTGTCAATTCAAATTTTCTACTAGGTTGAAAATCCACTTTGGTTTGCATTGGTGATGGGTTTTATCCTGTGATGATTCAACCTTTTCGATTTTTGAAAGAGAGGAGTTTTAACCTTAGCAGTCATGTAGCACTTTAAAATTCAAAACAAGAGTTTAACTCTTTGACTCTTAAAATGATACTGTGTGTTTTGTTTCTATGGAATGGGAGGGCCAGATGGATAGTAAGTTTCTGTTGCAATTGCAATAGCTGTCACAAAATCGAAGAAAGTGCTGGAAGGGACCTCAGAAGTCCTTGATTTTAATCCCTCATTTCCAAAGAAAACCAAGGCCCTGAGATAACCAAATTCTCTTCAAGGTCATTCCGTTTGTTTTTCTGTCTCTTCATTCCAAGTCATGGCTTCCCTCCCCCCCATATGCATTTACAGACAGGGTGGCTTTCTTCATTGCACCTGATTTCCTGCTTTCCCCAAATAAACAAAAATGGCTATTGAATTGTGCCAGTGGCATTAAGAGAATGGGGGTAATAGTTATCAAAACTTGTGTGTTTGCGTTATTTTAGTGATTTAACTATGGAGTAAGTTTTAAACTTTTGCTAATTTCACAGGTTTTTTTTTCCTGATCATGTGATTCGGATCTGATAATGGCTGTAAAATCTTGACCCTTTATAACTAAAGATCAAGTTTGTTTATTTTTCATTAAATTTTTGGGTAATGCATACCATTTCTTGACTTTCTTAAGGAAAAATCTGTTGATCTCTGGAAGAAAAACACATTTCAAACACATTTTGATTTGCCCTGCCATGTTTTGAACACTACTTTCATGTACAGGTCTTGTGCTAATTAAGCACTTAATGTGCATTGAATTTAAATCCATTTTTCACAACAGCCCAGCCAAGGAAAATGAGGCCCTGTGAGGTTATGTAACCTGCCCAAGGTCTAGGACTAGTGAGAGCTGGGTTTTAAACTTTCGTAATGGAGATGGAGGGTGGGAAGAGCAGACCCCAAAGCTCCATTAACTTACCTTTTCAGCCATGTTCTCCCCATAACCCACCTCACCTCACTCCAAGCCAGTGCGAAGCAGACCTTCATCATCATCTCTCTGGGCCACTTCAGCCACGGTCTCTTGAAAGCCCAGGCTTTGTGTAGAAATTGGTTTTACTCCACTTTTCCTCCCATCCCTCCTGTCCCTATCTTGCCAAGTTTGGTAAATGTCAGAGTATACCCAGGCACATCATCATTTGAATTTTCAGTCCCTTCCTCCCATCCCCACCCGAGGGATTTCCCCTATTTCCTGGTATGCCCACCTGGGCATTTTAAAATATCTTGGTAGGGGCGCCTGGGGGGCTTATTAGAGCATCCACCTCTTGATCTCAGGTCCAGCTCCTGAGCTCAGCTAAGGTCTTGAGTTCAAGCCCCGTTTTGGGCTCCATGCTGGGCGTGGAGCCTACTTAAAAAAAATTATCTTGTTTTATATATATATATATATATATATATATATTTATTTATTTATATATATATATATATATATATATATAT
>NC_048228.1:91578743-91658079 GCF_002007445.2 Ailuropoda melanoleuca
ATATATATATATATTTGCATTTCCAGGTGTTTTCTTGTTGTAGGAAGCTTTCAGGTTATGTGTCTCTAGAATTTGTTAGATATGGGAGTTGACCACTTCTCAATCTTTAATCAAGAGAAGGGATTGAGGTCCCATTATTGTGCTGCCTAATGAATTATTTGTACAGATGTAGAAAAGATAAATATTAATTGATGTAATCAGATGAGTGAAAGTTTAGTAAACTGTCCCTGACATATTAACATACTTGGGCCAGCCGATTTTCTGTCCTTGAGCAAATCTCACTTGAGTTATATTGGCATAATTAAGTGGGGTTGATAAACCATCTCTATTTATTTTCTTTCCCCCTGAAGCCTGACACCCGGCAGTCAGGCTTTGTAATCAAAACACTTCTTTGCGGGGTTAACTAAGAAAAATAAAAGACTGTTCTTAGCCTGCCCCCTCATACTTTTATCTCCATGGTGGAGGTGGTAGCTGAAATTCTGACCCAGGGGCCAGACCAGGAGAGCCACGCCATTCTTGAGATTCGTCTAAGCTGTCCCTTTGCAGGGACTTGGCTTGAGGAGCTGGGGTCCTGAGCCACTGCTTCGCTCATTGTCCTTTTTTTTTTTTTTAAAGATTTTATTTATCTATTTATCTATTTATTTATTTATTTGACAGAGAGAGACTGCCAGAGAGAGGGAACACAGCAGGGGAAGTGGGAGAGGAAGAAGCAGGCTTCCTGTGGAGGAGCCTGATGTGGGGCTTGATCCCATAACGTGAGATCATGCCCTGATCATGCCCTGAGCCGAAGGCAGATGCTTAATGACTGAGCCACCCAGGCGCCCCATTGTCCTTACTTGATGGCCAGACCTCTGTTTATTCCCTCATCTTTCAGAGATGGATAAAGTGGAGTCTCGTCTTTTTACCCCGGGGGTCAGGCTCTAAAGACAGTCTGTAAAGCTAAAATTGTTACATAGTTCAAGTTAAATCTCCCCAAGAAGGGGAGATGTTCGAGATGCATGCTGGGCTATTTCAAGGTCAGGGGCAGGGGGATGGCCATTTCCCTTGTTATTGGAAGATCACAGTTTTTAAGCTGAGAATTGATAAAACTGGCCTTCATCCAGAGACCATTTACCAAAAAAAAAAAAAAAAAAATCAAAAGAGAATCCTACTCATTATAGAAGACACACACTTCAAGAGGCAGGCAACTCTTGAGATAAGCAAATGGCAGATTCACGCTTCCTGTTCCGTAGACTCAAGGCACTCCCACTCAGAAGAGTGGGCAGAGTTGTCCAAACTGTTTATATTGCATTTCCTCTGGTTTTGTCTTGTTTTTAGTGTTTCGTTGGCGCCTTTTAATTGAATGACCATATTTAACTAATTAATTGCTCTCTTGGATATTGTGAGAAGTTGGGTAGTCATTGTGACAAATGCTTTGTAAACTGTAAGATCCCTGTGGTGGTCATAAATGCAGTTCTCCAAATATTTTTGGTTCCAGGCCTGTGGCCGATTTTCACCCTTGAAGTCAGGTATGGCCACGTGACTTGTTTAAGCTGGTGAGATGGAAGAGAAGTGCCAGGGGCATAGCTGAGTGGAGGCTGTTAAGTTCATAGTCAGCGTGCATTTCCCGTGCTCCTGCTCCCTTGGCCATAGCAACTTTCCAGAGCAAGGTGACACAAAGCAAAGTNTCATAAATGCAGTTCTCCAAATATTTTTGGTTCCAGGCCTGTGGCCGATTTTCACCCTTGAAGTCAGGTATGGCCACGTGACTTGTTTAAGCTGGTGAGATGGAGCAGAAGTGCCAGGGGCATAGCTGAGTGGAGGCTGTTAAGTTCATAGCGTGCATTTCCCGTGCTCCTGCTCCCTTGGCCATAGCAACTTTCCAGAGCAAGGTGACACAAAGCAAAGTTCCCAGGTGACCTCAGCTGGAGATGAACAAGAAATAAGCGTATGTTGTAGAAGTCTCTGAGGTTTGGGGACTGTTTGTTTTTACAGTGTAACTTAGCCTATCCTGACTGAGGTGCACACAAACACAGGTCTTAATTGGTGTTGTGCTGTCTGACCTATAGACCAATCAAGGGTTATGGTAAAGNTTAATTGAATGACCATATTTAACTAATTAATTGCTCTCTTGGATATTGTGAGAAGTTGGGTAGTCATTGTGACAAATGCTTTGTAAACTGTAAGATCCCTGTGGTGGTCATAAATGCAGTTCTCCAAATATTTTTGGTTCCAGGCCTGTGGCCGATTTTCACCCTTGAAGTCAGGTATGGCCACGTGACTTGTTTAAGCTGGTGAGATGGAGCAGAAGTGCCAGGGGCATAGCTGAGTGGAGGCTGTTAAGTTCATAGCGTGCATTTCCCGTGCTCCTGCTCCCTTGGCCATAGCAACTTTCCAGAGCAAGGTGACACAAAGCAAAGTTCCCAGGTGACCTCAGCTGGAGATGAACAAGAAATAAGCGTATGTTGTAGAAGTCTCTGAGGTTTGGGGACTGTTTGTTTTTACAGTGTAACTTAGCCTATCCTGACTGAGGTGCACACAAACACAGGTCTTAATTGGTGTTGTGCTGTCTGACCTATAGACCAATCAAGGGTTATGGTAAAGGCGCAGTTGTGAGTTGTATTTAAAATGAAATCCCTTTAGGGGCGCCTGGCTGGCTCAGTTGGTAGAGCATGTGACTCTTTATCTCAGAGTCGGGAGTTTGAGCCCCACATTAGGCATGAAGCCTACTTTAAAAAATTTTTTTAAAAAGCATAAAATGAAATCTTTTGAACTTGTAGTNCCCCACATTAGGCATGAAGCCTACTTTAAAAAATTTTTTTAAAAAGCATAAAATGAAATCTTTTGAACTTGTAGTAGAAAAAGATAATCCAAGATCCTTCAAGGATATGTTTCAGTCATGCCCTGTTTCCACTAACCTAACATCATGGGCTCTTGTTGGTCAGACAGACCTGCATTCAATCCCGGGTCCACTGAGGAAATTACTTACCCTTTTCGTTTTGCCATCTAAAATGGGGATATTATTAGGATCTATGTCATACATATGTATTAAGTATGAAAGTATGTAATGTGTTTAAAAGAACATAGTCCCTAGCCACTGATCAGGTCCCCAAAAGATTTATTACTGTGGTTTATTTGTAAATGACTAGGAACTATGTATCGGGTGGAGCAGGAAGGGTCTCCATTTGCAGTGAAGCAAAGCCAACCTTGACCAGGTTTGAGAAGCAACTAGCCCAAGTTCTCACGTCTAGGCCTACGATCCTGTTTCCTCCTTCAGATCTAATTTTCTTGTCATTCCAAGCTGACTCGCCTGTAAATTTCAGCTTAGTTATGCCAGGCAGCATTCCTTAAATGAGCCAGTGGGAATGAGTTGGGGGCCTTTATGAGGATAAGATAAGCACTTTGGGAATGAAAACGCTAGGCTACCTAAGCACCCCCAGCCCAGGTGTTTCTCCATAACTATGCCTTCAGCTGTACCCAGTCTGCTTCTCCCTTCTTAAAAAATTCCATTGGGCCTCATGGCTCAGGGCTTTTGGGAAGTGAAGACACTTTTCAAATAAATGGTTATCTGGGCCCTTCAGTCTTGGGGGGGGGCATTAGGTTGCAGTGGTGAAAGGGTGGGATATTTGGAGTCATTCTTAAGGCCCTGGCTTGTGCCACTTGCACAGCTGTGTGACTTCACATCATTTGGTGCAGCAGGCGGCTTCTAGAAGCTGAAGGAGGCAAGGAAACAGGTTCTCTAGAGCCTACAGAAGGAATGCAGATCTGTTAACACCATGATTTTAGCCTGTAAGACCCATCTTGAACCTCTGACCTCCAGAAGGGTAAGAGAGTAAATGTGTTTTGTTTTTTTGTTTTATGTTGCTGAATTTTGTGGTAATTTGTTCTAGCAGCAGTGGGAAACTAAGACAGCCTGTTGCACATGTTTCGTGCCAAAGCTGTAAAGCAACATGGTAATGCCTACTGTCCCCCCCCGCCCCCGCCGCTTTTTAAATATTTTCTTTCTTTATTTGAGAGGGAAGGAGAGCAAGAGAGAGCACAAGTGGGGGAGGGGTGGCGGAGGGAGAGGGAGAAGCAGACTCCTGACACGGGGCTGCCTCCCAGGACCCTGGGATCATGACCTGAGCCGAAGGCAGATGCTTAAATAACTGAGCCGCCCGGTGCCCCTGGTTCCCTTTTTCTGAAATGTCCTCCCTCAGATACCCACATGGCTTCCTTCCTCCCCTTTTACCTTCTTAGGCCTCTCTGTACTCATATGCCACCTGCTCAGAGGGACCTATTTCAGATAACACGCTCTCCTATCACTCTTTCGCCTGTTTACTCTTTTTTTTCCATAGCACTGATCACAACCTGACCATAAATGTACATTTATACACACACACACACACACACACACACACACACAAGAGCAGAGTCTAGGCTTTACCCATTTTGCCCGGCACAAAGTAGGGGCTCCATGAAATATTTGTTGATTGCGTGAAGGAAGGAAAGATCTTGTTCATGATAGGACTGCTCTCACTTAAAGGCTTCCTAAATGACACTCCTGCTTCTCCTATCTTCTTAGTGTAGTTTGTAGATTTCTTGCTCAAATCTTTCAATAAAACGAGGGCATTCTACTTAAACGACGGAATGCTTCAAACACTCAGCAGGTTGCCAGCAAGAAATTGGCATTAATTCTACATTGCAAATGAGAAAAACAAAAGTGCCTGGTCCAAGACCAGCAGGTTTTTAAAACCATAATTGTGGGGATTTAGGCCACTGTGCTGGGCGGAGGGCAGAAGGTGAGACCGGTGGTGGCTCACCCGGGCTTCCCAGGAGGAGCAGGTTGGTTTCATCCTGATCACTCTTGGAGATCGGCAGAGCTGGGAGGGAGCTGGGGAGGTCATCTGGACTCACTCCCTCTGCCGTGTGACTGTTGAAACAGTCCCTGGGCTCTGGAGTTGAAGAAAATAGTTCCCCTTTTCAGAACATTCCTTTTCCCGTTCCCATCTGGCCCCAAGCTTCCCAGCCTTCAGCGAGCCACTTGACAGGTTTTATGATACCATTGGGGACAGAGAAATCCTGGCTCTCCTGGCTCGATGCAAAGGCAGGCAGTCGCACTGGTGACTGTCGCAGACCTGTGGGAACAGCCCTTGTGCCTGGCTACCCAGCTGCGGGCAGGCTCGAAGAGGTCGTGGCCCCAGAAGCAGCTTTGAGTCACGCTGGGGTGGGGAGGTTTGTAGGTGAATACTCCCCTTCTTCTTCTCCCCTTCATTGGGATGACTCTCAAGCCTCTTCCACACTGTCTCCCAGGGGCTCCCAGGACAGAGCTCCAGTTGCCCTGGTGGTATTGAGCTTGACAATGGCCCTCTCACTGGCTTCCTTCCCTTCCCTGCCCCAATTTCCTATCAGTATTTTCAGGGCTCACATCCCAAATACGGTACACGCACTGAATTGTCTCAGGGTCTGCTTTTCGGGAAACTCCAACTGGAAATCAACCCTCAGCTCCACCCTCACCAACGGTCCACTCCCTGGGTTACTCTGTCGGCTTCTGCGCAGCCGCTCCTGCCAGTCCCCAGCCTCGTCATGTCCCTAACCTCCTCACAGCACTCCAGCCCGTGCCTTCCCTCTTCGCCCTTGGCACGTAGCCCCTGCCTTGCGACAGCTCTGACAGTCGGCTCCCAGTGGAGTCAGGGTGCGTAGGGTGGGCGTCTCACTCCCAGTGCGACCGTAAGTTTCCTGGTGGGTAGGGACTGCCTTAGACTTGTTACTCTCCTTCAGAAACTATAGTTTTGGACCCAGATACCTAATAGGTTCTCAATAAAGACTAGTTCAATGACTAAAGTATCCAGGAAAAAAGGATTGTGGTTAGAAATTCAGTTACAGACATTTTGGTTGTCGATGAGAACCATTCGGTATTCTGTATTTCTATAAAATAGGATTTTTTTTTTTTTAGTTCCATGTATAAGTGATACCATACACTACTTACTTTGCCTTTTTCTGGCTTATTTCACTTAGCATAAGTGATTCATCCATATTGTCACAAATGGCAGGATTGCCCTTTTTATGGCTGAATAGTATTCCTTTGTGTATATTTGTGTGTGTGTACATCTGTCTGTCTCGATACCACGTTTTCTTTATATGTTCATGCATGGAAGGGCACCTTAGGTGGTTTCCATGTCTTGGCTGTTGTGTACAAAGCTGCAGTGCACAGGGAGTGCAGATGCCGCTTTGAAATACTGATTTCATTTCCTTCGGATAAACCTGTGAGTGGGATTGCTGGGTCATATGGCAGTTCAATTTTTAATTTTTTGAGGAACCACCATTCTGTTTTCCATAATGGCTGTACCATTTTACATTCCCACCAGCAGTGTATAAGGGTCCCCATTTCTCCACATCCTTGCCGACATTTGTTATCTCTTGTCTTTTAGATAGTAGCCATCCTAACAGGTGTGAGGTGATTTCTTATTGTGGCTTTGATTTGCGTTTCCCTGATGATATAGTGATATGAAGCACCTTTTGTGTACCTATTGGCCTTTAGTATGTCTTCTTTGGAAAAATGTCTGTCCAGGTCCTTTGTCCATTTTTTAATTGGATTATTTGCTTTTTTTGGCTACTGAGTTGTATGTATTCTTTATATATTTTATTTATCAACCCCTTATCAAATATGTGGTTTCTGTATTCTGTATTCAGAATAGAGTCCAGACATAAACCCACACAAATACAGTCAACTAATTTTTGACAGGGGTGCCAAGAACACACAATGGGGAAAGGACAGTCTCTTCGGTAAATGGCATTGGGTAAACTGGATATCCACAGGAGAAAGAATGAAACTGGACCCTTCTTTTACACCACTCACAAAAATTGAAATGGATCAAAGACTTAAATGTAAGTCCTGAACCATAAAACTCAAAAACAGGGAAAATTAAAAAACAGTATTTAAAAATGATAGCAGTAGTTTTCCCAAATAAATCACAGCAGGATTCTTTTCATGTGCTTCCCCAGTGCTACTTGTGCAGTGGCATTTGGTAAATAATTGATCCACTCCATGAGTAAGGACAGTTTCTAGACCAACCAGTATAGACGTCGTGGGGAGGAGGTTGCCTAGCACTTTGACAGTAGTTGGAAACAGAGGCATGCAGTCAAGCCCACAGGGACTGCAGCCATGGACCAAACAGTTGATTATATTTGTAGCCCATATAAACTGTGTAGTGCCTTCTAGAAGAGTGGAGACCGTGAAGTACCACCTATTGCACTGTCGTGTTCCAAAAAGTGGTAGGTCACTGGGTCAGGCTGAAGCCAAAATTAACCTTGTAGAACTTTCTGGAAGAGTAGGAGACTGATATGGGATACTATTCGTTGCGCCAACATTATCCACACAGTGGTGGAGGTCACTGGGTCTGGCCTCCCAGAGAAGTCCATGCTGGCCGTTTCCTTCCTGCCACCCCCCGTAGAGGGGCCCTCCACACGCAGCCCCATGTTTTATTATCTTGGTGGAATTTTCAAGTTCTTCCTCATCAGAGTATCCTCCCCTTTAAACCTGTTTCTTCTTGATTAACCGCCTAAGGATCTTTAGGCCTGTTCCTTACATAAACCTGCCGAGTTTCATCTCCCTTCTTCAGGCCAAACCCCATTTTCTTGGCTTTTCCTCAGCGATATTAAAATAAGCAAGAACCACAAAACCAACAACACCGAAACTCTATGAAACTGTGTTGAGGGAAGGTTCAAAAGAGGCTGGGCGGCCTGGAACATGACAGGTGGTCCCTCCTGCACTGTCCTCAGTCACCTCTGTCCCGAGAGCTCCAGTGGAGGGGGCTGCTTCTGGTGGGATGGGCGGTGGGCAGTCAGGCTCAGCCTTAATTCTGAGGGAACGGTTTCTGCTGAGCCCAGACCCGGGTCTCTGAAACTTCTACCCTCCGCTCATAGAAGAGCACAAAAGGTGGGCTCGGTGCCGTGGGACAGCCTCCTGTTCTGGAGTCGGGCAAATCGGAAATCAAGGCCAGACTCCAGGTCTTACGAGCTGTGTTATCCCGGGTGACCCGCTGTCTCGGTTCTGTTTTCTCATCCGTAAACTGGGGATAATAGTGTGGTTGGCACCACGTGAGTTTGGTGCGGACGCTGGATGACATCACGCATGCAGTGACTTCGCACAGCCCCTGGCTCTTCACAGCGCAGTGACCATGGCACGGACGCTGAACCCTCGCTCACGGGCAGCCGGCGGCAAACGGGCAGGAGGACTTCTCCTTCCCTGTCTCGTCTCTCAGCCCTCCGGGAGCGCTCCGCAGTGCTGGATCCCCCAAGCACGCGGCCCCAAGCTCCTGCTCGGTGCGTGTCCGTCCTTGTAGAGTACGGGTCTCCTGCCTCCCCCTGCACCGCCCCCAGCCCCCGTCCTGCCCACGCCGGCTCCCCCTCCTGCCTGTCTTCCATCCATCTTGAAACCTCCCCTTACTGCCCTGCCTGCTTCCGTAGTCCGCACCCACACCTCACACTTGATGTGAAAGGCCTGGTAGATACGGTGTCTTTTCTCATTTCTCCCTAGATAGGCTTTGGGCACCTGGCGGACCAGATCATATTTTAAATGCGTCCCTTTTTCTTCCTTAGTGCCTCGGCTGTGCTGTCTTCTCCATCCTCATCTAGCTCTCCATCCTCGCAGTAACCCCCTCTTCTCTTCGTCGCTCCTTCTTTGGAGAGTCAGCAGCGTGTCTGCCACCACGAGAAATATGCGTTCACGCATTTAATCCCCAGGAACTATGGAAGTGATAGAATCTGCCTTTGGAAAGGTTACGTGCCTGGCCAACGGTCGCGTAGTCAGGAATGTCACAGGGACTGGGTGATTACCTGCAAATACAGTCTATCTGTCCGTCCATCTGTCCACCTGTCCTCCCCACCAGTGCCACTAGCCTCTTCTGCCCCGAGCACTGCACGGAGGTTGCTGGCGTGCGAGAGAAGCCTACAGGCCCGTGACGGGAGTGTATACAGACCATTCCAGGACAGACTGTGCAGTGAGAGAGCAGAGGGGGAAAAGCAGACCGGCAGGGAAGAGAAGGCAAGGAAGGGCCATATTTCTCCATCACATAGGTACTGCCTGATAAATATTAATTATTCACTGATTAATTTGGCTCCGTTTGCTCCCCAGGAAAAGCCACCTGCTCTCATGATGAAATGAGCACGTGGGCAGATGTAGTTGGTAAACTCGGAAGCACTTAGAAATAGAAGGCAACGTGCCCGTGCTTACCTGTCAGGTGAGGCACTTGAAGCTGGGCCTGACACGTAGGGGCCAAGTCCAGAGCGGTAGTGTTCTTCAGTGACAAACGTCAAGTGCACAGTCGGTGTGCCAGCTTTGCTAATTTAAAGGGAAAAAAAGTCTTTAACATTGTGAAGATATTCCCTCCCTTTTCTTTTTTTTGTTTTTAAGATTTTATTTATGCATCTATTTTAGAGCTAGAGAGTGTGAGTGGGGGGCAGGGGGAGGAGCAGAGGGAGAGGGACAAGTGGACTCCGTGCTGAGCGCAGAGCCCCATGTGGGGCTCGATCCCATGACCCTTGAGATCACGACCTGAGCTGAAATCCAGGGTTGGCCGCTTAACCCACTGAGCCACGCAGGCGCCCCCCTCCCTTCTTTTCCTGATCAGGCCCATAGCAGTGCCGTAACTGCAGCCAGAGGGAGAGCACATTTTTATGAAAATCCTCCAGAGCTGACAACTTGTGTTCTATTTTAGGCAGAACCTGAGGGGCATTCTCTTGCACCCACATAAGCTCGCCACTCACTTGACTTTTCTCCCACCTATTTTCCCTAGCTCTTTGGGTGGATTCTTCCCCTTAAAGGTTTCCTAGTCCTTAAAGGTATCAGAGACATGAAACAGACTTCTCATCTTACTTTGGGTGAGCTGCTTAATTTTGCCAAGGCCAAAGCCTTCGTTCTCATGTTGGTGCGATTGAAGACATACCTTGTGCAGGCCCCCGTGAGGCGACGGGAGGGAGCTGTAGCCCCAGCCTTGGTGCCCATCACGAAGGACCTCGATAAAGCCGGGTGCTGGCTCTCTCCTGCTCTTGAGCAAATGACCGCAAGTGCAGTGGCACTTAAAACAACCCTCTTCCCACATTCCGTGAACACAGGGTGCGGTTTTCAGGGCGGGCCGGACTAGGCGGTGTGTTGGTCCTCCGTGGCTGAGATGGCTCGACTGGGGCTGGCAGGTCCGCGTTCCAGACGCTCGCTCCCCTGGCCGCCAGGGTGGTGCTGGCTGCTGGCTGGAGCTCAGCCCGAGCGCCGCGTCGCCTCACGGGAGAGGCTGGGCTGCTGGAGTGTGTTCGAGAGACTGGGACACGCGCCGTGACGCTTCTTTGTGATTGGCCCCCAAAGCCCCAGGACCTCACTCCTGCATTTTGCTGAGCCAGCGCGTCACGAGGGCGAGCTCGGGTTCAAGGGGAGGGAAAGCAGGCCACACCTATGAAAAGGCGAATCCCAGGATTTGTGCCTGGCCTGCAGCTCGCCAGGAGTGGTCACTGTTGTTTGACACTCGGTGTCATCCCGAGGCCTGAGGTCCGCAGAAGCTGCTGGGCTCCTGTGCTAGCCAAGGGTCTCCACAGGGGCAGCCCTGCAGCTGCTCCGCAGTGGGGTCACAGCTGCTTCTGCGGTGGGGTCGCATGCTGCCCTCCTTGTCTCCGCCGGCCTCTCCCTGAACTGGAGAAGGCAGATTTCAGAGCCGCTGTGGCGCTAACCATCTGTCCCTGTGGACTGGACGCTTTCCCCTCCATGTGTGTCATTAGCCTGTCTGCCTTCCTTGCTCTCTCCTCTCTTGAATTTATTTTACTGAGTAATTATTTAAGTACGGTTTAAATTCTTCAGTTTTGTTGAGATACAGTCGACGTCCAGCTCTGTGTAAATTTAAGGTGTGCAGCGTAATGACTTGACGCACGTATATTGTGACTTGGCTCCACCACCTCATGTCCTTACAACAAATGTTTTTACTTTCCTTGTGGTAAGAACTTTTAGGATCTACTCTCTCAGCAATTTTCAAATATACCATACAGTAGCGGGGACGACTTACATAGTACGTGACATCCCCAGTCCTTACTTATCTTATAACTGGGAGTTTTGTCTTTTTTTTTTTTTTAAGATTTAATTAATTTATTTGACAGAGAGAGAGCACAAGCACAAGCAGGGGGAGCAGAATGCAGGAGAGGGAGAGAAGCAGGCTCCCCACTTGAGCAAGGAGCCCGATGCAGGCTCCATCCCAGGACCCTGGTATCATGAGCTGAGCCAAAGGCAGACACTTAGCTGACTGAGCACCCAGGTGTCCGCTTAGAACTGGGAGTTTATACTCTGTGAGCACCTTCATCCATGCCACCCTCCCACCTCCCACCTCTGCTGGCCACAAATCTGATCTCTTTTTCTGTGAGTGGTGTTGGTTTTTAGATTGCACATGTAAGTGAGATCATACACTATTGGTCTTTCTCACTGACCTGTTTCACTCACCATAAGGCCTTCAGGGTCCATCCGTGTTGTCACAAATGGCAGGAGTTCCTTCTTTTGGGGGGGGGTGCTGAATTGTATTCCATTGCGTGTGTGTCTACCACATTTTCTTTATCCCTTCATCTGTTCATGGACACTTAGGATGTTCCCAGGTCTTGGCTGGTGGATGACGCTGCATGGACTGTACTTTTCCAAGTCATTCAAATGTCAAGCCGCAGCAAAACCTCTGATCGTGTTGGTGAACAGAGCGAGTTCTTGAATGAACTTCCATCCCATGCTTAAGATCTTAGCTCTGAGCACCAACTCCTAAAATGGGGATTTTGTACCCCGTGGTGTGAAACAACTTGGTTGCCGTTTGATCTTGTCTTCTGGATTATATTTGGGGGTCACCCTGAATGCTGAAAGACTTTGGGTTTCTTGGTAGTTCTGGTTCTGTCATTTCATAACTCAGACTTTCCATAAGTATCTTGCTTGGACACATTTTCCTCTGTCCTGAGACCCCTGTGGCAGTTCCTTATTCAAGTGTGTAAGGTGTTATTTTTTCACTTGCATTATGTAGTTGATTTACCAAAACCAGTGTTTCTCCAAGGGAACATATAAAAACCCTGATGTCAAATAGGTTCAGGAAATGGTGACTGGTTTAAATAAACTCAAGCAAGTTTCTTTACTGCAGGACTTCTCAGAACCTTTAATTAATGTGTACTTTGTATTTTAGAGAGAGAGATGAAGGCCACATTTCATGGACTTATGTGATTCTAGACTCTTTTTAGAGGGCACTTCCCAGGACCTATGTTCCCCTGGGACATACTTTAGGAAAGGTAGGCCCAAACCTACGCTCCTTTTTGGGGGAAGGTGCACCTGAGCCACCATTTTGTTAGTGTCTACATTTCAGGTGTCTGCACACTTTCCCTTCCTCCAGGCAAAGTTTAGTGCTGCCCTCTCCTGGGATCCTAGGGCCAGCCTGGTAGAGTAAGAGAAAACTGGGTTCCTTCAGATTCTCTTCTTAGCTCTGTGGTTCTGGGCAGGCTAGGCTCAGATGTCTCAGGTCAATTACGGAATTAATACAATTTTTTGAGTTGGGGCAGTGGAAAGATTACGAGCAGTAGCGTGCAGGGAGATGGGTCTAGAACAGGTGCCCCGCGAACGCTAGCTTACACCTTCCCCAGTTCTGGGAAGGATGCACCACAGGGAACAATGAATGAATGCACTCGCCCCCTAGTGGGCATTTCTGCCTCTGCCGCCTGAGTCCACCATCCTTAACAGAGGACCGGATGGTTCTGTTGGTTTGTTAGCAACTGTTCTGAACTGGTGTGTGGGCAATTCGTTTTAGACTAATGAGTCAAGAAATTACTTAAATGAAGATGGTAGGTTTTAGAACAGAGATCGTGGGTTCTTTTCTCAGTAAACAACCAAGTACCATCCCCAGTTTACAGATGCTGTCCTTGGGGTCATCCAGAAGTGAAAGGGTGACACTGGGACACATGGATGGGTCCTTTCCACACAGCTATATGCTTGTGTAGACAGCCAAGGACAAGATCTTCCTACTACCTTTATCCTGTGTTGGCTCTGAATTGGGAGGGGAGGGGAGGGGCAGGATTCGCCCAATTCTTTGATTGAAGAGAATCTCTAATATTCAAAGTCTTGCAAATAGTAGGCAGTCGGAGATAACAAAAGTTACTGTTCACTGGGAGCTTGGTCTGTCAGGAACCGTCTTAAGCGTTTTACTTATTTCTTCCTTGCAAGAAGCCTTGGAAGATGCTAGAACGACTCTCCTTCCCATTTGAAGAGCTTAGGAAATGGAGGCCCAGAGCATTTGAGAAACGTGCTTGAGGCCACGCAGCTACCGTGGGTTAGAACCCGGACTCCAGCCTGCTCGGTCTGAGTTCACACCCGAGTGCCTCACCAGTACGCCTCCCTGGCTCCCGACTGATCCTTAGCCACCTCGGCTGCCACACGTATTTGGTGTGTCCCTGCTGTGTGCCCACGCCTGTGCCAGGAGCTGTGAAGGATACAAAAGATACATGAGACTATTTGGTCTCTATGATTGCTCCAAAATTGGTTTTGACTTCTTAATAAAGGGTAAAATCCCTGAGGAAAAAACTGAATGATGAAATTTAAAAGAGCAAGTTTTTCAAAGTAGGGAGAAACTGGTTAATAGCGAGCTGAAGGGCAAACATGTTTAAAAAAAGCACCAACTCCGGGAAACCCAACACTGTATTAGTGACACATATGATTTGTATGCCTGTGAGCAGGAAAATGTAAAAGGGGGAGAGAGCTGTCTTCTTGAGTAAATGAAGCTTGGACGTTCATTAGGACTGTAAAGAAGTGTTAAAAGAGGAAGCCCGGCCTCACGGCCTCACTGGGCCATACAGAAACCATGTCAGGTAGGTGCAAATTGGAAACTGGAGATGCAAAGGCCCAATCTGAGAGACACATTTACAAAAATATCAGATAAATAATAAATTATTAAATATGTTAAAAGCTAAAAGGATCTTTGTGTCTGCAAGGCTCTTAAATTCAAGCGAAAAAAAGTGCTGGGTCGGTCTGGTCCGAGAGGGTGAAGGGAGGGGAATGGAGCCGGTCTGGCTGGAAGAGTCCATCCTCCGAAGACACAGGAAAACACCCGGGGCTGAGCTTTCACAGGAAATCATTAGGCCCAGGCCACAGGCACGTCCCCGGGGGGAAATAAAGGAACGAGTTAAAAACACCAGGGCATTTCAGAGATGGGAGCTCACCCCGTCGTCATTCCATGCCCGGGAGCCTGCGGCCCTGCGGGAGAGCCCGTTGCCCGGAGCAGGGGGTCTGGTCACCGAGGCCCCTCTCGCCCCCTCCCGGGAGCGCCCTTCAGCCCCTCTGCTGCCGGCTTTGTTTCTGGCTGCTCAGGATGGCTGGGCCAGGTGACCGCAGGCCCCGTGCCACCCGCGGGCGGAGGGGAGGGTGTGAAGATGCGCCCCCCGTCCCCCCCCCCGCATCGAATGTTTCCTCCTAAGCTTCTGCGACCCGTGTGCCACCTCTCCCACCCAGCCCATGGGGGTTCACCCCACAGATGTGAAGGAAGGCCCCCCACGGCCAGAGGAATGGCCAAGCGTGGGAGTAATGAGCCCAGGATTCGGGCCAGTCTGAGCTCAGCCTCTTCACCAGCCGGGTGACCTTGAGCAAGCTGCTCCGCCACCCGACTGTCAGGTGGGTGGGGTGCCGAGCACAGCAGCACTGCGCCGAGCTCTCCGGGTGCTTGGGGCGCCCCTGCCCTGCCAGCCGCCGTGCTGGGCACAGTCCTGGCCTGGTGCGGGGCATGGTGTGAGGGCCATGGGCTCTGGGCGGCTCCGCGCAGGTGTTCTGGGCGCCCCGCCGAGCATTGGTCCAAGCACGTTAGCAGCGCGGGTCTCTTTCATTGTCGCCACCATCAGCATGTCCCTCAGGTGGCAGACAAGGAAACAGGTGGAGAGAGGCTGGGGAACTTGCCTGAAGTCACTCAGCTGGAAAGAGGTGGCGTTTGCTCCACGGACCCCTTGCCTGAGTTGTGCACTTAACCCCTACTTTAGACAGAAAGCCAGTGATCGCATGGACAACTGTGCTGTTGGAGCAGGAACAGGCAGCAGGACGGAGAAGACAGAGCTTGGCGAGCCCATTTGGGGGCATTTCACTGAGCAAGTGACATCGCTGCGATCTGGGGACTATGGAGCAGCTAACCAGGATGAAGCAGAAGGCGGAGTGGTCCCTGAGGCGGGAAAGGATGGAGCATGGGGATGGAAAAAGGGCCTGGCGCAGAGCTAGCTGCCCAACTGCTGTGTGGCCTTGGCCAAGCTCCTTACCTTTTAGGTCCTCAGTCTCCTCATCTGTAAAATGGGGAGAACGGGGTAGGAGGATGAAGTTAGGCGGTGAGTATAAAGCATTTAGCCTGGTGCCTCCCGTGTGGTGGGAGCCATTGTCAGTAGGATTTATAGTCACAAACAAAGATGGCTTCTTTGTTGTCGCCCCGCCCCTCAAGACCTCTCCCTCAACTGTGACACCATGTGAGAGTGGAGAGAAGTCAGGGGTGGTTGGGGTGGCCCAGGTGGCCTCTCCCTCAGTTTACCGGAGGAAACAGAGTAAATGAGAAGCTGAAAGTCACTACTCAGAACTTTCTCGGCTGCCCTGGAGGTGAGACTTAGCAAATGACGTATAAAGTATTATCTGGGTCTTAATCCTGATAACGGAGGCAGTGCCCCATGGGCTCACGAGTCCATGTGGTTTGTAAGGTCTCCGGAATCTCCTTATTCCGCCATGGATTAATATAGATGTTGGAATATACGGATTTGAGCTTGCAACAGCCAGGCCCACTGGACACTTGAGTGTCCATGTCCATAATAGCTGCGGGGCTGAGTGTCTCCATGGGCAGGTCCCTTGCTCGGTTATTCCATTCCTGTTCCCAGAGGCCCTGCCCCAAGGTGAGTGTCACAAGCAGATCAAGTGACTGAGCTCTGTCTCAGAGCCAGGATAGCCCCCTCCAGCCTCTGGCTCTGGACCCTCCCCCCCACCCCTGTGCCCTCTCTCACATGTTCTCTAGGAGAACTTTGTAGACATACTTCTGAGTCTCATTCCCTAGGGCTTGGTTTTGTTTTGTGGGAAGAGATTTAGATAAATCCGACTAGGGTAGTGTGGGACCACCTCCTCCTTGTATGGGGTATCGTCTCCAATCTCACCTCCTCAAACAGTCCTTCTAAGTTCTCACTGCCGCTTCCATTCTTCTTCAGATCAGAGGTTGGGACTAGTTTTCTGGCACTTACCGAAATCTCAACTCATCTTGTTCACCCATCTGCTTACCTATTTTACTGCACGGCTCAACCCAGACTGCGGTAAGAATCGTGCTGGCCTTCCGTTCTCCACCAGGACCAGCACGTACGTGTGCGTGGCAGGTGCTCTGTGTCGGCTTCTGAGGGAGCACGGTCAGGGGGACTGCACCCGGGCTCCCAGGCAGGTGCGCTTGCTCCCCTTACTGGCTGCCAGTCTACTGCGCACCCAAGCCTCCCTTTCTCATCTGTAAAATGGACGTAGTAATAGACACTGGAATTCTGTGTAGCCACCAAAAATGACGTGCAAAAGTGTGGACCGGCATGGACAGGCGTTCACGATGTGGTAAGTGGGAAAAACATCAGGCGATCAGATAGCGTGTCAGGATGAACCCGTGAAACGTGCAGGCCCAGGCTGTGCTCCCGGGCCGCCTGGTTTCCAACTTGAGTTCCCCATTGACTGGCCGTGACCTTGGGTAAATTACACACTCTGTGCCTCAGTGTCCTCATCTGTAAAAGAAGTTGAGAGTAGGTGTCAAAGGCTGTGGAAATGAATGAGCCAGGGTACGTATGGGTGAGCCGGGTGCTTGGCCCGCAGTAAGAGCCTTGTGAAGAAAAGCTACTGTCTTTGTTTCTGTATTGTTCCCCTTGTTACTGCGATGTGTCAAGTGAAAATAAAGGATGAGAAAATATGTACAGTATCATTCCATTGTTTCTGATGAATGTGTATCCATGACTGGAGGTATATAGACCAAAATATCACGTGATCTGTCTGACACATAATGCTTTTTCTTATTTTGTTCTTTCCTTCCTCTCTCTCCCTTTCTTTAAGCAAACACGTATTACTTTGTGTAATAACACAACACCAAGAAAAGTCATTTATTACCAAAAAAATAGTGAAATAATAAAAGGGGCAAGGTACCCTTTCCAGGGGGTGGGGGAGGTGGGCTCTGGTTTCAATTCTGTCACCCTCCTACAGGAGGCCTCTGGGCCCGGTAATGATAAGTAACGCTTACCAGATGCTTTTATAAGTCACCAGGCATTACACTCTGCCCCTCTCACGATTCACACAATTTCATCCTCTCAGCAGACCTGCCTGATAGGTGTTGTCAGTCACTTACACGGATAAGGAATCCAGGGCCCAGAGAGGCCAAGTAATTTGTCCAACAGTGCCCAGCTTCCCAAGAGGCAGCTCTTCAGCCAGGCCTACCTCACTGGGAGCCTGAGACCTAAAGCCTCATCCCTTGCGTTGTGGGCCCCGGGCCCGGAATGTCGGCATCACCCAGGAGCTTGCTAGGAAACGCAGAGTCTCGGGCCCCACCCCACCATAGCCAGCCAGAGCTTGCATGCTGACGAGATCCCCAGGTGGTCTGTGTGCGTGGTCACACTTGGGGGAGATCCCGGTCGAACTGCTGTGATGTGCGGTGTCCCCAGGGTTGTCCCTACCGCCCGCCTATCTTGCGCCTCGCCGTCATGCCTTCTCTGCTTGCTTCGAGCTCATTGTCCGGAGCTCAGCAGGGGAAACCAGTAGAAGCCACGTCCAGACCACGGTCTTAGTGATTGCTCAGCAGCTCTGAGATGAAGGTTTGAAGAGACCAAGAGATTTGAATCCGTAGAGCTGATGTAGGGTGATGTCTACAGCCACGTTACCCCTTTCCAGACAGTGGACTGTAACTAGGATATTTTTGTTATTTAGAGAAAAATAAATACTGTAGGCTTGCTAACCAGAGGCCTTTCTAACATGCTTAAATGCCATTCAGAAGGCCCTGAGTGAAAGGTCTAACGACTGAACAGCAAAGGTAAATTATCCTGGCCTGTGGGTGTTTATATATGATGATGGAATGCAAACAAGCATTGTTTGGCTCCGAAAGCAGAACCGGAGAAAACTTCATCTAGGTATTTAATTATACAGGGCAGAGCGGAAATAGTCTTTTGTTTCCTCACCGGCCCATGGTTAAAAACCCATAGGTCACTCTAAATCAGAACGCATCACAGTGGATCAGAAGGAACTGGAACATAACATTTTGCAGAAGGCTTGTGCATTTCTGGCTGTGTTCTTCTCTGATAAGGCTGTTTGTACTGTGTAATTCATGTATGGAGTTGAAGAACGTGGCTGGCGCGTGTGCACGCGCACACACGCACAGACACACACATGCACACACAGACACATGTACACACAGACACTGAGACTCAGCCTCTTTAGGGTTTATGTGAGAAAACAAAATGATCAAAGATAGTCATCTGGCGTTTAATTCTGCCTAGGTAAAAGAAAGATCGGAGATGAACATTTCTCCTGCGTGCGTATGTGGGTTGCACAACCCGATAAAGTCAAGGTGCTGGGCCGTAGCTTTTGTTTTTGCCAGTTTCTTATGAAATATCAGGGCTTTTCCACTCGTGTGAGAGCCAAGGCAGGGAACTAGAAAGATAAATGATTTAATTCAGGCTGTCAGGTTCTGTTTGCTTGGAAGCAAGGATTCGCAAGGAGAAAAGCACATTAATTGAGGTCTCAAGGTGGTGGTAGAACACATTTTCTTTATTACTGCTTTCTGTGTAGGGGATTGCTTTTTTTTTTTTTAAAGTTTATTCTGTCTTGTTCAGTCAACTTTTATCGAGTAGGTCCTGTGCTAGGTGGGGAAAATCAAAGTGAATAAGACCGGCTTGTAGGAAATGGACCGTAGGAATGGTAGATACAGGGAGGAGAGAGACTCGGGGAGTTTCCTCTGGGGCTGCTACAAAGGGCTTTCTCCAAAGAAGCTGATCCCCAAGCTAGATTTTGAGAAGGCCTTTGCCAGGCAGTAAGGATAGAAAAGGCACTCCAGGCACATGGAACGATAGGGGCGAAGTGATACTTGTGCGGAAGAATGTGATGCGTGTGGAATGTCAGCGTGTGGGCTGAGAGACCCGGGAGAAGGGGCAGAGGAGAAAGTTACTTGTGATACCGAGGAGGGGTGTGTGGTAGGAGTTGCTCATGAGGGGTCTCGTGGCTTTTTAGGCCACGCAGGATCATAGAAAACTGTGCCAGACTTGGGTCAGGTGTGGGTGGCCAAATTTGGAGGAATTTAGAGGGCTGTTTTTACGGATTTGGGCTTTGAGCCAAGGAGCAATGGAAGCTACAGAAGGGAAGCCATGATTAGATTTGTGCTTTGGAAAGATTATCCCACTTGCAGGGTGAAGGATGGCTGGTAGGAGGCGAGAATGGATGCAAACAGACCTGTCAGGAGTCTACTCTAAGGTCCTGACCAGGGAGGAAAGTGGTCTGGTCTAGGGTGACAGAGTCAAAGTGGAGAGAAGTGTTTAACTCAAAGAAACATTGCACGTAGGTGTTGAAGGGGAGGGAGGTGTCAAGGTTATTCTTCCTGAAACAGGGTCCAAACTTCCTCCTGTTTGGCTCCCACAGACAAACACAATGGGCCATCCAGCGTTCAAACGGCCCTACAGGTCTGGGGGCCCCAGGTGGGCTGTGTCCAGGCTTCTGGGGACATCTTACCCCCTGGCATCTAGAGCCTCTAAGCTTTTAGTAAATGTCAGAACCAAGTCCGATAAACCAGTGTGATGGGTGACCCGATCTTGAGTCCAGTCTTTAGTGTCTTCTCTCCCACTGAACTCCTGTAATCTGCTCTATGGCCGATCCTGTAAATTAACTCTCTCACTATCCGTCGTGACACCTCCCTACTTAACCCTTCCGCACTTCGAGGCCAGGAAGCTGAAAACTACATTTCCCAGCTGTCTTTGCAGGTCAGGTCGTGCATGTGACTGAGGTGCCCCCAAGCAAACACAGCTGCTCAAGACTGACAGGCAGAAGTGAGCAAGGTATGGCGGCCGCTAAGCAGGAGATCAGATATTCTGGCCAACAAGGTGGCAAAGTCTTGTTTTTCCAGGGCAGTGGGTGGTGGAGTTACCCGTGTCCACTCCCTACTGTCATGCAGCTGCTTTTTCTGGCTGCTTTGTTCCTATTTGTAGCATCCAAACCCAATTTTCTGGCCCATGCCAGTAATTATGTAAGCTACCTCAGACTTATCTGCTTCAAGTATTGAAGTGAATTCTGTTGCCTGCGCTTAACTTCGTTCATTCTGATGCATCTTCTTTGCTGTTTGTGTAGTGTTACTTTTCTCTGCACAGAGTGTGAACTCTAAAGACAAGGGAAAGGTCAGGGGTCCTCTGTAATGTACATCAAGGTGGATTACAGCCCTTTTTGCCTGCTTGACGGCCAGTCATTCTTCTTCCAGGAATAGGAGATTATCAGATTGTGCCCCAATTTTCCTCTGAAGAACCACATCTTCTCTAGTCTCACAGTCTACATGCTTTTGTAGTGGTGATTCCAGCAAGAGCCAAGGATGGGCATGTGACTCAAGTCTGGTCGATCGGACTGGTGCACGTGGCTCATGTAAAGACGGCACAGGACCCGGTCAGAGCCAGTGATCTGCAGTCTCAGGGTTTCGGCCGGGACTGTTGAGAGAGAGGGGCTTCTGTCTACTCTCTTTCTGTTAGAACTACTGGTAAGGAGGAAAGGGTGAGCCAGGTGCTGCTGGAGGCGCTGCGTGAGACTGAGAAGGCGGTCAGCCAAGGCAAGCGAAACCAAGAAACCGCTGATTTGTTGGAGGCTTGCATGGATCCGGCATTGCCTGAAGACAGCCCTACCCTTGGTCTCTTCAGTTAGGTAAGCCAACAGAGCACACACACTTCCTCTCTCTCTCTCTCTCTCTTCTGCGTTAGCCAGGGAACTGGGGTTTTTGTCACTTGCAACCTTAAGTCTTGACTAAAACAGTTGTCCATAAGTATCTCCTGATTGGCTTTTCAAAGCAAAAAGGCAAAAAACCAAAACGAAACAAAACCTACCACCAACAAAAACCTGAAGGCCTTGATTCTCTGTTTTTTTCCTTTTAAAACTTTCTTTCACTTTGACCCCAGACTTTCTTCAAGTGACCATCGTTGACATGGCTGCACTTTCCATGATTTGATGGGACAAACAATGCAAATGAAACTGAAATGCACCCTGAGCCCTTATCCTCTTAAATAAATTGGCAGCTGCGTCTGGAACAAAAGAGGCTCCAAGGGAGGGCCAAGCCATGAGAAGGCTGTGGCTCTGAGATCTGCTCTGTGGTGGGTGCTAATTGCCTCTGTAGAGCATGATGGTTCAGAACGTGTGCGATAGCGCCATGTGCAATTAGCGTTACCTGGGTTTGAGTGTTACTTCCACACTCATTAGATGTGTGATCTTGGCCAAGTTGCTTAACTTCTATGAATTCAGCTCAAACTGGCTTATAATTCAAGAGGAGTTTATTGGCTTATGAACCTGGAAAGTCCGGGAGGTGTCTAGCTTCAGGTTGGGCTGGATCCAGTTGCTCAGAAGATGTACATTGGGAACCTGTGGTGCTTCCTGTCAGGGTTGGATCTTCAAGCTGGTTTTCCTCTGGGCTGGCTTCATTCTCAAGCAGTTGGGTTCACTCTCGTGGGAGGAACATGGCCTGGAAGAGCTCCAGGCTTACAGCTTCCTGGCTTCACCCTCCCAGCAGAAAGCGCACACCTCTTGCCCTACAGCTCCTGTGACAATCTGAGGGAGAGTTCTAAGCAGGACAGCTTGGGTCCCAATCACGTATCTGGATGAGGCAGTTAGGTCAGAGACGGGGGAGGGAATGTTTCTCCAAGGAAAACAGGGGGCTGTTCCTGGAAGAGGGAGCTGATGGTAACAGGGTAAAAACAACAGATGCCACTTCTAACTCTCCTAGGCTGTGTTCTCGGGGGGAAAAGTGGAAATGTAATAGTTCCCACTTCACAAGGTTTTTGTAAAATGAAATGAGTTAATGTTTGGGGAGCAGATGCTCTTGGTGCCCCACCCATATCACACAGCCCTTAACCATTTCCACGGACGTGGCCCCAGATCCTCACCTCGAGCATCCCTCTGCCTGTGGACTCTGTGCCGCTGCCAGACCCCACTTTGTCGGTGCCTGCTGTGTGTCATACAGGCTGGGGAGTTAGCAACAGCGGGGAGCACCCTTTAGCTGCAGAGCTGGAGGGTCAATACCCAGGCCCCGCCCCCCTCACCCGTGAGTGGGTGACAACGACAGGTGCAGTCTCCGCTGCTCCAAGGGGTTCCCAAGCAGTCCTGAGTTCCAGTTGCCCACAGTAGCACCCACCATGCTCCTTCCAGTTCCAGTTCTCACTTCTCTTACTTCCCTGCTGCGTTTCCTAGGGTCTCCTCCCAAACACACAGACGACCCTGCAGTCCTGTCTCAGGGAAGCGCAAGGCAAGCAAGGCTGTCCTGCGCTACGGTCATGGCGGTCATGGCGGTCATACCGCAAGCACTCAGTGCCTGCTTGTTGGTGGGACTGCCACAGTGATTTTCTGCCGTCGTTTCTTGTCGCCTCAGAGCTGTGCCCTTCCTTCCGCCCTTGCTTTCCTGCGCTTTTCACTGTTCCACTGTTCCTCTGACTCCTCTCACTACTTCTTCCTTTCCATCTTTCCCCAGGGCAACTCTAATTTTGATGAGAGGATGGAAATTTTTCAACAATTAACAGAGAAAAATTGGCAACTAGAAAAACGGGTGGATCCAACACCCCTTGTCGGGACTGGCAACTTCTTGAAGGCAGGAAGGACGCTGGTTTTTCCCTTTGCCTTTGGAGGAACACGGGAGTTTGTATTCAGAGGGCTTTTAAAAATAAGACGAATTAGCAGACTTCATTTTAATAAAGGAAGGAGACTGAATGAAATCTACTTCCTCTGTGGATCACATCTGCTTCCGCGCTGCAGTTTTAGCCAAAATGATCATTTTTTAACTACATCCACGACAATTTGGCCTCTCGCATCTGCAGAGCGGAGCCACCATTCACTAAATGATACTCTGGTGGTACGAGACTGTTCATGTACCTCATTTATATACAAGGAACACACCCCAGCATCATCCGGACTATTAACTGATTTCCAATATGAGATTAATGCAAAACTTATTTCTTGGGGGGGAAAGGGTTTATGAATAAAGATGGATTTTCTCGGGGCGCCTGGGTGGCACAGCGGTTGGGCGTCTGCCTTCGGCTCAGGGCGTGATCCTGGCGTTATGGGATCGAGCCCCACATCAGGCTCTTCCTCTATGAGCCTGCTTCTTCCTCTCCCATTCCCCCTGCTTGTGTTCCCTCTCTCGCTGGCTGTCTCTATCTCTGTTGAATAAAGAAATTTAAAAATCTTTAAAAAAAAAAAAAAAGATGGATTTTCTCATTAATGGAGTGATATCAGTTCCACACATCACACACTTTTGGTGTGACAAGTTGTGACTTGGCAACATGACAGGAATGCATGCAGAAGGAAGTTTGGTTTGTCTTGAGAGAACGCACCACAGTGGATTCAGAAATCAAGACCTTTCTGCTTTGGGTTTCTACCTTCAGACCTCTGAATACTGCATGGCAAGAAGTTGGCAAAGTGGCTGGGGTGATCTTTTCTCAATGAGCCTTCAGCTCTCTCTGCTTCCCGAGGGGTTGTCTGCATCTGTTCTGGGCCCCAGTGGGGATGGGGGGGAGTGGCTTGTCTTTATGTTGTTGGGAACCAGCAAACAAACCTCCACGTTATGGTGCCAATGCCAGGTGAGCAAACCTACTGAGGAAGAATTCTTTCAGGGTGACAGGGCTGCCCTGGGAGAGGGGTGAGCTGCGCAAAGAGGGAGGCATTTTATCAGAAGTCTCTCCAGGTGTCCCTCCTTGGGCCTTCCCTGTTTAAAAAGAAAGAGCTAGAGATCTGAAGGCAGCCAAACATTTGTGGCTGGAGGCCAGACTTCATTTATACAAATGTTTTCCTGTTTGCTGCTCAGAGGAGATTCTTTCCACCTGTTCCGGCCTCTCCCCTCCACCACATGTCTCTGCAGGTCCTGGGCCTGCTCTGTGGATCCCCGCACCTGTTTTCCTGTGTGTTTGGAGATGGGAAAGATGAGTTTTCAGGGAAAGAGAAGTCACGAGCCAGGGGTCTTTTGTTTGAGACCGAGCTCCGCCTTTCAGTAGCTTAGCTGTGGGCTGGAGGAGGTTGGGAGTCTGAGCCTGCTTCCTTATCCATAAAACAGAGTAATGGCTTCCTGACAGGGTCCTCATGAAGAGTGGATGAGCTAGTGAACGTGCGATCAGTGTTCAATGAACACATCTCACAAATGTGCACTTATCCCCGATTGGGGCAGTTAGAGGGGGGAACCATGCTCCCTCTTCTTGGGCGGTATGTGAACCAGTCATAGAAGAGCAGTACTGTGATGGGCTCAGTTAGAGCTGGATGGGAGAGGTGGGGGGGGGTCTCAAAGTTTGGGGTCAATTCCCACTACTTTGTAGCTAGGTGACCTTGGGCAGGTTCCTTAGCATCTTTGAGCCGATTTCCACATCTGTGAAATGGGGATAAACTGTCCGGATTCTTCTAGGATTGTTGTGAGGAATGAATCCATTCATTCAACAACTAGGAAAGGGGAATCACAGAGACAGAATTAACTTCCTCTGCGGGGTTGGAGGTGGGACCCGAGCTGAAACCAGGGAAGCAGTAAGCTACCGCAGGCACAGAATGTACGTTTGAGCTAAAATATACAGTTGACCCTTGCATAACGTGGGTTGGAAATGCATGGGTCCCCTTATAGGTGGATTAAAAAAATAAATACAGCACAGTACTGTGAATCTATTTTCCCTTCATTATGCTTTTCTTAATAACATTTTCTTTTTTCTAGCTTACCTCCTTGTAAGGGTACAGTATATAATACATATGCAAAATGTATGTAATCAGCTATTTATGTTGTTGGTAAGGCTTCGAGCCAACAGTAAGCACAGTAAGCTATTTGTAGTTAAGTTTTTGGGGAGTCAAAGTTAGATCCAGATCTTTGATGGTGTGGGGGTCTGCCCCAACCCATACATTGTTCAAAGGTCAACTGTAAATGAGACTAAATTACAGACTAGATAGAGCAAGAGAGAGAGAGAACAAGTCAGGGAGAAGGGGAGAGGAAGAGGGAGAAGCAGATTTGCCACTGAGCAGGGATCCACACATGGGGCTCGATCCCAGGACCCCAGGATCATGACCTGAGCCAGAGGCAGGCGCTTAACCCACTGAGCCACCCAGGCGCCCCTGGATTACAGACTAGATTTCTACAGAAGCAATAGTCTATATTTCTATAGTAGAAATAGTATCTACAGAACTTGATTTAGACAGGAAAGCTAAGAAACCCCAGGCATTGGTCCTTATCTTATATTTTCCAGTCTTTTTTTTTTTTTAAAGATTTTATTTATTTATTTGACAGAGACAGAGACAGCCAGAGAGAGAGGGAACACAAGCAGGGGGAGTGGGAGAGGAAGAAGCAGGCTCATAGCAGAGGAGCCTGATGTGGGGCTCGATCCCATAACGCCGGGATCACGCCCTGAGGCGAAGGCAGACGCTCAACCTCTATGCCACCCAGGTGCCCCTATTTTCCAGTCTTTTTATGTTTCATATTTATAGGAGTGAGGCTGCAGGAGGATTAAAACGGGGGACAGCATGAAGAATGCTTCCCTCTTTCCCCAAGCCTGGAGACAAAGGAAACAATGGAAGGAATGATGGAGGTGAAGCCCCTCTATTCAATAATGGTGAGATCAGCACTAATTTTGATAACGGAATAGAATTTCTTTGGGTCTAATACTTCTTAAAAACTATTGTATTTTTGAAGTGAGGTCAGTCAGCATTATTTGGGTCTGAAGTTAGTACATTAAATTTCATCTTTCAATGTTCTTTCTGACATCATTTTTTTTTTTAGAAAAAAATCCTTTCCCCTTCATTAAAATCTTTAGTGGCCAGTGCGGTTAGGGACCACTGGTTTGAAACACCACTGTTCATGAACCCAGGAAAGAGGATGATGACCTATTTTTTTTTTTTGAAGATCAGTTGACATAGCTTTGAAACATAAGTCAATCTCAGAAAACAAAAACAAAAACAAGTATTTAGCCAGAAATCTAAGATTTTCTGAATCTCTACTTGGGAGCGATGCTATTTGCAAGGAGACGAACTGTCTTTCTAGAGAGATCCTTTCTCCTGCTTTATTTGCCCTCTGAAATCCTGAGCCCATGTTTGTGATATCACTGGGTTGCTGTGGAAATGTTTATTTCACAGAGGATTTCGACCTCAAGTGGGGAATTTGCGGGAGGAAGTGTGAAGTCTTGGAAAAAAACAATTGGTTTGAATACAAATGGGCAGCATTTGGGAAAAAAATTCAGAAAGAAAACAATATAAATTGCCTATAACATGTTGTTTCGAGTTTTCCTGTGTTCAAATACTTGTAAGAGCATCTTATACCGATTTGCCCATTTTTAGTTGAATTTTACTCACTAGAAAGATCTGTATAAAGAGTTCTAGGGAGCAGGTAAGGAATGGCTTTTTGTATTAAAAAAAAAAACTCTTTTGGCTACTCAGTTATTAAAATTGAGAAAAAGGTTTAGTCCTAAAATACCATTTTGAGGTGGGGGGAGATTATACCCGCTTATATTTTTAGACCATACAACAGACTTAAGAGAGGAGCTCCATTTGAAGAATTGCGACTCAAGGGGCCTGAGTTTTAGGTGCAGAAGCTACAAAATCCCTTTTCGTTTTAAACTGTTAAATCAACAGAACGCCAAGCTAGAGCCTTTCTTCCTGCTGGGGCAGTATTGTCCCCTAAATCCACTTTCCAGTTTTCTCAGCCTAGCCTAGTTTGATGTAGCATTGACTTAGCTTAACTACAGCAACCGGCGAAAGGAAGTGGGTTTGCATTTGGGATGGGAGGAGGCGGCCACGGGTGTGTGTGTGTGTGTGTGTGTCTGCGTGTGCGCACGCGGGGGACGAGGGGCAACGGGAATCGAGACAGAGCAATTGTGTGAAAATAATTTCCCCGTGACTGGAAGAGGGGTCTCTGCACGGGAAAGCAATTTTAGGAATTAAAAAAAAAAAAAAATCTTCAAAGAGGGCGGGAGGAAGGCTTGCCGGGAGGGTGCGGGGCGCAGCGAGGGACTTGTGCGTCTCCGCGGGCATCCTCCTAACCCCCTCCCCTCGCGCCCACCTGCCCGCGGCCGCACCCGCGCCCCCTGCCGTCCCGGGGCGCGCACGGCCGGCCGTGGGGGGGCTGCAAAGGTCTGGCGGCGCGGGCTGATTTAGTGGCCGGGGCTGTAGTACAGGCTGTCCCCGGCAGCCGGCGGAGTCAGCGCGCCCACGTGACGGCCCCGGCTCTCCGGTGAGCTCCCCAAACAGACGCACACCCAGCCACACGCGCGCACACACACACGCACGCACCCCCGCGCGCACACGCCCGCCCGCCCGCCCGCTCTGCCTCTGCGCCCTCCATCCCGGCTCGCTCATTCTCTCGCCCTCTCGCTTCCCCTGCGGTCTCTCGCTCTGCGCGCACACACCACACACACGCACACGCACACACACGCGCGCANCCTTTATTTTCGAGAGAATTTCTTCTTCGCTTATTGGTTTAATTTGATTTTGAAAATTTTTGGTTGCTTTTGTGTGTGTGTGTTTTTTTTTCTTTCCTCATTTTATTTGCATCCAGAGCATGGCGGGCTGCGGGCTGTCGGAAGACACCTTCTTCTCTTCCTTCTTTTACAACTACGGCTCCTCCTGGGAAACCCCTTCCAACCAGGTAAGGGGTGGCTCGGGGCCCGGCGGCGTCGCGCCCTGTGCCCCCTGCCGCGCGCTCACTTGGCACTCGGCGGGGAGGCAGAGGCTTGGGAGGGGGTGGGGAGGCCGGGGGGCCAAGTGGGTCGCACTGTCTGGGTCAGTGCCAACCGGCGAAAGGAGGTGCCCCCCGTCCCCAGCGCTGTCTCCAGTCTCCAGGGGCGGTCGCGTCCCTCCTGTGCCCAATCTGCCTCCCCCCCACCTCCCAACCCAGCGGGAACCCAAGAAAGAGGCAGGAGCTGGCACGTTACCCCGAACAACTCCTGGCAAAACCAGGGAACTCGAGCGCAACCTTCCTCAAGTCGCCGCGGGCGCCGCGCCCCTGTGCGCCCGGCGGCTGCCCGCCCTCCAGTTGCGCCGAGGGGCTGCGGAGCTGTGAGTCCCCCGCGACGTGCTGTTCCCCTTCCACTCCCCCCACCCCCCGCCCCGGGCCCGGAGCCACCTCTTTCCCTAAAATGGCTGCAATCTCAAGTGGAGGCGTCCCCTGACCCCGCGGAGGCGGGGTGGGGGAGGCAGAGTGGATGCTCCGGCGCCCGTGACCCGGCGCTTCCCCTGGCGCGCACAAGCACCCCACAAACACACACACTTAACTTTGATGACTGTGCAATGCAGTCCGGCTGCATCGTGCCCTCGACGCTCCCCCGCCGCCGGCCTGTAGGTGTGCATATCGGTGTGACTCCGGGGTGGAGGGGCCGGAGAAGCTGGAGGTAGACGCCGGAAGGGGGGGCGTGGAAGGAGATGGGTGTTAGCCGGCCACGGGTAACCTGGAGAGACAGGAGTGTGCTCAGGGTCTGGGGTGCAAAAGCTATTCTGGGAGCCAGAGCGAGAAAGGGAGAGAGGAAAAATGCCTTTTAATTAAATAACTGTTGTAGTCTGCTGCCCCCACCGCTTGTTTGGTGAAAGTCTACAGGCATCTGTCATCTCCAAACTACACGGGGAAGTGGAGCTGGAGTCGAGGGAGGGGAGGTGTGTGTGTGTGTGTGTGTGCGTGTGTGTGTGTATACGTACGTACACGCGCATGTCCAGGCTGGGGAAAGTTGGGGCCGGAGGAGAGGTGAAGGAGCAATGGTAAAAGGCAGCAGCAACTCGGTGGGAGGTCGGGTCTCCGGGGAGCGGGGATTCCCGGGCCCCGCCGAGTGCGCGCCGTGGGGGGAGCCGGGCGGCGGGGGATTGGGGGTGTCGAGGAAAAGAGCTCTGTTCGGCCCGGCTCACCCGTCCGCCGCGGCGTCTCTTTTCCCCAGCCTGCCCGCCAGCCTCGGCCGCTCGCGGGGCTGCTCGCCGCACTCGCCGGCTCTGGCGCGCTCCCTCCCGGGCCCGGGGCGCAGCGCGCTCCCGTGAGCTCCAGGCTGAAAAGCCAACCCCCCAAAGCAAAACAACCGAAAAACGCGCTCTGCCGCCCCCGCATCACCCCCAGTTTCTAAGAAACGGAAATCCCCAAACTAGTAGTTGCCGGGAGAAGCCCTGGCGTCTCCGTGAGGGCTCCCCGGAAAGAGCCGCGGCCATCCTTGTGAATAATACATAAAGGCGGCCCGGGAGCCTTGGAGAAGCACCCGCCGCCGCGGCAAGCAGCAGAGCGGGAGCCGGCGGCGAGCTCCGGCCAGACCGCTGGGCCGCCGCCGCGGGTGGGGGCGTCTGGGCGGCCCCCGCGAAGCGCACAGGGAGCGGAGCTGCGGGTGGGGCCAGAGGGAGGCCCAAGCGCGTCAAGTGAGGGTTTGGGAGCGAGGCAGCCGGAAAAGGGGAGGCCCCGCTGTGAGTAGAAACTTGAACTGCCGGGGTGGTCGGGCTGGCGCTGGAGTTAGGGGACTCGGGGTGGGGGGTGCCCTGGCTGCCCATGGCCGGTGCAGGGGACTTTCGTCAGGCCACCCTGCCCCGTCTTGCGGGCCCCCGGTGCTCTGCATGCCTCCCCGCGCCGGCTCCGGGTAGCCGAGGGCCAACGACCCCTCCAGCTCGGCCAACTCCAGCTCTCCAGGAGCGGGCGTCCGCGCGCCTGTGTGCGTGTGAGTGTGTGTGTGTGTGTGAGGAGTGTGCGTGTGTGTGTGTGTGCGCGCGCGCGTGTGATTGTCGATGAGTCAGAAACCAACCCTAGCTCGCCTTTAAGGACCAAGACGAGTAAGAAAGGCTTGACCCGCACGCCCAGAGCCAGCCTGGCGGGGATTCGGGACTCGGGATTCCTCGGCAGCGCCGCGCCCCCAGTCCCGGAGTCCGATGCGTTAGGATAAGTTTCCAGGCGCGTACCTCCGACCTGTATCTTGAGGCCGCGAAACTCGGGCACTGCGTTTTCCTCTGAAAAGAGAGAGAAAGGGTGGAAGCAAGCTCGCAGTGATACAGCTTTACAGCGGTGGGAGCTTCGGCAACATCTTTAGCGAGACAGGAAACAAGTCGTTGGAGAGCGTTTAAAAGCGAAGGGCCGCTGCCCGAATTTGCAAGACTGGCAATCACGTGCAAACTCCTTGGAAACCGAAGGAGGTGGGCGAGAGGGAGGGGAGATGGGCAGGGTTGGAGTAAAGGAAGACGAGAGCCAGAGGAGGGGGGAGGGGGGCAGCGTTTTAAAAAAGAGGAAAACTATCGGTTTCCTCGGGTAAAGTTAGTTTAACTTGATTTGGAAAAGCATTTTCCCAAAAGGCAAGATATTTTTTCTAGAAAGGGAGACTCGTGTTGCTAAGAAAATCGGAAAGAATTTCTGATAAAGCAGCTGGCGCTGCTCTGTGGAGGACGATTAGCTCGCAGGCTGGTATTGGGTGGCGCGCTGCTCTTAGTGCGGTGGAATTGTATGGTGGGGAAAGGGGGATGATGTGAAATATTGATCTCTCCTTCCAGTGGTGCTGTATGAACTTTACGATAAAGTACAGAAACAAAGAAGGGATGTACATCATTACGCTCAGGTGCCCTCAAGTGTTACGGAAGCTTTAATCTTTGGTGGTGAACGCGGCCAGGCAGTGCGTCTTGCCAGGATTTGTGGTTTCCATCGTGGCCGGCTCACCATTTTCAGGGATGAAGAATGTATGTGATAAGGACCTAGGTTCCTAGTACTCTGCAGTTCACATTCTCAGCGGTTGAGCCTGGGCACAGGACTGAGATACCTGCTCCCAACTGTTCCTTCGTTGAAAAAGGATAAAACAAAGGCAACACTAAATCTCATCTTGGACTCAGGCAGGGCTGCTATGGGAAGGCCCGGGCCAAATTTGAAAGAGTGAGACTTATTCATGATTTTTACCTGAATTGCTGCCAAAAAGCTTACAAATCCTCCATTCCCTAAAAATAGCAGTGCTCTTCAAATATAATTTGTTTATTCTACCTCAATTAAAAATAAAACCATCTTCCTAGTGTTATAAAGTGCTTATGAAGGTAAGGGTTGACTGTACTAAAAAAAAAAATCAAGCTTTTTATTTCTAGATCAATATGATGTGCTCTCAACATCTAATACCACGTAAAAGGAGCCTTTTTACAACATCAATAGCAGGCAGGCATGTCTCCCTAAGAAGCTCTTTTCCTGGAATCACAAGGCATTTTGATTTGCTTTCATTTTCACAAGAAACATGATTATGACACCTCTGGTTATAAACAAGCAAGTGAAAAAAATAATGAGGATGGGGGTTCTTTATATAGAAATCTAGAAATTTGGAAACAACTGGGACATTTATTCATTATTATACCCCAAAACAAACCCCCAAAACCCAGCCAGAATCATGGTCGTCGGGAAGGTGTTTTAGTTTTTTCTGTGACATTTTATCACCAAGGCTGGGGGAAGGGGGATCGGGGTGATTTTTTTGGAGAGAGCCCAATGTGTATCAGAGCCGAAACTGCATCTGTTACCATTTAAAAACTGGGAAATTCCATCTTATATCTGAATAGACCATGTTGCAGATATTTTGCACCCACTTGCCAAAGTGCAAAACATACCATAGTGCGAGTGTGAGTGTGTGTGTGTGTGTGTGGGAAGCATCTGCTTTGGCGGAATTTATTTCTTCAATTAGAATGAAAACCCCAATTAAAGTGTGTATGTGAAATGTCTCTGATTTGGCTCAGTGCAGCAGACAGCAGACCATTCTTTAATTTACAGTTTCACGCCTAGGGATGGCAGTAGTGCAAGCTTCCAAAACCCAGCATTATCTTTTTATGTTGTGCTTTTCAACCTGCGAGTCTCTCCTGTAGATGTTTGGAGCTTTCTGTCTCCATCACGACGCTGACTGTGGAGTGGTCATTACTGCTTGCTGGTTTGGACCTGGGTCACCTTATTTAGTTGTCACTATGGAAGCCCAAATCGAAGCGGGCCAGGTCTGTATGATATTGAATCAATCAACTGAAAGTGAAAAATGGAGCCAATTAGCTGACTGCTTGGATGTCCATGAGGCCAGACATCTGACTTTACTCACCTGATTGACCAGTTCTTTGGTTACTGGAGAGCTTAACCTGAATTTGTGAAAAAAGATATTACCACCAGGCTCAACTCTGCTTTTTTACTTTTCTTCCCCACCGCTCCCCCCAACCCTTGCCACTCCCTCACATTTTCCAGACTAGAAATATAAAATGGCATCCTTATATGGACACACATTATCTTCCTAGAGTAGGCAGTGACTGTTTTGAATTCAGCCCTGGACTTTTGTTAGCCAGTACCTGCAATTCTTTGTACTCACTCTATCTTTTCAAGCAGGATAGAAGTTTCAATGCAGAATCATTAATGGATGTGGGTAAGTTGTTGAAAGGTTCTGCTGACTGCCTTTTTTTTTTTTTTTTTTTTTTGGCTTGGCACAACTTCCATGAATATGGATAGCCAAAGCAGAAAGCAGCCCACTGAGGAACACTTCTTCTCCATCCAGCCCAAGTACTATAAAGAACTCAATTTTTTTTTCCCCTCTTCTCCGGGTATTTCATAATTCTTAAAGTAGTAACAATGTTTGGATCTACGGAGATGAGCCAAGACTTGGGAACGTCTTGCATTTACAAGGTTGTTTGAAAAGCAATATTTTAAAGTTCAAAAAAATATAAACTGGGTTTCTATACATTTTAAAAATTCTTATTTTCTTGAAGATGTACAGATTAACTGCAAAATCACTTTTAGGTGCATTTCTATATCTTTACCTTAAATACATTTTAGAAATCTACTTACAAATCTAGCTCACCTGACAGCAGTTTTTCCAACATTGGGTTTCTCCTAGGTAGATAGAAAAGCAAAAGAGACTTGTAATATTTTGGGTTCCTTGTGGGCCTTGCAGTAAGGCTAGCTTTCCTAAGGCACCAGCTTGGAAATATTGTTTGCCTTTCTTTGTTAAAGTCTCCTAACCTAAAACTTAGGAACCAAGCAGCAGTGACGAGGGCTACTATTAATTAATGCTGTTCCAAACACTTTACATGTATTTGACTCATTTAATCTCCAAGACAACATATGAATTAGTTACTTTTATTATTATTCCCATTTTATAGATGAAGGAACTGAGACACAGAGTTTTAAATATTTTGTCTAAGAAATCCGTGCGAGGTAGGGGCGAAACTGGGATATCCCCCAGGCAGTCTGGTTTCAGAGCCCAGAATGCCAGCTAATTCTTACTCTCCACACTACTTTGTCTCCAGTGCAATGTAAAGACATCACATGGCCACATGTACGTTTCCAGCAAGTTTGTGATGGTGTCCTTCATTTGCCAGTTTCATGAAATAGTGAAGATCTCTTTCGTTTGCCCAGGTTTGCCCGTTTTTTTTTTCTTCTGGTTATTTACATAACCAGATAAAATTCTCTTTGATAAATGAGGTGAAGTCATCTGTTTCAGCAAAATCAACCTTAACTATCTGACGTTTTAATTTTTTCTTGGTCATGGACTAAATGTTTGAGTTTACCATTCTTTTTGGTTTGAATGAATGGTTGATCCAATTTTAGAGATAGACAGGACCTTTAGATTGCCAGCTCCCAACCTCAAATAATTATGACTTAGTGGAGGGTCCATTACAAATGTATGTGAGTATCAGTAAAATAACACTCTACAGAAGAAATATTATTTTAAGATTCATGAATAGAATAATTTTATAAATAATCACTTAGATGCATCAAAACCCTATCATATATGTGTATGTATATGTGTGTATAAAATATATTTGTTTTTTGGCATATACCTACTCTCATTTTGTAAGCAAACGCACATGTTGGGTTTGTCTTGTATATAGTTATGTTTGCTATTTAGTCTAAAACTTACCTTTTTCAGCCTGGCCGTGTTATAACAGGTGTCTTTTGCATTGAATCACACATCTAATATTTATGGCCATCATGAGCTAATGCCTCCTACTGCTTCATACCCGATATTGTGATCTTCCAAAATATAGTCATGGAAAGGGGAGGGAAAACATTAAATGTCAGTAGTTACAGCAAGACAGTCTCTAGGAAGAGGGCAGAGTTTCTTGCTGTTTTCACATTCCTGTGGCCCTAGTGGAAATGTAAAAGTGCAGGGTTTGCATTGGAATGAGAATGGGGTCACCTACCCTTTGTAGTCATCATCAAGGAAGCAGAACTTCCTTCCAGAGAGACCATGGGAAATCAATGATCACACTTTGCCAGTGAAGAGGTAAATGTGGACAGCAGACGGCATTAAATAAAAGGGCAGCAGAAAAGTGATTTACTCTAGAAGGCAGTGTGACTTTTTGGTCCGTTCAAAGAATTCACGTTTTTGATATAATAATTATATTTAAATATTTTCTTTGGGGTTATTATTATTTTTTTAAAGGAAAGGAGAAATGCCATTAGGTGATGCTACTGTCTTTTCACGTGAGCATAGCTATTTAAGGAAGGCAGATTGTCTGGTGTGTGGTGACAGAGACCCCCTCCCCTTATTTTTTTTCTTAATAAGAATTGACCTGATTTGTTACATTACTGGATTTCTGTTTGTTTTTAAATTTTGCATAGTCCCTGATGCAGAGGGGAAGCTTGCCATGGGGGAAGGAATGTTGCAGAGGGATCCTCATATAGGAGAGGCATGGGTGGGGGAGGAGGGGAAGGGAGGGTTGGTGATCGCTGAAGTAAAGGGAAGCGTAGGTTTGGAAGCTTAATGAAATGTAGAAAAGCAGGTGTGCAGCTCTAATATGCGTCCCCCCCTTTTGCGTGTACTTCTGATTGCTTTGTGAGCACATCTCCTTCCTGTAGATTTGAAATATAGAACTTCAGGTAATAGCTAAGGGGCAAAAGAGAATGTTTGGCTTATAGGTGGGAGAATACAAAATATCCGTGTAATCTCTTGCCTGAAAGCATATTAGAAAGTGTGTTAGTTGTGTAACAAAATAAAACAGGAAGAAGAGACACAAAGCAAAAGAGAGAAAACTCTCACCAACAACCCCTACCACATTTTGCTCCAATTTATTATTTCCAGTAGCAGTTTAGTCCCTAATGTTAACAATGAATGATTATGATTCTGTAGTTTCGTTTACAGCATGAATTAGCATTTTGTTTTCTGTTACGGCTTTTGAATGAGGAATTATAATGTATAATTTGCTGAAAATAGATGTTATCATCTCTTAGGATGAGAACAACCACATAAACTTGAACAAATGATAAAAATGGAATCAATTACATTTCAAATGGAAGTAGTTTACAAACCTCCAAATACAAAGTGGCAATAGTAGCTGGTTATTGTAACAAATAATTAGTTTTTTTAAACAACATTTATTGAATTCCATTGACAATTTGGTAATTGTTCACAGTCGACTGTAGCCCTCCCTCTTCCAAAATGAAATGTGGCGTGGAATGACTGCATTTTATAAACTGCAGTTTTCCTCATTATTTAGTGCTGCAACCAGAATGTATATATATTTGCATATGTAGCCCCTTCTTAGTAGTACAGGAACACATGCAATCGAATAAAACTATGTCACTAAACCTCGTTGGAGGCTTAAGATAAACACCCAAGGGCTGACGATTGACAGTGCTTTCAGGTTCCAAAGGAAGAAAAGAAGCAACTAGTTTACATGGGTGTATGTGCGAGTATACGTTGAAGGAGGAAACATTTGAAATGATTTATCAAATAGACGGAGTCCTGTTTCTACTTCGGCAAGAATTAATTTCTCTTTCCACTGCCAGTCCTCCTTCTTCTACCTTTTCTGCAGCGTGTTGTCCTGGTTCATGTGGGAGGTCCCCACCCACGCTAGCCAGGAAGCTCCTTGCGGGAAGGCACCGCACCTGCCTCGGCTCTGGAACCCTCCTCGTGCCTCGCCTGTAGTAGACAGACAGAACAGATGGGTTGGCTAAATGGCCGAGATTTCAGAAGTCAATTTTATACCATTATACGTGTCACCTTATTTATTGTTCTTTGTTCCATCTCGGGATGATGAGGGCAAGTCTGCCATGTCATTTTTTGAAAACGGGAATTTGACTCAGTGGACAAATGAATCCTGCCTTCATTTAAGCATCTCCAGGGAAGAGCATGATTGGTTTACCACTGGCTCACTAGACCTCTTAATTTTTAAAATGAAAAAATTATGAAGGATATGCTTCAGTTAATAAATTCAGGAAAGAGAGAGGGGGGGAAAGTGGGAATTTGAGGGTTTGTGATTTTACTTTTCATTTTTTTGGTAACTGCTACAAGCTGAGTGGATCATTCATTTTTGATTATTTCTAAGATTAATCTATTTCTTTAAAGTTAATATGCAAAGAAATATGTCCCACATCACTTTATTTTTAGATCCCACGATTCAGTCTGAAACAAATCAGTGGTGCATTATAAACACAGGAGAATGTATCTAATGACAGGAGTCAGGCTGAACAGATGCTAAAATAGATGCATCGTGTGAAGTCGAGGGAGCTGCAGGAGGGGTGGGAAAAGAAGTCTCTAGAAGTTGGAGGGCTTGTGAGGTGAACGCTACGGAGACTTTTTACCCGTCAGATATGTGCTTGTGCAGTTCAGAGCGGAAGGGAGTCCATTTGCTCCTGCACGAAGGTAGGAATCATGATATCCGTCTCCTAGAACGCTAGGGAAGATTCAGCAATGCAATGGACTAATGCCGGGCTGAGTCAGTGTTAGTTCTTATCAGTCAGTCCTCAAATATTTATAGAGTACCGACTGATGTGGCAGCCTGGTGGAGCGCCTGGCACATTGCAGATTCTTAATACAGTATATGGAATCAGGTACAATAGAACCCACGTATTGAACACTGCTATAACCTTGCAGAAACCTTATAAAGTGCTTTATGTGGACTGACTCATTTCACCATCGAAATAAGCCTGTGAGGTGGGGACTGTTATTAGGATTACATATTGTCTGTTACCACTGAGGCACCTGAGGCACAGAGATCACACAGCTAGAAGTGGTATGGCCAGGATTTCTATCTGTTGGGTCTGGCTTCCAAGCCCCTGTTTTTTTTTTTCTTTTTTTTTTAATGATTTTTTTTATTATATTATGTTAATCACCATACAGTACATCCCCGGATTCCGATGTAGTTCGATGCTTCATTAGTTGCGTATAACACCCAGTGCAGGGGCGCCTGGGTGGCACAGCGGTTAAGCGTCTGCCTTCGGCTCAGGGCGTGATCCTGGCGTTATGGGATCGAGCTCCACATCAGGCTCCTCTGCTGTGAGCCTGCTTCTTTCCTCTCCCACTCCCCCTGCTTGTGTACCCTCTCTCGCTGGCTGTCTCTATCTCTGTCAAATAAATAAATAAAATCTTTAAAAAAAAAAACACCCAGTGCACCATGCAATACGTGCCCTCCTTACTACCCATCACCAGACTATCCCATTCCCCCACCCCCCTCCCCTCTGCAGTCTTCAGTTTGTTTCTCATAGTCCATAGTCTATCATGTTTCATTCCCCCTTCTGATTACCCCCCTTTTCTTTATCCCTTTCTTCCCCTACCGATCATCCTAGTTCTTATGTTCCATAGATGAGAGAAATCATATGATAATTGTCTTTCTCTGCTTGACTTATTTCACTTAGCATTATCTCCTCCAGTGCCGTCCATGTTGCAGCAAATGTTGAGAATTCGTTCTTTCTGATAGCTGAGTAATATTCCATTGTATATATGGACCACAGCTTCTTAATCCAGTCATCTGTTGAAGGGCATCTCGGCTCCTTCCACGATTTAGCTATTGTAGACAATGCAGCTATGAACATTGGGGTGCATATGGCCCTTCTCTTCACTATGTCTGTCTCTTTGGGGTAAACACCCAGTAGTCCAAGCCCCTGTTTTAACCACCATGCGAGGCTGCCTTTGAGGTGATGAACCAATGGATGATAGAGGTGAATCAAGGGGGGGGGGTAAAACACGCTTCCGTAGGCATGGCTGTGGGTTAAAGGAAGAGTACCACCTCTCTGCAGAGAAGCTTAGAAAATGGGTAGTGCCTTAAGAAAGGAGCAGAGAATCATGGGGCACCTGGGCGTCACAGTCACTTAAGCATCTGGCTCTTGTTTTCCGCTCAGGTCACGATCTCAGGCTCTTGAGATCGAGCCCTGCATCGAATCCCTGCTTGGGAGTTGTTCCCTTTCTCCCTCTGCCCCTCCCCCCATCTCTCTCTCTAAAATAAATAAATAAATTTAAAAAAAAGAAAAGAGTTGAGAATAGTGCTATGGTCATTAAGATGAGGGGGAGTTTACTTTTTACGTTTGGGAGAATCACAGAAGGTTTTAAGAAGGCAGTGGCATTTGATTTGGGCTCGGAAAAATGGAGAGAATTTGGGCAGGTGAGTATAAGGATGGGAATGGGGCAGAGGGGGCACTTCTGGCAGAAGAAAAACAAAGGAGGAATTTGTCAAGGAGTAGTTGTTAAGGGTTGTTCATTTTCTAAAAATTGATTTGTTTTCATTCAAGATTTATTTTGTGCCTACAGTGTGCTTGTCCCTGTCCTCAAGGAGCTTTAATTTAGTAGGAGAGACATAGATCACATGATATATATGATATATATATGAAATACATATTATAAAAGTCTTTTTGCATTTATATCCATATATATATATCATCAATCTATCCATTGCCTACTGTCTCTCTGTTTATCCATCCATCCATCCATCCATCCATCCATCCATCCATCCATCCTTATCCCCTTTAAACTCTGTGAAGTGTCAGGAAAGAAAAATAAAGAATGTATATAGAAAGAACAGGTGAGGGGGTGAGGTCTGTCTTAACTCACATGTCAACTTCGGAAATTTACAAGTAGGGACTTCTCAGGGTGAATCTCCCTCCAGCAGCACCCCCCACCCCAACCTTACTCAGCAAAGGGAAGGTCAGTTGGCAAAGTTTGGATCCTGTGAGTAATCTAGATAGGAGACTTGCTTTCCACCCTGTTCTGCCTGTCGCAAGCAAGCAAGATTTCTAACTTAGTTGGAAAGTTAAGATCCTTGCCTCATTTAAAATCCGCTCTGTTGACAAGGTCAAGAGAAACAGTTTAATGAGTTAAGTCAAACGTAAGATTTTATTTTGGATCTTCTTGCACTTTTAATAGATTACTGAAGTTTTTCTGGGTTAAAATTAGTCACCCAACCTAGAGAGTAAAATAACATCTGAAGTTGGGGACACACTCTGGGCCTGTGCAGCTGTGCTAATGAAATCCTTTCCTTCTTTCCTTGTGTGATGTCAAACTAAAAGGGTTACATAGCTTTGTGAAAAGAGCCAAGAAACTTGTAAAAGGGAATGGAATCATCTTTACAATGTTTATCAAAGGCTTGTTATTTTAGGAAGTAGGACTCCATGGCTAGTGGATTTTTTTTGATCCTGCTAGTAACAGTTGCATTAGAAATAATTGCAAAATTACTTTCCCCAATTAACCTGGTCTTAGAGAACAAGTTGCTAAAGAACAATGGGCTGAATCCTTGTTTGCATGTGTTAAAATAAATACTGGCTCATTTTCCCAAAGTTTTGGCCATACCCGTTCTTTTACTGTACTAGGATAATCAAGTATGATGATGTTTTGGGGAACGTTTGTCAACTGTAAAGTGCTGTCTTCGTCGTTATCTTTATGGTGGAAGGAGAGTTTGCTTTTTGGAAAGGGAGACCATTTTTATATGATGGTAGCACTGAAAACAGACCCAGAAATAAAGTAAATGTTAAATAAATATGCATTGTTCTCACTTAAGTAGTTATTTTTAAAATGCTTGCTTACAACGATATTAAACATTTGCATTGTGGGGCCTCACTCCAGGACCAAGGACTAAATCTATATTAAATCTTTTTGCCTCCTCTGTAATGGATTCTGTTAAGCGACCTCTCAAAGCATCCCAAACAAGCATTGACTTGAGGTCATTTCAGGCTAATGAGTCCTCCCCAAGCATTACTTACTTGTTTAAATAAAGTAATTAGAGAATGTCCTGTAATATGAGAGCTTTCGGAAATATTCGAATATCTCTCTTTTCTGGAGAACTTCGGGAAGATGCCTCAGATATTTGGGAATATACAGTAATTAAGAAGTCTTCCTAAATAGTACGCACTGCTGAAATGCTAATTGTTATTAGTTCTTCTATGCTTACATTGTATGTAAATAGCTACAATTTTTTCTTAGTCCATTTATAAATGCCACAGTTTTTTTTTTTAAATAACGTTATTTGCATCACCCACAACGTTAAATACATTCGTTGGGCACGAAATAGGTGCTAACTAAAATCTTTATTGATCATTTGAATAGAGCAATAAACTTTGACTCATTATGGGAGTTTAAAGATATTGACCCCTAATTAAAAAACGGCCAGACCAGAGGAGGGGGCAGGAATGTTCCTTTAAGTACCAATCAAAAAGGATCTTTGCAAATAAGGGAGTTTTTTCTCAAAATAAGGACCGATACCTCTTTTGTTCTGCATTGTCAAGTGTAAGGAACACTTTCCTCCTTTATATTTTACTACCTAACTGAAAATATATATGTTAACTTGGTTTTCTAGGGCACTGTTTTTGAATATCATCTGTCAGAAAACTGATAAAAGCATCTTACTAATTTTTCTTATTATAGATATGATACATTTTTGTTTTGGAAATTTTTCTTGGGAAAAATTAGGAAAGTAAATTAAAAAAAGGGAAAATCGAATCCATACGAAATGCAAATACTTAAAGATAATCACAGGTAATATTTTAACATATACACTTCTGTGCTTTGTTCTTGGCCTTCGTATTTCATTTTTGATTGGTATCATATGTAAGTATTCTTGTAACCTGATTTTAGCCCATAAATCATGACCAACGGCCATCCCGTATCTCATGTGCCTTTGTATCCCTTGTAATGGCTCTGTAGCATTCCATTGTGTGATTGTAGGACCATTTATTTAACCATCCTCCTAAATATTGGATGTTTAGGTTGTCGCCAGTTATGACTGGACCTGGTGTGTATCTGTGATTATTTAGGATAATACTGAGCAGTAGAGCTGCTGGGTTAAAGGGCATAAACACTTTAAGACTTTTGTGTTAATTGCTTCTCAGAAAAGAAGCCCCAACTTACACTCCCAGGAGCTACTTGTCAGGGTCCCAGGTGGAGGCTCTTATAAAATGAATCCTCATAGTACAGCCCATTTGAAAACTTCAAAATAAACCTTGTTTAATGACCATTATCAGTCAGGAGGTCATACTCACAACAACGATGACCTTCTTTTGTCTTCAGATTTTGCAAGTTCTTTGGGCTGGTGGAACAAAATGTGGGCTAGGTGACTCAAGCAAATAGTTTATGTCAAGAGTTTAACTCTGGTTATCAGATGAGCATTTTTTTCTCTTTTTGCAGGGCCTCTCTCTGCAAATACCTACTGGCTTCTGTTCTGTTGAGACCTACAGAGAGAAAAGTCTTTCTTGTTCTGCTCACTGAATTACTTAAACTTCAAAACAAAGAAAAAGCTTGGACTCTAAGCAGTATGTCTTGTCATTCTAGAGATAATTCCGAGGGAAGAGGAATGTTAACTATATACTAATGTGTCATTATTGTTGGTCTGGTCTGGACCCAGACACAACAAATCTTAGAGGTATTCGTGAAAATAAAATTCTTATACAAGAGTCGTAATGATTAAGTTCCATGATGAAGGTCATTCTCATTTCTCTCTAGCTTTCCCCACTTCCTTTCTCAGTTGACCTCCTTGCAACTTTTTTGGTAGTGCTTTAGGACTCTTGGACCATTGGCAATATAAACTCCCTTTCCCCAAATCTTGCCTTTACTGAAATTTCATTCCTTTCTAAGAAAGCGCATTTTGGGAAGGTGGCAGTGGGTGATCATTTGTTGACACCCTTTAGGCCCAGAGGAGCTGGGGTTATTGTTGCTTCCAGAACATTACTTGGCCACTATCCCACAAAACTGTATGATCCCTGTAACCTCCAGTGAAATTCCCATAGACTATATCAGACCCTTCTTCCTGGCCCTCTTATCTTCCTGTTAATTCCCTGTGTCCCCTCAGGGCCCGGGACCTGGCTCATGTCTCCTCTCTACCCCAACTGCCACCACCCAATGATCTTCGACATCTGTACATGGAGAATGTACCCAATGGCTTAGCTGCAGAGTGGAAACACTTCAGCCCCCAGTACACTTTGGTAGCCCAATCATGTTGCCCATACCCTGGCTTTGTCCTTTGGAATGGCTCTGCTTCTGGAACCTTAAATTGTGATGTAATTATATATGACTATAGCCTCATAGCCTTCCTGCTTCCTCACCCATTGATTTCCAAGATCTCTGTCCCTGGACTACTTTCCCTTTTCCCCAGTTCATCAACCATACTTTCTCCCCGCTCCTTTTTCAGCCAGCACAGAGCCCATGATATGTCACTTTAGCCACTCTCTTGCCAAAACCTCGAAGCCCTTAATCTCTTGCCCTTCTCTATCTGCCCACAAAATCCCAGTCTTGGATCAGTCCAACCAACTGTTCTGTTTGCTTCTGCTTACAAGCTGTTGACTTGCTATTGGAAAAACCCAGTCATGCTAAAGAATGCTGCTATCATTTTATTGTCCCCAGTCTCTGTGCCAAGCCTTGTTTGGGTCATCAAGTTCACTCCCTGTCCATATCTGCAATTCCAGACACTGCCCACTGTCAACGACTACCCTGCCCACCGCTGGCTTCCTTCCCAGGTGAGAATTTGTGATTACCCAATATATGTTCAGTCAACTTTTGGTCTCATATCTGGAAATCTCCGTCTGTTCAGCCCCAGCTTTCCTTGCACCTGTGGATATCGTTCCCTCCCTTTCTTTCCAGGATGTTGAGCTGTTAGTTATGCCTTTGTGACTCCACTTAGGAATAAATGTACCCAATATTCTCCCATCTTGAAAAATTTCTCCATCAACCTTTCACTTCCCTTTAGAGGTTGCCTGTCACCTTTTGTTGAATGGCATGAAAGGCCCAGCTCTTGTTGGGGACCATACATTTTCATGACACAAAACTGTGAGGTTGGTTTGTCTCAGTAACTAACAGATTCTTGGAATGAAGAGGCAGATAGTGTTCCAGAACAGGAGACCTATTGCCATGCTCAGCAAGAGACTTGTAGACGATCACTGTTTCCAAATCCTCTCCTCCCGTTCACTTTTTAGTGACCTCTAATAACGGTTTAGCTTTCACTACTTTGCTGAAGCTCTCTTCTGGCAACGACTTTCTAATTCCCAAATGCTGGGAACTCCTATTCGTTCACATACGAATTTTTTAGACATTTGTATGACTTCGACTCTGTTGAGAAATTCCTCTGACGTCTATTGCATTTTCCTGTCTTTCATTGTGTTTCCTTCTTTCCCTCATGGACTCTCTTGCTTTGCCTGACTTTAGTTGTGGTGTTCCTGGAGTCCCAACCTGGATCTTATTTCACTCTACTCTTGCTCCCCCATGGCAATCTACCCAAGTGTGGAAATCAGTGACATGCCTGTCTTTCAGATTTGTGTTTCCAGGCAAACCCTCGCTCCTGAGTTCCAGAACTGTTTAACCAACTGGCTCCTTGACAGTCCCATTGATATTTCAAACACATGATGTCAAAGACAGAATTCCTCGTCCAGATTATGTTGTTCTTGAATTCCTTTTCTAGATAAAAGGTGACAATACTCATCGTACTTTTGCAGGTACCAAGCCACCCAAAACTTTGTGGCTTGAAACAACCACCACTTATAAGCGCATAATTATATGGGTTGGGAATATGGGCTGAGATCAGTTGGATGGTTCTTCTGCTGGATTTGGCTAGGTTCATTGAGGTCTGTGGTCAGTTGGCAGTCGATGGTCTGACTGTTATATCTGGCAGATGGCTGGCTGTTGCCTGGGGTACGGGGCTGACTGAGGCATGTATCAATGTATCCGTCCTCCAGCAGGCTAGCTCATGCTCTTTCACATAGCAGTGGTCACAAGATTCCCAAGAAAAGCAAGAGAGAGGAAGTTACAAACTTTTTTGAGGCCTCTTGCTTGTGACTTTGTAGAACATTACTTCTGTCTTATTCTTTGGGTCAGAGAAAGTCACAAAGCCATCCCAGATTCAGGGAGTAGTGACGTCGATTCTACCACTGGAAGGGAGGGGCTGCAAGGCCACACCACAAGGACCACGTAGGTGTGTGGTGGCTGTGGGAGTTGGGTGGGTGGGAGGGAAATAGACTGATTTTAAGTGGTTCATGCAATTGTAGAGGCCTGGTAAATCCAACATCTGCAGAGCAGATCAGCAGGCTGACAACCCAGTAGGAGCTGCCACTTGATTCTGAAGCCCATCTGCTGGCAGAATTCTTGCTCGAGGGAGACCAGTCTTTCTTCTGGAGGCCTTCTGATGTGGGTGAGGCCCATCCACATTATGGAAGATAATCTGCTTTACTCAGAGTCACCAATTTAACTATTCATCTTCTCCAGGAAACACCTTCACAGAACCATCCAGAATAATGCTTGACCAAATATCTGGGCACCATGGCCCTGCCAGGTTGACACATAAAATGAATCATCACACAGTCCAACCGTCTTGCTCCCTGAGGCACTTCATGGCATAGAGTGTGAGGACTGGATTGTAGGCAGAAGGACTGGAGTAACACAGATAAAGGAAGTGACCTAAGGCATAAGTAGAAGACACTCTTGTTGAAAACGCTCATGAAGTCTTGCCTGAGTTAGAGGTTAGCCAGCCTCTTAGAGATCCTCTGTAGTCTGAAAAGGAATTGTCATAGGATTTTCTGTAGCTGGAGTAGAAAAAAACGATGAGCCTTGAGTGTTTAAGAAAACGTTAAAATCCTCATTTGATGGTGAACTTAATTCCAGTCGATAAGACACAACACAAATACAGGTACTCTGTTCATTTTTATGCAAACATGAAATCAAAGTTTATGATATGTACTGGGAAGGGGCATCATAGATTAAACAAAATCATGAAAATCAAAGAATTATTTGATCAGCAATCCAAGCTGAAGTGCTGATTATCATAGCTCAGTAATCTTCCTATACTATTACTCTTAGATCTATTTGTGATTCTAATCAAATTCCCTGTAGTTTCTTGTCATTGCGCAGATTCAGAAGAGTTATGGAAAGAAATAATTGTTTTCTTGGAGAGTTTTTGGGTCCTGATAAAGTCTTTCATAACAGAAGAGGCCTTTGTGGGTGGTCATTTGAACAGGCAATAACAGTCATGAGCTACGTTTCCAGTAAGCCTTAAAAACACTTACAAGGGTGAGGAATTTGGAGGAAGCTATTTTTTTTTCTTCAAATGGCCAAATGTTCAGATGATGAAATACTGTTTTCAAAGATGTCTGTAGGTATCTGGTCCAGACTTAATATGCAGTGTTTATGAAATCAAGGGGAGAGAGAAAGGTTCCTTGTGATGATGAATTCAGCAGCACAGTGCTTATTAATACGGTCATTGTTTTTACTAGTGAGTATAATTTGGGCCTTAGATTCCTTTATTTGTACTGGGAAGAAAAGAATTTCTGAAACATTTATATCTTCCCAGGAAGGTTTGCATAAGAATTCTACATTGCTTTCAAGTTTTGACCTCTGCAAATTGAAGCCTATCCATATGGAAGTTCTAAAAGGAAATTCAAGAGTAGTGTGGTGGTGAAAGGTGTGGTATTTTACCACTAGCTCAGCGGGTAACTCACCTTCAGTTTTCTGATCTGTAAGATGACACGTGAAAAGCTTCGGGGGCTGTTTGGCATGTGGGAAGCACACAGAAGCTACAGTGATGATGTTAGGATACAAGGACACAGAGGGAGACAAACGTGGTACCTGGGAACTAATGCTAACCTAGTTAACAAGAGGTGATGTTGGGGAAACCATAATATCCCTTTGACCTCATTTTTTCTGTCCCTTTCTTGATTTGTTCCCAATGTCAGTGATGAGGTAACTTTCAATGAAATATTTTCTAGGAACAAACACATTTCTTCCTCTGTTGAGAAGCCTCATGGCCTAATCCATACCAGTCAGGTCATTTCTAGAAGGTCTGTTGTCTGCTTCAGATTCTAATATTTTTTTCCCCTGATTTGCAAACAAAATGGAAAAAAATTGCCTATATATTTGCAGGGAATAAAAACATGTAATACCAAAGAAAATTAGAAGGTAAAACTCCAGAATAACATGATTCTTCAGAAAATACAATCCAATTATAGGAGACAGGTAATATCCAGTTCTTTTTTGGTTGACCTATAATAAATGCAGATTGCTTAGGTATTTAACATAGAGTGGTATTTCAAAACCAAATGGTGACTATTATTTCCATTATCAGTGGAAAAAGTAATGTTAAGGTAGAAATTAGTACTTGAGGCTTATAAATGGGAAAAAGAATCTTTTGAGCAAAACTAGCTAAAAGATTGTAATTCTTTTGATCTCAGGTTAGAGGATTGTTCTTTCAACAAATATTTTGGGAGACTCTATCATGTTCCAGGCACTGTTTTAGAACCTGGGCATATAGCAGTGAGTAAGGAAGAAAGGCCTTGGCTTTGGCGGTATTTATAATTTTTTTTTAAAGATTTTATTTATTTATTTGACAGAGAGAGAGACAGCCAGTGAGAGAGGGAACACAAGCAGGGGGAGTGGGAGAGGAAGAAGCAGGCTCCCAGTGGAGGAGCCTGATGTGGGGCAGAATGCTGGGATCACGCCCTGAGCCAAAGGCAGACGCTTAACGACTGCGCCACCCAGGTGCCCCGGTGGCATTTATAATCTATCAGGTAGAGGCAGAATGAAAACAAAAGTAAATGTGGACGCAGGAGAACCTGTGAAATGATCAGTGCTACGAAGATCATGGAAAAGGACCTTGTGATGTATCCACGGTGAACGGGGTGGTGTGTGTGCCTTGGGGGAATGTTCAGACTGGGGATAGTCAAGGGAGGTCCCCCATGGAGGTCTTGTTGGGGCATGTGGGGGAAAGACTTCCCTTGTGGCTGCAGCCGGGGATAGTAAGGGGATGTGGCTGGGATTCGGAGAGAGGTGGCAGAGCCCAGGTCCCAGGAGACGGCAGGTGTAACGGGAGGAGTTTAGAATTCATTCTCAGTGATATGGGAATCCTCTGGAGATTTTTAAGTGGGAGAGGGACGTGGCCTGATTTATGCTTTCAGGAGATCACTGTGGCTGCTTTGAGGAGGATGGGCGAGAATGAATAAGGGGAAGAGGGAACCATTGGGGCTCTTGTGTAATACAGATGAGAGGGTGGTGGAGGCAGAGACTGAAGATGGAGAGTCGTTCCCCCAAACTAAGGAGAGTATGGGCAGCTGCCTGCACTTAGCCATCGTTGAGAGAGGCCATCTGAGTGTTTGGTGGGAACTGCAAAGACAAACCTGAACACTGGACAGCGGACAGACCATATTGGGCCAAGGCACAGTGGGCTGTTCCACGAAGCGAGGATTGGAAAGTGTCGAGCAATGATAGATCCAGTTATGTAGGAAAATAATGATGTTTGGGTAGCGGACAGATTTAAGAAAATTTAGCACATCGAAGTTAAGTAGTATGTTTAGGGCAGATGCCCATGGTCCTCGGTGGTTAGTTGGGTTCTGCCAACTTTCTTACTCATTGCTGTATACCCGGGATACGAAGGTGTCACTGTGGTGGAAACACACTGTGGACCCTTGTGACGGTCTGGTGTTTTTAGCAATACGTGTTTTAAACGTTTAAATGAGCAGATCTCTGAGCACCCAGCTGTCTTAGTCAATAGAGCATGGGACTCTTGATCTCGGAGTTGTAAGTTCGAGCCCCATGTAGGGTGTAGAGATTACTTAAAAATAAAGTCCTAAAAAAATACAAATAAATGAGCAGACCGCTGTTGTGTTGATTGATGTAAAGAACAATCGCTCAGTTTGAAGACGGGCTTGGTGCCCTTCAGAAGGTCATTACCTTGGTTGTTCTGTGGGACAGGATGTCTTCTGGGGCTGTTTCATGCCAGTGTGTCCTTGTTTTGTTTGCAAGGAAGAAAACCTACCACACACACACACACACAGAGCTTTGGTGGATAGCTGATGTAGGGTGATGATTCAGACTCATTAGGGGACCCAAGGTCAGAAAGTTGAGTGAAGCCACATGTCACATGAAGTAGGTCTGGGAGCGGCAGAGTCCAGACAAAAGCTACTTGCTCTTTGCTGTCTTAGGAGCCCCCCTCTCCCCTGACTCATGAGGCCTAAGATTCAACCCAAATGGAAGCCAGCCCAGCGTCTGCTTCATCACCTCTCAGCTCCAGTGCCCCATCCCAACTGGTGCTCCTTTTCTGCCTTTTTTTTGCTCAGTTTCCCAGCGGGCAGTTGTGTTTGGTTCAGCTCCTGAAGTTGCCTGCGTGGTCCTGGCTTGTGGTGGTGGTCTGGAGCCAGTCAGTGTGGCCCCTCATCCATCCACTCGGTAGTGCTGGGTGGAACAACGATGGATGGATGGGTCTAGGGTAGCTGTTTTGTGACGAAGAGGCATCCTCTGTTTCTCCACAGCCTTGGGGCCACTTGGCAATCAAGGGAGGAGAGTGTTTCTGGTCATGTCATGGAGATGGGGAGGAGGCACCGTTGGTGCCAGGCTGGGCGGCCTGCGGAGGGCTGTGGGAAGGCTGCCGTGGAGTAGCCGCGAGCAGAGAAGAGATGCCACCAGTGGCTGAAGGGGTCTGCTCCAGAAGGAGTGCTCCGCATGTGGTGGCTGAATTTTCACTTGTAAAATTAGGCAAAGATGTGAGACAGTTCTCTAGAAAATTCTGTGTTTCCACCTGCCTTTGTGACTTTGGGCTGCTATAACAACGTACCACACACTGGATGGCTTATAAACCACATTTATTTCTCACAGTTCTGGAGGCTGGAAGTCTGCGGTCAGGGCGCCCGCCTGGTTGGGTTCCGGCGAGGCCCTTTTCTGGGTTGTAGAGAGCTGGCTCACATGCCTGAAACAGAGAGACCCTGGTCTCTTCCTTTGGTTATAAGAATAGTCCCAGCTCGGGGGCTGCTCCCTCATGACCTGTTCACCTCCCAATGGTTCCACCTCCTAATGCTTTCACACGGGGGATTGGATTTCAGTGTATGAATTTGGGGGGGGACACCCACCTTCAGTCCATCACACCCCCGGAGACTCTAAGCATTCCACCTTTCATTCTGGCCTCTCCGTAGCAGCCTACTGTGTTGTGACTGTGTTAAAAGCGTCTTTGTCTCTGCCCTCCCCTTGAGGAATTGAAATATATCAGGAACTCCTACAACTCAAAAGCAAAAAACCAATAACTGAATGTTTAAAAATGGGCTAAAGAGTTGAATAGACGTTTCTCCAAAGATGACATACAAGTGGCCAACAGGTTTATGAAAAGATTCACAACATCGCTTATCATCGGGGAAATGCAAGTCAAAACCACAGTTAGACATCACCTCATACCTGTCAGGATGGCTATCATGAGAAAACGCAAGATGACCTGTGTTGGTGAGGATGTGGAGGGATTCACTTGTCCCGTTCCTTCTCCTGGCTTTGGTGTGCACCAGCTTCCGGAACAAGGTGCAGTTGAGTGATAGAAGATGAGAAGAAACTGCTTCACTGCTGTCTTAGTCCGTTCAGGCTACTATGACAAAAACATCACAGACTGGCTGACTCAAACAACGGACATGTATTTCTCTCAGTTGTGGAGGCTGGAAGTCCAAGATCCAGGTGTGGGCAGATCATTGTCCGGTGAGGGTCCACTTCTGGTTCACAGAAGGCTGTCTTCGAGCTGTGGCCTCCCTCACATGGCAAAACAAGCGAGAGAGTTCTCCGGGGTCTTTTTTCTTTTTTTCTTTTTCTTTTTTTTAGAGAGAGAGCGCGAGCGAGCATGAGTGTGGGAGGGGCAAAGGGAGAGGGAGAGAGAGAATCTCAAGCAGATGCCATGCTCATCGTGGAGGCTGACTTGGGGTTCGACCTCACGACCCTGAGCTCATGACCTAAGCGAAAATCAAGAGTCAGACATTTAACTGAGCCACCCAGGTGCCCCTGGGTTGTCTTTTCTAAGGGCACTAATCCCATTGATGACATCTCCATCCCTGTAACCTAATCACCTCCCCAAGACCCCCACCTCACACCATCACATGGGGGTTTAGGATCTCAACATATGAATTTGGGGGGCACACAAACATTCAGATCATAACAATATGGGCTGAATTATTTCAATGATATTGAGTGAATACCTTTTAACCAGTAATGTTCTCTGAATTTCCAGAATATATTTGGTAAAGGTGGGCAGTGTCTTCCTGCCTGATTAACTCAGAAATGCATAAAGGCAAGATTTTCGGAGAGTTTTCATGCCCCTACGCTCCCCCAGTGCCTCGCATTTGAGGACTTCAGAAGAGCTATAGATGTGCTCCTAACTTCTGAAATGCCTTAAGTCGAGAGCTTAACAAATACCAACATATTTCCTGAGAGGTTTGGAAGAAATGAAGCCTATGTATGCAAATTATTACTATTTCATAATAACAAAACCCACTGCTAGTATTCTGAACAGGGCTCCTGTAAAACACACTAATCCAAAACTGACAATCGGGAGGTGTCATCGTAGACAAAAAGGAATTGTGGAGATATTGATTTTATATCAACACAGGCCTACAGAAACATGATTTAGGAAACATTTAAATAAAAGACCAGTCAGAGAAAAGGGATTATATGAATCTTCAGGACAGAGAGACGATCCGTCTTGAGATCTTATTTAACGTTCACACCTGCGAGTGTCACGGACTGCGGAGGGTTTGGTCCTAGATGGTTGGGGCGAATCTCAACATTGGTGGGTGTTTTGTGTGGAGCTGGCCTTCGGTCATGGGCGTGTTTTCAGAGGGCATTATCTGTAGGAGCCCGGCTGAGCTGACTCCCCAGTGGGAAACACTGCTCCATTCGGTCACCAAGCAGGTGGCCTCGTTTTCTCCCAAACTAATGGCCTCTGATGCTCGGCAGATGCTCACCCAGGCCCCGGTCCCCAGAATCGCCTCTCCTCGGGCTTGGTCTTCTCTAGGAGGCCGTTCTGACTTTCTCACGTACACTGAGCTCACCTTCCCTACGTCCACGTGCTCAGCGGCTGAGGGTGAATGACCCTGCGCTGCTGTGTGTTCTGTTGCATTCTAGACGGTAGGCTCCCTGGGGGGGCAGAAACAGCTTTCAAAACGGACTCTTGGCTATACTCGAACCCACACATTCCTCATTTCTGGATTCTTCACTGCTCCGCCTGCAAATAAAGTTTCTACAACACAAGCCTGGTCGCGCTCCTCCTTGTTTGAAAACCCTTGGGGGCGGGAGTGGGGGGAGTCCCATGGCCTCGGTTTCCTGTTCACACCCGTGTGTGCCACCCTCCATGACCTGGCCGGGTCGCTGGCACTTCAGTCTCACCTCCTCCCACTTCCCCTCTCCCTTTCCTCTGTCAGAGCTGTTACCCGATGTTCAACTGTGATGGGATCTCGAATCCCACTGAGTCTTTGCTCCTACCTGCCCCTTACCCAGACCTGCCTTTCCAAATCTCACGGTTCTGGCATTTTTAGCATATTATTAAAAAACAGCATACACTCTTTGGACTTAAATAGGGACATTAAACAGAAGGAAGAGTGGTAGAGACTGTATGTAATACTGAACGTGATTTGACCGACCAGACAAATACATAATTTGTGCAGGTTAAAAAAGCATATTAATAACTTCATGAGGTTAACCAGCTTAGGACTCAATTAGAAATGTGATCCCAGGAACTACATACAAATTATTATAATTATGGAGACAGGAAATAGCACTCCGAGGAGATGGTAGGAGGCAGAAATTTAAAAGGGGAATATATTATTTAAAAGTCAGGCAGCTTGTCTTTGCGGCCCTAAGAGTTGAATTGGGAAAATTAAAGATCTCAGATCATAAAAGTACCAGCAGAATGAAGTACTAAGCTAATCCACTCAGCAGAAAGCCGTTCACCACCGTAATTGGAAACACAGGCTTGTGGTTACTTAATAGAAGCGAACATTTCATCATGTCGAGGCCAGTGTGTGCTGTAGATTTAACATACCATCTCTAACATATTTTGCAACTTGGACAATTAATTCCACACCTGTACTGTCCCATATCCAGCTTTATAAAACATGTCCTCTCCATAAAAATAAATGTGTGTGGCAAATAGTCCTCTCTCTTGTTTGCCAAAAAACCAGATTACTATCAGGAAGGCCGAATTATCACCTGCTGTCAACACACAGATTACCCAAGTTAAGGTCATTACCACTGCTGTCATTATCTTACATATTAAAGCTGTTATGGATGAACGTGGGGATGAAATGCGTGGTCTTGAATTTTTCTGGGGCTTCTATTAGACCTTTTTGAACTTCATTTTGCATGCTTGTAAGACTATGAATTAAAACTATCCATGCAGCCCTACATTTTTTTTTTAAGAGAAACTGCCTCTTTAAATGAAGAATTTTTTCCTTACTGCTAAAGGTTTTAGATTAACTCAGCATCCCATGAACCTTTTCATGTTGTCATCTCCTGACATTTTTCTTTCTGGATTTTTAGAAATATAATACAAGATAAAAATACACTTGGAGGTGAAACAGCGAGAGGTGGAGATAACAAGGATATTTATTTAGTTTCCTCTCCTGCTTTTTATTTTTCCCTGATTATTTATGCCATTTATGCTTCCACTCTTTTTTAACCTCCAAAGTCTGTTTCAGTTAACTTTGATTTCCACGATTCTAGTTTATTTAATTAAACTCTTTGAAGACTTTTGCCCACCCCATTTAAATGAAACATGACCGAGGAGAGAGTGAATATAAACATCTTTGCATAACTGATACGTTGAAAAATGCATGACCACTTAAATGTCACAACTTGGCGAAGCATTTCTTTTTCATTCTAGTGCTACTGCATTTTGAGGACAAGCTGAAATTTGCATTTGCAGCTTTGCTAAAATCAGGTGGTTCCATAGTCTTGAGCTAAGAAGACCTCCATTGAGAGCTCTAAGAATCTCTCCCTCTGCTCTCCCTCCTCCTCTCCCTTCACCTTTCCTTTTTCCCTCCCTCCTCCCTTCCTTCTTTTCCTTTCTTCTTTCCTCTGGCAAATAGCCAGGGCTGTAGGCATGACAGATGTAAGGCCAGTCTTGGGCTGAGGCGGCGAAGTCCACGTTCAGGGCAGCTGCCCCACCACCCACATCCTGTGCCTCTGGGGCCTGTTCCCGAGGTGGCTCCGGTTCCGCAAGGTCCAGCGAGCCCTGGGAATTAATTTTGTTCTGGGTGGTTTAGCTCTTCCTGACCAGACTGCTCATTTACTTGCTCTTCAGCAGTCAGGCTGCGGTAGCTGAGACTCGGAGAATGAGGTAAGGTCTGATTCAGATGTCCTACCAGCAGGATCCCACGGGCAGAAAGGGGCAGGGGAATACAGATCGGAAAGGGAGCTGAAAGGACACAGAAACAATTAGGTTATTACAAGACCAAGGAGATCAGAGCTAGAAGAAGAGCATAAAGGCAGGGCAATGGGTCAGGAAACTGGCATTTCCTGAGTAACTTCTGGAGACCAGACACTCGTGGGACTACAGGACCGGGGCAGGGAGGGACACTGTGGGGACTGGGGCGTGACCTTGTCAGTTGGTCACAGTCTCCATCATTCCCGAAGTGTCTCTCTAACCAACAAGTGCTGACTGTTTTTCATAAGCAGGCATTTTTATGTTGTGAGCCAGAAAATCTATGCTTCTCGGGAGAGGCAGCTGCCTTCTCCGCTCCCGTCCATTGTGGCCACGTAGGGATGCATGTGGCGTGATGAGCTCTGAGTGTTCAACAGAATCGAGTGTTCCAGGTTTGTGTGTGTGTGTGTGTGTGAACCCTCCTGATTTTTCAGTGTTGGCAACAAAACACTTTAAAAATTAATTAACACTATCTTTGAGATGAATGTGCGGAGCTCGTGTCCTGAGCTGTAGGGGACCTGGCCGACTCACTTCTCAGCCCAGCTCCGCAAGGCAGGTATGCTCTTCCCTTTCACAGGAATCAAAGGAATTAAGTAAGTGACCAATGTGCTTGGAAGAAAATGGATTCAGCACATCTACTCTGGGCACCTACTGTGTGCCAAGTGCCGTATAGTTCCCTGTGGGAAGATGTAAGTGCCTGCCCCACAGACACTTCTGGTCTACCTCGGGATACTAGAAGGATGCGTGAAAGTTAAGGCACTGCCACAGTCTTCAAATAACAGTTCTGAACAATAATACAAGGCCTTCTAGGATTAATTGTCAAGTGAATGGCATGGATAATCATTGTTATAGGAATTCCTCGGAGGAAGAGAGACTTCTCTTTTGGCTTGATCTAGAATAAAGAATTTGAACAGTGATCAAAAGATCTGGAATCTTCTCCACAACAGGGTGGACGAGGAGGAGGGACTGAGGCAGCTTCTTTTTTAAAAGAAATCCTTCTGGGGAGAAAAATCTTTGAGGTATGGGATTTGACCCAGAGGGTTAAGTCATTTGCCCATGACGGGACAGGACGTTCATGGCAAATCCAGGCCTAGAACTTCAGCGGCTGTTGGCATGAACGGGTCATTTTGTTGGACTATATCTTGGATCCTTAACAGGCAAAGATCAGAATGGTTATAACTAGAGTCTTCCAGTGTGACCACGGAGTGCCTATGCCTGCTGCTGAGAAGCTATCTAATGCTGTCTTGATTTTTTCCTACTTTCTTCTGGAAATATATATTTTTACCAAGTGAAAGCGGTTGTGGTAGCACCTGGCTGGTGGCCGTATAGTTCCAGGTATGAGAGTCTGCCCCGTACTGGTGGAATATTTTTACATCATCACTGGGGGCCGCTTTAATGACTTGTAGCCTTGAACCTGGAAGAAGTTAAGAAGATTATAGGAAAAAATTACACCAAGTGTAGAGAGAGAATGGAAGGGAGCATACAGATAACTTCTCACTGGCTTGCCTAAGGAGTCCTAGCTGCTCTGTAGAGGAGTGATTTTCAAACTTGGTTTTATTAACTACAAAGACCTGTGCTCCACTGAACTTCTCACACAAAAATCCCCAAGTTGAAAACAGATGAAAATGGTCTTCCCATGTCCTCTGTACCTAAGCCTTTGCTCAGGGTTCCTTGTTCAGTCCTAGGGGCTGAAAATCCTAGAATTCTGGAATCTGTTCTGAGAATGAGAAGGGTGGATAAGAATCAGAGGTGGGGGAAGACAAGTGGTTTAAGCCAGTTCTTTCCAAACTACAGCTCATTTACCCCCCGGGGTGTGCAAGGGCAATGGGAGGAGGGGAGAAGATAGTAGAATTTCTTTGTCTTTTTCTTTTGTATCGCATCCTCTTCAAGTTTTCTTGGTTTATATGTTATCATGCATATAATATATTAGTATACTAGAAGTAACTTATGAAGTCCTATCGCATTATGTTATAAATTAGAAAACACTCGGGGGGGGGTATGTGCTCAATTTTATTTTTAATTTTACTCATGAGGTAAAGATCGGAAATGTTTGGAGACCACTGTCCTGGACTATGACCTTCAAATGCTAATTTTTAAAAAAGATTTTATCTATTTTTAAGTCATCTCCACACCCAACATGGGGTCGAACTCACAACCCCGAGATCAAGAGTCACATGCTCTACTCACTGAGCTAGCCAGGACCCCCCTCTCCCCCCGCCCCCGACTATGACTTTCAACCTTTAGTATTCAGTTCTCTTCTCCAAAAGGACCTGGATCCCACCATGATAGGAACAAGAAGAGAGTTTGACCCCTCCCAGGCATTCTATAATTTGTCATTTATGGCAGGTTTTGAGGACATCAACATTGCAGTGGTATTTCTGAGAGGAAATTTTTATCACTATAGCTCCAAAACACATCACAAACAGAAACAATAATTTCATTAGTAGCTGAAAATTGTAATAATGCTGTTGAATATAAATTTCACTGTTGTGGTAATTCTGAAACACAAGTATGATGAATAAAAAATTGCAGCAGTATTATTGGGAATAAACTTTATTGCCATGAGTAAGACACAGTGGGAGGATTAATGGAGACTAAAATTTTGGGTGATGGTTTTCAGCCAGTGGTATGGGTATTATCAGTAGGAATGTATTTTTTTTTTTCTCCCTCTGGTATTGTGCTCTCACTTCTGGTCAACAGCCCTAACTCCACAGGGAGTGGGCTCATGTTCCCTGCACTCCAACCCCGACTCTCACATCTGTTTCATACTCAGTCTTTTATTACCTCAGTAATTCTATCTTTGTTGCTTCAGCCAAAAGCCAAGGATTGTCCTCTCTCTTTCCCTGTTTGTTCACATCAAACCCATCCCCGAGTGCTATCAGTTCTGCCTATGAGTCACTGTGTTCCTCTCCATCTTCTCCGCCACCTCCTGGTCTGATCCTGGATGACACGGTACCTCCTACTGGATCTACCCGCTTCCCTCCAAATAGCTCATCACTCAGGACCTGAGTGAACACTGCCGTCCAGCCAGGGGATCAGCCACGTTCCAGCTAAAGCCTTCCTGTGGCTCTTTCCCATATTTCCAGATTTAACCCAAACACCTTGCTGTGGTCCTCCAAGCTCTGCAAGATGACCAGCTTCACCTGCAGTTCTCTCCCTGGGTCACCACATCTAGCTGGACTGAATTATGTCCCCTGAACATTCACATGCTGGAGCTCCGAACCCCACAATGTGACGGCATGTGGAAGTGGGGCCTTTGGGAAGGAATTAGGTGTAGATGAGATCATGAGGGGAGCTCCTCAGCATGGAATTAGTGCCCTTCTGAGAAGAGACACCAGAGAGCTTGCTTCTTTCTCTCTCTGCCATGTGAGAACACAGAGGATGGCCTTCTGAAAGCCAGGAAGAAGGCTCTCACCAGGAACCGAATGGGCTGGCATCTTGATTCTGGACTTCTTAGCCCCCAGGACTGTGAGAAATAAATGCCTGTTAAGTCACCAGTCTGATGTTTTGTGATGGCAGCCTGTGCTTGCCAGCCCTGGGACACTCCTGTTCCCTCATCTCTGAGCTGGCTCATGTCCATCCTTCAGGGTCTCAGCTATCTGTCCCTCTCTCAGAGAGCCCCTCCCTGACCACCCCAGCTGAAGCAGCCACCGGAGGCCTCTCCACACCAGAATTGTGGCCTCCACTCCTCCAGGGGGCACCGTTCACACAGATAGGAGGTGGGGCAAGGTGGCCCCGGCAGCTATGCGATGAAGTGGTCCTTCATCATCTCCTTTTTTTTCCTGCACAGACATTACCCCAATCTGACATTTCCTTGCATCTCTATTGTTTGGATAAACAAAAGCCTGGTCTTTAAGGAAAAGGAGGTCTTGTGACTTCCAGGTTTGTAGTCCGACATCTAATGGCAAAGACAGATGCCATGTCGCTGTTGGCAAACAAAATCCCCACGTCTGCCATCTCTGCTCACCTGTGAGAATTGCATGGAGCAGTGTCTTGCCAAGCCACAGTGGAGCCTGACACAAGGATAAACTCGGTAGTACCCATCCTGTCTTGACTTAAAATTTTGACATTTTGTTCATAATTTTTTTGGTCCGTTTTTTAAACACATTGCATTACAATATTATCGTGGTTACTGAGATGTTGGTGTTGCTGCAAGTGCCTCACCCGCCCCACCCTCGTCCTGGCCCTGGCTGGGAGCCTTATATCGATGAGACTACCTGAGTACGTACGGAACCAAAGGCCTTATTTTGGCTCAGTGGCAAAGAGGGGTTGCTCAGTAATGTGGGCTGCGGTGTGTATGGTTACGGGTGCCATGCCGTCTATTGCCTACCCTGCTCAACTGACATTCAAAAGCAGCACATGGCAGGGGCTAGGAAATCGCACAGAGTTAATCTTTCATTAGCCCAGCATGGACGGAGGCCTGGGAGCATCACAAATGGTGGGAAGAGCAGAGCTTGGGAGTCTCATGGCCTCTGGGTTCAAATCTTGCTTTTACCAATTTGTTAGCCGTGTGTCTTGGGGCAAGTGATTTATCTTCGCCGAGCCTCAGCATCCTGGTTAGCAAAATGGAGGGGCAGAAATGCCACCTTTTTCATTGGGTTGTTGTGAATATTAAAAGAGATCATTGATGTGTCCCATACATATCCACGTAGTGCTCACAGTGTGCTCGTTCTGTGCTTGGCACCGGGTTCCGAGGTGAGCCGCAGAAAGGAGGATGCTGTCTTGGCCCTCTTGGAGTTTGCTGGCTGGGGGGTGCGGACATGAATCCGAATCGCCAATGTGCTAAGTGCCGATGCTGGGACGGGGTGGTTGCCCTCATCAGAGAGACTGGGGAGGGGGCAGTGGTGTCGGTGAGATCCACGGAAAGCACAGCGACATAGCAAGTAGGAGGGGCTCCCACGTAGGAGGAACAGCTTGCACAGAGACCCGCTGGAGGGGAAGGCATGGCTTGCGTGCAGAAAGGAACGCATGCCATGGGGCTGTGGTGCTGAGCAGCAATTTACGTAATTTATGTTGCTGTGTTTACCGTTGTCAGCCACTCTGCTGGGCCCTGGGAGATACGGGGAGGATGGGATCCAGAAGGTTCACTGGCCTGCTCATGCCACCTGCAGGAAGGACAGTTCTGCCTGCAAAGGCAGGAATTGAGTCTAACTCGGAGGCTGTGTTCCCTAGAGAAGGTTCCAGTAAGAGACAGGAGAAGCCCAACAGGGTGAAGAAAGAGGGAAGAGTTAAACCAGAAAGAGCCAACCCTTGGAAGGACAGTGAATAAACAAGAAGGGACGTTTCTGTGTCACCAGCCATTTTTCTTTGGAAATAAAAATTATTTTTCCAGAAATAACTTAGGTATTCAGCCAGAAAAGGTCCTGAAGTGTACTGCTTCGGTGCAGAGAAAATCCCCTGGTGGGTTAACGTTCCTGAGCAAGACGTGCGGGCAGCTCTCATGGGCCCTGCCCAATTTCCCTGCAAGGGAGTTGAGTTCCGGGGGAATCTTACACCTTTCAGCTGCTAACATGTTTCCATGGGCCTGTCCCAAGTGGACAAAAAATTAGTTAAGAGAGGGAGAGAGCAAAACCGGAACTTTACAAGTAAATTTCAAACGCACGTTGGGGGGAAATTTGCATTTATAAACCTTGCGATGCTGGCAAAGTGCGTTCCCCCACCCGCCAGAGGTCACGGGACAGGTGGAAAAGAGCCGCTAATTCTGTCCCTCGGTCTCATGCTGTCCCGAGCCCAGCGTGACCTCAGAGGGCATGAGTTTCCAAGCTCTTCCTTGAGACAACGTGCAGTGAGTGCCTGTCATGAGAGCAACATTTGTGGCAGCTGATGTCCCCTGGACACGTTCCCAGGGTCCACCAGAAGATAGCGGCTTTTTATGGCCTTTTGCATTTGAACTAGTGACCCAGAGGTGAGAAATTCTATATTCCATTACTGACTCCCTCAGCAATCCTGGGCACCCTGACGCGGCCGTGACACTTAAGTCATGTGCGGCATGCAGACCGGCTCATGGTGAAAAGCTACACCGGACTGAAAGTGAATCCTCCCTGCAAATCCCACGATGCCAGTGGGGCAATTAACAGCTCCGACTGTCCTGAGGGGGGCTGCCTGGAGCTTTGTCATTGCCAACCTGTTCAGAAACCCAGAAGAGGGGTGCAGTCTGTTGTTGGTGCCTCTCATTAGCTCAAGTGCTCTTTTTTTTTTTTTCCCCCACAGGGAGGTGGGGGCAGTTCTAATCAGTGCCCTGCAACGGGTCACAGGGACTCAAGTGATGATTCAGGGCAAATCAGAGGTTGCGGGATGTTTTGACAGTGATGACAAGAATAGCAGTCAACAGGTTGTCCTCCCCATCTAGGGTCTTCTGTGGGTGGGAAAAAGCAGTCATTACGGAGGCCAGTGAGGCTTAGTGTCATTTTGTTAATAAAGGCTTTATAAGAGCCAGGAGAACGCCATCTGGTCCTGGGGCTCTGCCAGGTTGAGGAGACTTTAATAGCTTCTTGAGTTTCAGCAGTAAAAATTGGGCTATCCGGGGAACAGAACATGTGCTCAGGAATGGTGAGGAGTCGGGCTTATTTAAAAAGTGGGGGGGGCCTAAGATAACCCTTTACGTTGGCACGGGAGCGAGATGGGCCGGTGGCCAGAGCAGCTGCTTCAGTGATGCAGGGAGGAATGGTTTAGGGCTGCAGCTCTGCATCCCAGGTGACCCCATTGTCTGGGATCCGCAAGCACCAACCCCATGAAGAGACTCGTTATGTAAGAGGCTGTCCGATCATCCTTTAGGTGAGAGACCTCATTCATAAACTCCATGGCCACAGAAAGGAGCATTTCGGGTGAGGGTTTATGTATCCCTTTTGCAAAAGAATGGTAATTAGCATGGGTTAGGGGGGATGTGGATTTTTCTAGTTTGTGAGACTTGGAGGCCACACGAAAACACAGTGACCTATTTCATGAAGAAAACTGTCGAAGGGCTGACAGTCACTCTCTAGAGAATCGCTTGTCCCCCTCAGAGCAAAGGAAGATGATATTTATTCATGGTATTAAAAAATTTAAATTAAGTCATCTCGTAGCAGTCTCCCGAGAAAGAAATAAAAATGTACAGGGACACCAGTTAGAAATGTTGCTATAGATTAAGACTATGGAGGCAATTAATATTGAGAAAAAGTCAATCTAGCAAGGTAAGAAACTGAAATATTTATATAAAAAGTTAAAAAAATCCCATTAGCTATTACCCAGGTGGACATATCTCCATGTAATTATGGAGTCCGCTAACAAAAGCAAATTTCTCTCTCCTTGGTTCCATCTCTAAGGCATTCGAGTTGGCAGAAGTTCTTTTCATGAGGAAGTAATTTAAATAGATACTGAATGAGTTAAGGGTCTCGACCTCTGTAAATTGCTCTTTTTCTATAGGTCAAAAATGTGGCTCCCGTGGGGCGAAGAGAACAGTCGGGAGAGAAGGAAACTACCAGGCACCTAGTAGGTGTGCGATACGTCCTTGTTGAACTGTATTAGGAAAGAGGGCAGAAGACTAGTTTGGGGGAAGAGCAAGGCGAGGGATCTGAACAGTACTTAGAAGTTTGCAAAAATCATTCAAGTAAATTGTCCTGTTTGAGCACCACCGAAAGCCAGTGAGGTCAGAGCAATATTACAGTCCACAGTTGTAGATAAGCTCAGAGAGGTAAGAGGACACAGCCTTGAAGGGATGGTGGGGCTACACTGGGGCTAACTGTTCTTATTGGTAGAGAAGATGGCTAGGCTTCCTTCCAGGGCAACTGATTCTCATTTGACCACACCATGCGTGCATGGGAAGTCCATGTTCTCTGCTTGTGCTCTGGGGCTCTACGCATTGCTAAAGGAATTCCATGACTGTGCTGATAGACACCACCACGAAGCTGAGTCTAAAGTTTTGTTAGATCTTTAGTGCTTCTTGCAATCGCTTTGCTTTCCCCTCATTAGCCACTTTTCCCATCCAAAATGAGCTATTCCTCACCATATCCAGATTATGTAGATAGTCTTGCCTCACTTTTCAGAGAGGGAAGAAAAAGGGGTCTATCATTTGGGGATTCCCTCCTTTCCTTGCATATACCTGAACATGTCCTCACGGCAACCCACATCTCCTCTTCTGTCACAGACAAAGCTTATTAAAGTCAACTTTGACCATGTCTAAGTGTTGCTGCCCCCTCCACATTCTTACGCTGAAGGCCTATCCCCACCATGTGATGGTATTAGGAGGCAGGGCTTTGGGAGCTGATGAGGTCATGCCGGTGGAGGCCTCAGGAATGAGATTTGTGCCTGTATAAAAAAGGTTCCAGAAAGTTCCCTTGCTCCTTTCGCTAGGAGAGAACATGGCCAGAAAGTGCCATCTATGAACCAGAAAGTGGACCCTCACCAGATACTGCACCTGCTGGTGCTTTGATCTTAAACTTCCCAGATTTCAGAGCTGTGAGATATTTCTGTGGCCGCTCTTCTCTGGTAGTTTATTATAGCAGTCTTACCGGATAGCTTGAGACAACCTGTTTGCCTGTTCACTGGATCCCTTAAGCCCTTCCAGCTTTCCTACTACCTTATCCCATTGCTCCCCCCCCCACGTTTTAAATCTTCAGTTTCTTTCTTCTGGTTTATTCACGTAAGTCTATCCATGATGTCAGACTGTTTTCCTCCCTCTTCTCCCAAATTACCCTGCTCTCGACCTTGTCTTCTTTTCCCTTGCTACCCGTGCCCTCACCCTCATTCTCTTTGAAGCCAACAATTTAGTTTTTATCCAAATGCTTTATTGAAATAACTCTTGCTAAGGGTCCCAACAGCCTCATCTTCAAAATGAAATGACCTATTTTCAGTCTTCTTTCTTGATTCTTTTAAGCAATTAATTGTCTATATTGACAACCCCCATAATTTGAATACTTTCCTTCCTTTCATTCCTTTCTTTACTCATTCACTCACTCAACAGGTATTTATGGAGTCTTACCATGTGCTAGGGGCACTATTCTAGGTGCTGGAGGTACAGAGTATATCATAGTCTAGTGGAGGACAGGCAAGACAGAAATATGGAAATGAATATAAAGTATCATGCTGGATAATGATGAGGCCAAGATGATGGCCAGCCTTGCAGAGAGAGGCCTCTGCTCCCTCTTCCAACTCTCTGGTTCTTCTGTCTGGTTCTTCAATTTGGTGTTCCCAGGGTACCATGTCTATTCTCCCATCTGCTGTTTCTAAAGGACTTTCTAGAAGATCTTGCCCACCCCAAGACTTTAACGATCATATCTCTGCCAATAACGTTAACATTCATGGTTCCATCTCTAGATGTAACTTCCCTAATGTGGAAGCATCTTTTGAGCCACTTACTGGACGTTTCCATAGTCACCTCACATTTACCCAGGTGAGACTGACAGCCTTCTGTCACTCAACCTGTTCCCTCTGCTTTCTGTCCCAGGTAGTGTTGCGTTATTCCATCCGTCTCTCAATCTAAGAGTTTTAGCCTCATTCCTGCTGTAGTAAGTCACCCAGGGTTGTTGATTCTGTGACTTAAAGGCTCCAGAACTTTGCCCTACTTTCCATCGTTGGGGTCATTGCCTTAGTTCAGACTCTCATTTTTTTTTTTTAGGGACTCTTGCAGGCTTCCCTAATTCCAAGGTTCTCACCTCTAGTCCTCCTCTCACCTTGCTGTCAAAATTATTATCCTAAACATACCCGATTTTGTCAGTTCCCAATTAAAAAAAAAAACCCAACTCTCTTTCCTCCCTGTGGCCTGTGGTAGGGCTGAAGAGTGTAGGTACAGCTGCTGGGTGGCTCCTGAAATCCTTGGGATGGGGTTTGCCAAAGTTTGAAACGGAAACTATCAGGATGAATTCAGGGCAGAAAGGGTGAGCCTTGTTTTGTAAAACATTTGTTTCAGTTGCAAATCTGTGTGTGGACGCACTCACTTGGTTGTGCTGTAAAGTGTGTCTTCTGGGGCAGCCCCCCGTGTGGTTAAAACACAGTGCTGGGTTCTATAGTCTCACTCAAATTCCTTTGCTTGGCAGGTAAGGCCTTTCTCAGGCCTGCCTCCGTGTTCTCAGCTGGGCCTTCTTTTTTTTCCTTTATTCTTTTTTTATTATGTTAGTCACCATACAGTACATCAGCTGGGGCTTCTGTCCTGCGAGAAAGCTTTCCTCAAGTCACGCGGAAGAGAAAAAGTCTCACTATCACCCGGCAGGGCTGGTTTCCTGCCTGTGCAGTGCCTTTGCCCATGCTGCTGTGTATACCACACCTCTTCCCCTTGGGCCAGCTGTTCCTTGTCGTCCCTGTCTCAGCTTCAGTGTCACCCTCCCCAGTCCTCCCCAGGCAGATCTATTTATCCCCTTTCTCCATGGGGCCATCCCCAAGCTTCCTGCTCCTTCCGCGTGGCCTTGTTCTCTTTGGAATGTGATTTACCTGTTGGCCTATCTTACTTCCCTTATTTTTTTTTTTTTTAAATTTTATTTATTTATTTGACAGAGAGAGACAGCCAGCAAGAGAGGGAACACAAACAGGGGGAGTGGGAGAGGAAAGCAGACTCATAGCGGAGGAGCCCTGATGTGGGCCTCGATCCCATAACGCCGGGATCACGCCCTGAGCTGAAGGCAGACGCTTAACCGCTGTGCCACCCAGGCGCCCCTCTTACTTCCCTTATAAAGCCATGCGGAGGACAAGGGTGAGGCCAGTTCATCTCTGTATCTTTGGTACCCAGCACGGGGCCTGACACACAAAAGAATTCAAGAAATACAGGGAAACGCGTGTGGCCCAGGGTTAGTTTGGCGGCAGTTATAAATATGTGTATCGGTGTGCGCACAGCTTACTTTTTGTGTTATTTGATTCCTTTATATGTTTGCCACCTTGGCTCAGGGCCCCGAGGCCAGACGCCGATCCCAGGGTGCCCTATGCCACTGTTCCTGGCTACAGAGGAGTCATTTGCCATGAAATTCCAAGTGCATCTTGTCACGTGCCCGCAGCAACATGACACGAGTCTCTACCCAGGTGTCAGGTCTCTCATCGCTCACTGAGGTCAGTGTCTTGTGGTGTTGGGTCCAATGTCAGCTACGCTCTGTCCTCACAAAGCCCAAAATTACCCTGTGGCCCGAGGCTCCCGGAATAAGCCATTTGTGTAGCTAATGATAAGAAAGGTACAATTTCATTTTTCAGTCTCCGAATGAAGTTGGCTTACAGTCACCTCAAAGAGGAGAGATGTTGGCTTGAAGGGAAGTTTACTTCCTGTTATATTATTTTTACTGCTCAACTCCGTATGAATGTTTTTGAATTCCTCTTAGAACAGGGTCAGCCACCCCCTCGCAGCATGACTGAGACATGTTCCAGAGTGTTCTTCCTGGGAGAGAATAATTGGGCCCGAGCTGGACACAGATCGGTTTCACCCGTACAACTTAGGAACTTGGGTGACCTTTGACAGATGACTTATATTTTTGGGAGCTTTGGTTTCGTCCTGTATTAAGAGTAAGGACATAATACCTCCTTTATAAGGTTGTTTTGAAGCTCAGGTGGGTTAAACTGTGAAGCACTCTCCCGATGTAGCCTTTTGAGAGCAAAAGGAAAGAAGAGAGAGCAGAAAAAGAGAGAGGTAATGGGGCACGGTAAAAGAGACAGAAAGAAGGAAATGGGACATCGAGTGGGAGGGAAAAGACTGGGCCCATCTCTTGGCTCTTTTGCCGTAGGTTGCCCTCGGGGATTCTCCACCAGCGCTGGTTGAGGGCCTTCTTCATGGCAGACTTCCAGACTCATGTGGGTGCTCCGGACTCAGGGAGATTCTAAGCAGCAAGGAATCTAGACCAGGGTTTCTCAACCACTATTTACATTTGGGTCTCAATAATTCTTTTTTGCGGGGGTGGGGGTGTGGGGGGAAGCTCTCCTGTGCATTTCCTACTTTTATCCGCTAGATGACAGTAATTGCTACCCTCTAGTCCTTCCCAGATTGTAACACCCCAAATGTCTCTAACCATGGACCAATGTCTGCTGGGGGTGCAAAATCACCCATTGAGAATCATTGTCCTAGACAGTGGGTACTTGCCCACCTGCCTATGGCCTGTCCCACTGGGAGGCAGCTGACGATGTTGGGTACATCTGCACTGGCAGTGTAGACCTTGAGCTCTGCACCTGGAAAAATTAAGTGAATGAAGCTTTGAAAGAAAGGGGACTTTCAGCACCTACAGTAAAGACCTTACCAAAAACCAGTGAAGTGAAATTGTCTTCCAGGTAGGCAAGGAGAGAATGAGAAAGCTAGCAGGGAGAGAACTAGGAACAAAAAGGGCCCTCTGTTTATTTAGTGAGTTGTTTCTCGGCTCTAGGCCATGGACTTGTGATCAAGGGTTGAGCAGCTGGGTATAACTGTGACCCAAAGGAACCCAGGCAGATGTCCACTCTGGGGGACCAGCTCCTTGGAGTGATGGGAGCAGAGGTGGGGAGGGCTGGTGTTAAATGTTTTCCAACTTTTGTGTCCCACACAACTGGAAACAAAAACTTCTTGTTGTAACTGGTTTCATTTCATCTGTTTTCTAGAAAGCACCCAATTTTCTGTACTCTCCCCGCTGGTGCTTTGCCAAGAAATAACCGGTGGGCTTTTCCGGAGAGCTGGTAGTTCTTGATAAAGTGGTGGAACCCCTTTTCTTGAGGCGTGGGGGGGCGTGTCTGAGAAGGCTTTAGATCTGGGGTGGCTCCCAGCATGGTCTGCTGCTCTCAGCTTGGCCAGAGAGGCAGGTGCAAGGATGATGTGTAAAAAAATTTGTGCAGCAGAGAAATGACAAAAGGGAGAATAGATGCCACGTTCCCCGTACAGTTGAAGAAAAATTAAAAAAAATGTGCAAAATCCCCCAGTGAGCAGGAGGCAAGAGAGAAATAGAAATCCATTCGTGATGAAGGCCTTGGGAAATGGAGCAAAGTTGATAGGAAGGCAGGAACCGAGGTCCGCCCCAACGAGAGTGCTGGTTCTCAAGAGCGGCACTTCGCTTCCTCCCCAATGGCTCATTGGGCTCGCTTGCGCCTCGCTGTTTTGACCTGCAAAATGGGAATATCGATATTATGCCATTTCACAGAGGTGATGAATATATTTCCTAAGATCCTTGCAGCTTTCCTGACAGCTGAGGCTTAAAAGGGCCAACATGTTCTCCCCGAGTCTTTGTGTTATGACAACATTCACCTGCGTCGCGGGAACCAGCTTTGTGGGTGTGTTTTCGATTGCATCGGTCTGGGTATTTATCTTTGCAGTATAGCACTATTACCCTAAGGTACGTATTTTTCAGATCATTAGAAGATTCCTGGTGTGATAGCGCCGGGGAGGGAACAATCCCTGCATGCAGGCCAGCCTCGGAAGGGTTTGAGCATTTACAGCAAGCCTGTGTTGCTTATTCCTCAGCCACACATCTGCAATGAGCACTAGACCATATTTAAACCATAATGTATGGTTTTAAGGTCACTGCCGGTTATTATCTGACCGGTAATGACCACAGAAGTATGCATTATTGCTATTAGGAGCCATTTTTGTACTATTTTCAGTTTTCCTTTTTATTGAGTGGCTGCCGACACCCCCAGAGTTTCAGAATTGGGTTACATGAACTGAAACTCCCAGTCATTTCGCTGGGTTTTTATTTTGGGGTGAAGCTGGTCCGTAACTGCTGTTTTTGTTTGTACGCTGTCAAGGGGATTGAAGTTTATTTGAAACGTTCCTTTTATTTTGGAACGGGCCTCGGGGGCTTCCTACCCTACGAAGCCATATTTTCTCCTCTTTTCAATGAGGGATTAAGGTTGGAGGAGAAGTTGAATTTGTTTATTTTCCGACTCTTTCTGAATAATTAGTTGTTATGTCTCAGAAATAATCACCATGTCAATATTGTATATTCTGAGATCATGAAGCGTTATATATTCAGGGCTTTATGTCTCTCTAAGAAGAAGTAAGAACAGAGTCCAAAGTTAACTGATTGTGTTTCCCCAGAGTTGTAATTTTGAACCATATTTATGATTGTTTGCGTTACCGATCTCACTGAGAAAATAAGTAGTGCTGGAATGTGAACTGGTAAGATCTTTATTTTTCTAGCGCGTAAGCATTTCTTTTTGAAATATTTACTGTTAGAGGACACACCACGGAGTGGTTTTTCTGCGTGTAAAAGCTCGTTATTTTGTGGTTAGCTCCAGTTAGCTTTCATTTTCTGTGGAGATGCAGATAATTATTCAGAAAGTAATACAAGGGGAAGGAATCAGGAATGCGGTACTGTGACAATTTGATCCCAGATGTGGATTCTCTCCCTGAAAGTGCACAAGTGATAGGAGAGATTTTATTCAGCTGAACAGTTGGACATAAAGGTCTTCATAATGCAACCTCGTTTTGACAGCTTTTACTGTCGGACAGCAGGCTTCATTAGATTTGCCATTTTGATTTATTATTTCTAACGTCTTTTACATATGTATGCATGCTATGTAGCAATTTCATCTGTGTCTTTTTCTTCCCATTGCTATGTGGACTCATGAAGGGATATATTAACATTTTTAATGGGAGATTTTATGTAGGGACAAGAAACAACAAACTAACATTAATTATTATACTTGTCTGAAGTAGAGAGGAATCTCTACCATATATCTTTGTCTATTTATGTAACTGTCTGATGGTGGATAAATTATACCCTAGTTGCCGCAGTAAATTAAAAAAAAATAATAATCCAAGCTAGAGAAGCCGTTTTATAAATCTGTGGTTCTACAGAAATATTTCAGGAGATGATGAAGCTTCCCCAAGACTTTGTTACTGTGTCATGTACAAACCTTTGCTAATGGGTGTCATTGTGGTCCAGTTATTGAGACAATAATTATGGTCTGTGATATTTTAAGGTATCTTTATAATCTTACCAGCATAGTTTTTTCTTCCGTAAGAGAAATCAGATGAGTGGAAAGTTTTGCTCCCTGTGATTCTTCGCTGACCTGGAGCATTTTTGAGTGTTTGGATGATGACAGAACGATCTCTTTTCTACTCTTAAATACATAATCCCAAGATGTTTTAAATCAATGTGTTAATTGGTAAGTGATTCTGTAATTATATGCATAATCAGGGAAAATTGGAATCCAGATTATTTACTTGCTCTTAGGAAATTAATCTGCGGAGGTCATATATTAGATTGCTTGTTTATTAAGTGGAACCCCTGTAGTTACAAAGTGCCGACTGGCTCTGCCCCTCCATGGAGCATTCTTCTGGATGTTCCCAGCAGGTGTCAACGGCACAGAGCCTCGAGTGCTTATTGATCCAGATTCAAACAGTTCATTAATCTAAGCACACATTATATAGATTTTTCAATGTAATTTTGAAAGGGTTGAAAAACTATATTGAATGATGAGAGATAATACTCAAATTATGCTTTTTATAGCACATCGCCTCTGGGATTGTGGCATTCTAACTGGGATGGATACTGGAACACAGGCTATGGTTCCTTCTGGATTTCGTTTTTCTTCCACTCCCCTATTCCTAGCTGGTTGTTTAAACAGTTGGCCCAGCATGGCTCTTTCACGTGTTTCTCCCCTTTCCTGTTTGGCATAATCAGTGAGGCTCCCCTCAAAATGCCAAAATAAAAAAGTCAGCTCCAGAGATGTGAAGGCTGAGAAAAAGAAAATCACCCCAGATAACACATTTTGGGGGATGTTTTATCTTTCTTAGGAATACAGTGAAATTTTCCTTCAAGTTTTTTTCAATTCTTCTCAAGGTCTTTACTTATATACATATACCAGCTAGTTTCAAGTAATATATTACGTTCTGAAGTAAACAAAGTGACACTGAAATCTGGAATGGATGCTATCAATACCCATTGCACGTATTTTAATCCCTACCATTAGGGATGCCATTTTGTCAATGTCTAGTTGAGCTAATGTTCCATGCAAACAGGCTTGACTTGTAGGCAGAGTTAGGTGATGTTTGGCTCTTCCTTGGCCTGTCGCACATGTTGACAGTTCCTTTGATTTCAGATAATGCCTTTAAAACCTCTCAGGATGGAGGCTGAGAGAGGCAAGTAATTGTCTTATTCATACTAATGTGGAAATGACTGATACTGACTTATTTCTTAAAAGAAAAAGGAGCAGGAATAGACAGATAATAAGAATTTGACAGGAAGAGAAAGCATACAAAAAGGGAAAGGCTAGAGGTCATTGAAGTGCCCTTCCTACAACATGACCCATTGTGTATCTTGCTTTGAGAGTCATAACTTGTCAACCGAACTGGATTATGGACAGAGTGTTTCTTCGATTAGTACAGAAATATTTACTTAGTTTTGTTTCATTCTGCTAGGTTAGTAGAAAATTGTGGTCATGTTCTCCTTCGATCTCATTTGGGACAACTTTGGAGGTTTCACCCCTTCTTTTAACCAAGACCTATTAAGCCCTGTCATATTAGGTGCTAGAGAAAGCAAGGCAAGTTAGGTGCCTTGATTTAGAGGCAATCAGGTCACAACTTGTTTCCAGGTACGCGATTGTGGCAAGTTGGTGAGTCCCGGACTTTCAAGAGCAACCACAATCTATAGATGTTCAGAAGGAGGGGAAACCAACTTTATGTGGGTCCTCGTGGGAAGGTTTATCAATGGTGTTTTCCAAAGCTGGGGAACTTTCTAGAAATGTTCAATGTCTGTAACAGGACAATAGGGGCTGTATTTTCATTTTATTTCAAACCAAAGGTGCCTGTGTCTTCTCATCTTAGTGCATTGGTTTGAGGTGCTGCAGTAGTGCTGACCTGTTGGATGAAAATGCTCTCATGCTTAAGGAGGCTTAACTAGTGGGTACAATTACGCTTACTCAGACACTTGCAGCTGATTAAAGCTTTATTTCCAGAGCCGATCCATTGTTTCAGAAGTAATTTGTGCATGATTATCAAGTTACTGTTACCTATTTATGCTAACTTTAACATGTTCTGTAGTAAAGTATTGCGTCGTTGAGTTATTAAAACAGGTTGCCTTATATGGCCATACTTCTTGATAAGAGGAGATGCCTTTTTTTTTTTTTTCATTTTTAAGGAGAACACAATAAAGGGCATGTTGTATTTCACGTACCATTACCTAGTTCAGAGTGTAGGTGGGTCTGAGTTAATATAGAAGAAACAGATTTTATTCCAAATTGTAAGGATGAGAATGAAGCCTCAGCAAATCCAGGTGTGGAGAAGAGGTTAATAAAGAGAGTCTGAAATGGGAAAGGGAGGACTGCGTCAGCTTTGGGCTTTAGTGTGACTCTTATTCACTCGCTCCGAAAATATCTGCCACGGGGACTTTCAAAGTTCTCTTTCCCTTTGACTATTTTGGATGAGTGATACTTTAGGTCAGGGGTCAGTAAACTCTCTTCTTCTTCCTCTCCCCCTCTCCCTTCTCCTCCTCCTCCTTCTCTTCCTCCTCCTTCTTCTTCTTTCTTTTTTAAAATAAAGGGCCAGAGAGTAAATACTGTAGGCCTTGTAAGCCATATGGTTTCTTTTGCAAGTACTCAGCTCTGCTGTTGTTGCACGAAAACAGCCACAGGCAACACATAAATGCATGGTTGTGACCATCCCCCAGTAAAACTTTATTTATACTGAAGCAGGTCGTGGACCATATGTGGCCCATGGGCCAAAGTTTGCTAAACCCCTGCTTTATGTCATTGTTTCCCAAACCTTAATCTCTTTGGTTCTATTGTCATAATATTGCTTAATCTGAGTAGATTTGAGTAGAAAATTATTTTCTCCTTTATGTTGGTGTAAGTTTTCTTTAAAAAAAAAAACAAAAACCACAAATTTATTTTAAAAGGAACTTTATGTAACTACCATATGTGCAAAAGCAGTATTATGTGTTATTAATAAGGGATCACCAAAAAGTAAATAAAATGATAACAAAACGGTACTAAAACAATACAGTCGCGTCCTACTAATTGTGTGCCTACCATGTTTTGGGGACCACTGACTGAAGCTATTGTCGGTAATAAACAAGACAGCTTAAAATTGGTCTCTCAGATTTGATGACTATTTGCTTAGATGTTTTAAAAGACTGTGACCAGGTAGGCATCATCATGGAGGCAGTGGCTGAAGAAACTTCGGGAGCAGGGACTCTTGCCTGGAAGACCGGCTCATTATCTGACCCACCAAGAGGGCCCCAGGGCTGGCGTCATCAGACCTATTACAGAACACCCATTGAATTTGAACTTTAGGTAAACAGCAAATCATTTTTTAGTGTAAGTATGCCTCATGCACTATTTGGGAACTGCGTATGCTAAGACTTCATTTGTTGTTTACCTGAAATTCAAATTTAACTTGGTATCTTACTCTTTTTTTTTTTTTTTTGGGGAAATTTGGCAATCCTACCCTGGCCCAATAGCAAGGAGGCTGTGCAAAGATATTCAGGTGGGGAAAGGTGCAGGAAAGCAGCCACTCAGGATACTGACAATTTAGTCTATGGTAGGTCTTGGTAGGGGACAGTGAGTTGGCCTGACCGGGAGGTATAGGTCAGAAATTAAGTCAGGTTCTTGTGACTTGGAGTCCCAGTCAGGAGTTTGTCCATGATCCATTTCTGCTCCAGAAAACCACTGGAGGGTTATAAAGAAGGGCATGTGTGATAGGGCAGAAAATAATCTTTCAAAGAACTTTACTGTTAGCCTATTTATGTAGCTATATCTTCCCTTCAACGCTCTGGAAAAATAATCAAAGGAGAATTTAGAGCTGTTCTCAGATTGTCAGTTTTTCATCTAAAAATGTTAATGTACATTAAACTTAATTATAAAAAGCATATCCCATCACAAACTATTTTTAATATGGAATATTTAGCTGTGGCACACACATTTTGTTCTGAGCTCCACCAGGCTATTAGCCAGAATAATCTGGATTTAAAAATGAACCGAATCAGTTTGTATACCCCCAGGTTAAGCCCCAAACAAATAACATTACTTGAACTGCCGTCCTTCCCATGCACAGACGTGGTTTTGGTTGTTCTATGCAGGAAAAGTTGCAATTCAGTTGTGAGTTTTGGATGGCATCAGAAATGTCAGCTGTCGACAGAGCTATTTGTGGAAAAGAGAAAAGAGGAATCTCATTACAGGTCTTTAGACCTATTTTTCCGCTTCCTTTTTGTTTTAAAATGATTTTAGGTCTATAATTGCAGGCCTTGAGGGCTTGAAAGGGCGTGGAGTCGCCTCGATTTAAACTAAATATTTGTGCAAGTTTGCGAGTTTTGTATGAGGATGCATTTGGACATGAAAATCTAATGCTGGCAGGAATCTTCTGTTCTCTTGTCTCTTCTTGGTGATTTGGATATGATTATAATCAGGAAATGGTTTTACTATGACAGAACCCTGGTGATTCCTAATTCTAGCCGTCAGGTGCAGCAGCCACTTCTGTCTCCCTTCGGAAAGGATTGAAGAGCCAGCGAAAAGAAGTTGCTGTTTCCGACCGAGAGTGAGTGCACGCCTAGCTCACCTGGCCACTAGGTGGCGCTGCAGCCATAAGGAAGGGTGGTCATAGTTACACAGTTTGGCGGTGGCATTAAGGGAGTTCTCCAAGGCCGGAATTGGGAGATGCTAGTTTTTGCATCTCTGGCTTCCCTGGATTATGGAGCTTTTTGGATTCTACTGCATACCTTGTATATCTGAGATGCTGCTGAAAGGGGAGAGGATTATTTGATCGGGGTGTGATATTTTTTGCATTTGTGTGATAACACACGCAGACATACACATACAAAGATTTGCCAGACATTGGTGTTGGTTGTGGAGTGGGAAGTGAAGGGAAATCTCACACTTCCGTAGCTTCTAAGCAGGATGGGCTGTTCCAGCTGAGTACCAGATAGTATTCTGACCTGTGGATCCTGACTGAGACGGAACGCACTTTCCTTTGGTGTTTGTCTGCGGGAGGGGCTGTGGGAAACGTTCTCTTAGTATAAACGACCGTCTGGGCGATAGGAAGCCTCATAGCATCTCTCTTTATGCCAGCTTCCTCTCTGAGCTGTTTTCTCTCTGTTTCTAATCATCGAGAAGAAAATATCATCGTCCAAAAGAGTATTTTTTTTAAATTTTTCTTTTTGAACAGAAGCCAAGTATTTGAAACCCAGACACCCCATTATTGCCCCAAAGAAGAGAAGCAACCAAGGAAGACTGGTCGGAGTGTCAGAGTAAAAACTACATAGCAGCAACCCAAGTTGCTCTGGAAATAGAAGAATTCCAGCAAGGAATTAGCAAAACTGTTTCCTAAATAGTGACAGATGTGGTATTGATCGAAATTGAAGTGTGCCTGGTGAAATAAAATTCGCTACCAATCACTTAAAGAAAGATTTGCCGAGGGTATATTGGCAGTTAAATCAGAAAACAACGGGATTCATAATGAAAAGATTCTCGCGTTTTGTTTATTGAGGTCTTGCTAAGTGCCAAGGTCTCCCCAGACACCTTGATATAATTGCTTAATCTTTAGAATAGGTTTTTTAAAACATATATTTATTTGTTTATTTATTTATTTATTTCAGAGAGAGAGAGAGCACGCGCGCATATGGGGAAGGGGAGGAGCAGAGGGAGATGGACAAGCAGACTCCACTCTGAGTGTGGAGCCCCATGTGGGACTCGATCTCACAACCCTGAGATCATGACCTGAACTGAAACCAAGAGTCCGACACTCAACCAATGGAGCCACTCAGGTGCCCCTAGAATAGGTTTTGAAATGGGTATTATCATCCCATTTGACTCGTAAAGCAGGGGTGGTATGGACAGGTCAAGTACTTGGGTTCCGTTCTAACACCTAAAAGAGCTCTCCTTCAAATTAGATCTGTTGATTTCCAACACTGTGTCTTGCTGTTTGGGGAGGGACTGGATAACGGAACGAAAGTAAGGTAGAGATGGTATCTATGTCACTTCTCACTGCATCTCTCGGGTCTGCCTCAGCGCCTGGCACGTAGCAGGACTTCGGTATATAGTTGTTCAACTAATACATAAGGCCAGGCGACTGAAAGTATTCCATGGTGTTTATTAGAAACCTTGGGAGTTCCTGGGGTGAAATCTGGAACTGGCTCCAAACACGGAGGGCAAAGAGAGTCTGAAAAAGGAGGCAGACCACTCTAGGCTGGTAAATGTTCAGTAGGCCAGGACACTTCCATCCGAGGCCGTGTTGTGTGGCTGTAAGATGAGTAGATACGTGCACCCACCCACCAGAGTCTTGAGAGTTTATGTAGAGGCCTTAACTGTCATGCACAGTTCGGACAGTCTCAACAACACCCTAGGCTCTCAAGGCTACATCCTTGAAACATCTCCTAGTGTGGGAATGGTGGCTGGAACGTACATTGCAAGGACAGGGGAGGGGGCGAAGAGCCTCCAGTTGCCCCCATGCAGCTCGTGGGTCAAGTGGTGGTTACACCCTCTCGAGGACCTCCTCCGACAGACTGGAACGTACTTTATTTCATTCAACCAAGCTTAGATCCTGAGGTCACCGGGGTGGAAAGTATCATCGAATTTTACAAAATGAAGAAGCTGGAGCTCTGGGGTTAAGGAACTTCCTCAAGTTCAGGTTTTCTGACCACAGACAGAAGGATTTTTACCATAGCCTCACACTCCATGGATGGCTACCTACTTTTCCATAAATTAAAATGATCTATAATGAATAATATCCTATTTTTAAAATTTTCTGTATTTGATAAGCATTCCTGCAGAAAAACCAAAATACATAGTCTGAGGGAAGGGTAGGATTCCTGCCTTAAAAAAATCTGTTTTTTGTAAAACTTTTACCTCTAATATATATTTACTCTAGAAAACTTAGAAAATATAAATAAGCAAAATAAAATATGATGAAAATCACCCATCGTTTCTCTACTTTAGAGAGACATTTATATCATCTATACTTTTTTATGCATATATATTTTTTAAAAAAGAGATCATGTTCTTATAATTTGCTTTTGAAATTTAATTCATTGTACACATCTTTATGTGTCAATAAATTATTCCTATGTCCTAACTTGTAGTGGCTACAAAGTGATCTGTGGTATTGAACATACTGTAATTTTTTTAACCCATCCCTTACTGTTGGAGGGTTGTTTCTAAATTTTTACTATAATAAAGCACTACAATGAACATCCTTGAATATATATCTTTGTGCATTTACTCTTGATCCATCATGTTATAGCTGAATCTTCATCCAGAGAGGTGATGAAATTTATCTGAGATGCAGAACTTGGACCAGACGTGAGGGCTGTCAGGTTCCAGACTCACCGTTTTCCTGTTACATCAGTGGAGGCCGCTGAACTTGGCCACTGGCTACGGTTTTGCCCTCCTGCAGAAAGGAAGGGATTTGTGGCTTGTGCAGTCATTTAGCAACAGAGCTAAGCTACCCCCAGAAAAGAAAAGTCAAATTAAAAAAAGACAAATAAGTTATTATTATTATTATTCTTTTGCTTTAACACTGTTAGTACAACTTTTTCTTTAAAGCCTTTCTTTCTTCTGTAACATTATGTTCCCTTGGTTTCTTCCCTTGTTCTCCGATCCATACTGACTTTCTTTCTCCTTTTCTTTCCTTCCTTACCCCCGGCCCACCACTTCCTCCTTCCTTCCTTCCTTCCTTCTTTCCTTCCTTCTACCTTCCTTCCCTACTTCCCTTCCTTGTCAATATTACTTAGTTTCTATCTTCAAATTTCTTCTTTCTTTACTCTTTCCCTATCTTAATGGTTTCATCTACCCTTTCCAGACAAGCGACCTCCAAATCTGAAGCTCCACTCCTGATGTCTCTCCCATAGGCCAGTTCTGTGCTTCCTACTGGCTGTTAGAACTTTGTGTTCCTAGAACCATCACGTTTAATGAAAGCCATCCATTCTCTCAGACAAGAACCTTGAGCCGTCGGATTGCTCTCCTGCCTTCATGTAACCTCACACATCTTGCCAAGTCCAGTTAGTTCTGTTTCTGGCACTTAGCCTTTCTCCATAGTCCCACTACCTCTGCCCTGATTCCGATGTGCATTACCCTTTGCCTGGACTATCCCAGTGGCCTCTCACATGGCTGCCCCTTTTCTCTCCTTGGACAATTCATCTTGCCTGGGCTTGGCAAATAAATTTTCTGAATAGGGTCCAAAGCTATTAGCCTGGCCCTCAAACTTCTTTGTAATTTGACCCTAAACTACCTTCTTAACCTCATCTACCCTCTTTTTCTGGCATAGACATTGAGCTTCAGCCCAACTGAATTCATTGAGGCTCCCTTAACATACCAGCTCCTACCTGGCTCTGGGTAACCTGGGCCTGAAGTGCCTAACCTTTTGAGATCTTAAAACATGAATGTCATCTCTTCCATGAAGCCTTCCTTGGTTCCTTAAACCAAAGGTGATCTTGTCCTTCTTTGGGTCATCAAAACTCTTTGTTAAGCATCCACCGTATGGACTTGTGTGCGTCTGTTAGGCTCCACTCAGGTTTTGAACTCCTTGTGAGTAGGAGCATGTATCTTCCTCAAACCCCTGCAGTCCTACCCCACTCCCCTTAACGTGAGGGTCTCCCATACTAGGTTCTCCGAGAGTAGTTGTTGAGGAAGTAAAACAATTTGGGATTTATAAAACTCAAGCTAAATTTATCAGAAATACAACCACAGCAAATTTCAAGGGCTTGCTGTTTTTAAAGCATGTATTCATAAAGCTACTACCTGTCAAATCTCCCTGTTCAGTGTTCTGGCAACACATATGAGCGGGATTCAGAAATAGCTGGTCAGAAGGTCAGGAGAGTTGTCTGAAACAATCTACTTTGGTAAGTGAGAACCCTTTTCTCTGTCCTTAAAATATACTCTGCCCCATTACCTCCAGTAGAAAGGTCAGGGGACTGGAGTCAGAACATTTGCCTTCTGTGATTTATAAACTGTGCAACCTTGGGCAACTTTTCTTACTTGTAACCTAGTGATGCCTACTATATATTCTTACTTAAGAGTTGCATTTGGCTCTTAGGTAACAGGCATTTGATATGGTGGCTTACAGAAAAGAAAGATGTCTTTTCTTTCCTTGTAAGTACATTTTATAGGTAATCCCCAGCTCTACAGCCATCAGTGACCCCTGCTTCTGCCCTCCATTTTCGCTGTTGGTGTGTGTTTTCCATCTTCACGTTAGCCTCGCCCAACAAGATGGCTGCTTGGACTCAGCCTCGACATTCCCAGCGAAAACATTCCCAAGGCCACCTTCTCCCAGCTGCGTCAGCTTCCTTTCAACACTTTAAAAGAGTTTTTTTCCCCCTGAAAGTTCTAACTAACAACTTTGACTTCGATCTACTGTGGTGCTTCTCAGCCCCGGCTGTGTATTTGAAACACGCGAAGGCTTTAAAAATAGTACCTGTGCTCGGGCCTCACAGCATCAAGGGTGAAATCAGAGTCTCTGTGGTTGGGGTGAGGACTCCGTATTTTAAAATCACCCCAACTGGGGCGCCTGGGTGGCACAGCGGTTAAGCGTCTGCCTTCGGCTCAGGGCGTGATCCCGGCGTTCTGGGATCGAGCCACATCAGGCTCCTCCGCTGTGAGCCTGCTTCTTCCTCTCCCACTCCCCCTGCTTGTGTTCCCTCTCTCGCTGGCTGTCTCTATCTCTGTCAAATAAATAAATAAAATCTTTAAAAAAAAAATAAATAAAATCACCCCAACTGATCCAGTTGCACAGTCGAGGTTGAGGACCACTGAGCTAGGGTGACCATATAATTGGCCATCCAAATGGGGACTCTTGAGAGTGAAGGAGAGACAGCCGGCTTAAACAGGAGGGACGGGGACTCAGTGGAGTTCGACCTCGGCTGCTTCCTGTCAGGTGGCCAAGCACCTCGATTTCTACTGCTCTGGAAGAAGGAAGAAGGGGAGAAAAGATACCGGTTGGGTGCTCAGGATTTCCTTCCATTCTTCCTCAAGCTTCTGGGCAGGATTAAATGAGGTAAATGCACACGGAACCGTTCTGTAAGCTGCAGTGTTTCAAAGACGTGTTTATCAAGAAGATGTGCACGGTTTACGGATAAACACACCGATGGCCTGAAGGAGCCCAGTTGAGAGTCCTTGGCACAGGTTTGATTCGTTTAAGCCTTAAGGTCATTTTCTTCACAACGCTCACTGGGAGATGGTGGCTCATGGTGGTTTTGGAGTGTAGACTTTGGAGGCTGATAAAATCACCCTGGGTTTGAATCCCGCTTCTATCCAGCTTTGTCCTTTGACTTCCCCAAACCGCTTCAAAGTCTGCATGATATTACTTCGCTCAAAGGGTTGTTACCAGGGTTAAAGAAGTTAACATGTGGAAAGGATTCAATTTAGGGCTTGGCTTATAGTAAATGTTTAATAATTGGCTACTCTTTATAAGATAACTTTGAGGTCTGCAAAAAAACCAAAAAAACAAAAAAACAAAAGTCCTTTTTTCCTGCCTCTCAAGAGTCTTGAGTGTCAGGGCTGTTTTCAGTCTGACAGGGTCCACGGGAGCCCTTCCTCCCTGCCCTCTGACCCGGAAATGAGCAGTGGAAAGAGGAATTGCAGATTCCAAATGTCTTCCTATTCCCCGTGGCCCCTTGTGCTAACTGACCCCCCAGCAAGGGTCTGGGTTGAACTACCAGTGGGGATCCCAGGCGGCTAAAGTGGCTAATAGCGAGAATTAAATTCATTATTTCAGTGACTTGGTCTGCACGTTGGAAGATGTGTGCGTTTGAAAGAACCTTTGCCTGTGGCGATTTTGTCTCCAGTGATTCTTGCTTCTGGCCACTGCGTTCTGGTGTAATCTCCCTTTCCATCCCCTCAGTTGCTAACTTGTAAACTTTCCTCCCTGGGGCCTGCTCCTCTAATCTTGCCTTCTCGGTGTTTTGCTGTACTCTTGTCTTCCTTTGTTCATTCTGCATTGCTTTTATCTCCTTACCTTTCCTCCTGCTGAGGGTAAACAAACCTTACAGCGGGGGGGGGGGGGGGGGGAGA